>NC_088713.1:34633275-34991775 GCF_963576615.1 Watersipora subatra
TATCCCACAATTCAAACGGAGAGCGGTTTTCTGAGGAAGTCGGTCTTCCGTATGAAAAACTAAGAAAATTACTCACCCTGTCCAATGCGAGCATGGTACCTACGCGCGCTATGGAAAAACTGCGTCGCAGCCCAAGAAATGCATTGCGAATGATCACTGGGCCACACACGATCATGGCGCGGTCATATGGAAACCAGGCTTTACTAGTTAGTTACACGTATCGACTACTAGTAGATTCTAGTAGCTATGTGTAGAAATCGATATTTAATTGACATTATTAATTTACTGAATTACTGCACCAACAAGTTTTATAGGCGAACAACAGAATTGTAACGATGCTCAGTTCAGCAAAGGTGACTCAAAGTTTTCTGAGCATCAGGTGATTAAAGATTAGGGCAAACAGGTTATGGTTAGAGTTGGCAGGCGTCAACAGCATTATGCTGTAGAGAAAAATAGGTGGAAGGAGGTATATTTATCTTCAACTTTGATTATCCTTTTAATATATTCTAGTAGATTAGTAGATGCTGCAGTAGATTAGTTTGTCCCATTATATGAACTGAAACTATGTGAATGGCCACAACTTGGATGGATGTTTTTAACAAAAACTTTGTGCTGCGATGAAAATTTTTGGCTTTTAAAAACTATATAATAAAATATTATTGTTGAAGACAATGCAAAACATGATTTGCAGAAAATATTGAATACATTATAGCCCTGCTATCATCAGTGCAGAAATCTCATCTGATAAATGGATTTATGAAGTGTAATCAGAGCTGTATTGACAGGTACTTTTGCATTGCATGACTCCAACGAACCAAATAATAAAAGCTCAAAAGATTTTATGCTCCCTTCTAAGTAAAAACAGGGGACTTCGCAAACTGCCAACCCGGTGCAAAAATGGCTTTAGAAACCCTTTGCCAGAATCCATGGGTTAATCGATTTCAACGAAAATGATGTTGTTTTGCGTTCACTATTTTGGTCAACTCATAAAACCATTTGTTTTGTACTTGAATTAACTAATAGAATGTGACCAGCAAATTTTTTTCACAAGTTGATACTGATAATGACTAGATAATGTTGAATATAAATGACTTCTTGGGATGCAGTTGGTTTCGCCATATATTCGAACATATTATTTTCAAAGATGACGACAAGCTTATACTTGTTTAGTAACTAGTTTCCGGTGTGGGTAACAACTGAGAACTTGGCTGATACAAAAGCCGCGATGAAATAAGTTGACTCGATGACCAAATTACCGCTGTCCTGTAGAACCAGTGTTGATACTCAGATGTTTTCACAGCATTTAGAGGAAGCTAATATGACATGTTTTTAATTTCCCTTATTAGAGGCGTTTGAGACATTCGTAATAAAGTATCTGTAGTTGGATTTAAAATATTATTCTAGCCAACATGAGCGAATACAAAATAAAATCTATGCCAATAGAGCCGCGTAGGGCTAGACTTTTATAGCAATAGCCGATGTGAATACGAGAGATGGAAGCAGATTGTATCACTTGTTACATCATTTTGGGCAAGTCTGGGCATGTTTTTAGCCTAGGCACTTTTACCGCAATCAATTTTTTGCGGTTTGAATATTCAAATATCTTGACAATGAGATCACCTAACACAACAAACAACATATCAACTGATAGACAAAAAATACTTTCTTTTAAAATCAACTAAAATTTGATGCAATCACATCTTTTAGCTAGTTAATTAAGCGAGTCTAAACAGGTCTGACAAGGACTGACACAGCATTACTATATATGGTGTCTGAATTTATATAAACTATGGTATATATGTAGAGTTACTGTATGACAAATAACAAATGTGCAGGTTTCCATTAACATTTCCAGCAACTTGCAAACTGATGAAAATATAGACTGGATAAAAAACAAAAATAAATAATAAAACAGTAACATCATGCAAGGGTCAAATTTGTGGAAATGGTTATGAAAACATAGCAGTATTTACCTGTGTAACCACCTGTTTACGCAGCTGGTATCCCCATTAGACATGATTTTGCAGTTTCCAAACAAACACGAGGTGCCTCCACACTTTCCCGAGGGAGTCTCTCAATGTATTTCTATAAATACAAGTCTTTATAACGTTAATGACAATTTACCAAAGTAATCTTTAATGTGTCAGTTAGAAATTTATCAATGCTGATATCTGTGCAAAAAAATAAATTGTACATATTTAAGTAACTCAAGCTAGTAAATTAAGCTCGTCCAAATCTTTCCTTTAATAAGAGCCAAGTCTGAAGCCAGCTTAATAATCGATACGTTGTGGGTGATGATCTTTCACGCAATCATGATCTTCAATCGCGCTAGTAGTAACCAATAGTATTTTGCAAGTGGTTCTAGTGTGCACATTTTAACCGATGTAAAGAGTATGACTACAACAATTCCACTGTATAGCGATGTAGCCGCTTGCTTGCCCTAGTGTATGGAATGTCTACCTGCATGCAGAAGTTCCAAGTTCAAAACCAGTGCGAAGCAGATTTATCAATTCTAAAAACCTTATACCTATAAACAATGAACAAACAAAAACATTGATATTTATAGACGTAGGCAACGATTGTGTTTCAAACTAAACGAACTAATCCCACTGCAACTCAGTGTTCAGTTACACATATACTTATCCAGTATAAAGAATGAGTGAAACGATTTACAAATAATATGAAATGTTGTGACTACATAAATGACTGTTTAACACCTGAACATAACCCAACAGGACCTTTAACATAAATATCAGATTAATGATGTACAAGGCTATTAATACTTTCCTGACGCAAAAATAAAAACGAAGCATGTTATAGCACCATTCCTTAAACCGATTGTATTAGGCCAGAATAGAAAAGCGCATAATGAATCTAGTGTTCGATCATTGTAATATATGTACATTAAACTATTTATAAAGATCTCAGGCTAAGGCTGTTAGTAGTGGACCAACAGGCATGTATTCATGGCATCTCAATCAGTTATTATGCATCACTCTTGTGTGCAGTCAGGGCAAAAACTATCATAAACCTTTTACAACTGTAAGTGGTATGAGATTGGAACTTGACACTCTTCTAAAAATACATATACAGTACATGCATATATCGTGACAAGCTGTATACCATACTCGTACACCTATCACTAAGCTTTTGCCTTTTTGTTGAGTAATAATAGTTTAGAGATGCATTAAAAAATAATGGTTATTACCCGGAAAGAGGTGGTCAGGAGCAGTAATCTCCGCCTGAGCATAATCTATGATCCAGGACCTTGACGACCATACTGGATTCCATTTCTTCATGATACTCAAAGCTTTCTGAATGGCTCCTCTAGTCTCGTCCATTGTTATGAAGGTAGCAGCAACCTGTGTAAAAATGAAAAGCTTTCTTCATTGTTGAAGATGTACAACTAGTGTGCGTGTAGTCAGACATCAATTTTGGCATAGGTACATCACATCATAAAATGGAGTGGCACCACTGAGATGCTGCGATGGCTTTAGACAATGGGGACCAGCAGAAGAAACAAGACTGAAATACTATCAGTCACCCGCATGATCAAACCACTTCGATATTTACTACACCGACTTGTATGTCTGGGTTACCTGGCAGCCAGCATTGGTTTTCACCACGACGAAGAAGAGATATACAGCAAACTTTGCTGTCTTATATGTTGTAGCCAAGCAACACAGCTCATCACCACAGTGCTTTAGTAGATGACGCTGATCGCTAGCCTGGTGCACAAACAAAAAACGCTGTGAGTTGCTTACATAGAGTCTGAAGTGAAATCAATCTTCAAGATTTCTCTTTGACCAGCCTTCTACCAGAGTGGCACAGTTTGTCTTGCAATTTGTCTTTGTATTGCTGTTTCTTCCTTCTGTTGATATCTTGGCCATGTTTGCATAACATTATCTTCAAACCAACAATCGTACTTGGGGTCTTTTCGATGAAACGTCTCGAATTCTTTGCAAGAGTTTCTGCAATAAAAATGTTAACAAAACAAAAAAAATCAGCGCACCCAAACAGAAGCAAAGTTTATATAAAAGTCGTGTAATCTTTTAAGGGTCCAATGATTCATACGCTATTAGTACCTAAACAAAAAATCCTAGTGTAAGGAAAAAGGCTGATCGACAAACTAAACAAGAAGGATGATCAATCACGCTTGCTATGCATGCACTAAAATTTGTTACTCAAGACTCAATGCCAGCCCAAGTAGGCCTGATGACCATTTTACATATGTAGGCCTATATATATCTGTGTATACATGTTTTAACTTGTAATTAACCAAAGTTTCATAACTTACTGACATTAAATGGAGAGGTGAAGCACTTGTCTTGCTGCTTGACCAAAAATTTCACCATCTATCTCAGCTCATATTCATCAATGTTTTCTTGGAGATCGCCTAAACTGCCGAACATATGTACAGTATACATCGTAATGGAGTAGCCACCGTCTTTAAGCTGTGAACAAACAGCATTAGTTCAGTAACATAATTTTAGAAAGTAATACCAGTAATTAATTCCGACTGCTACCAAGAAACATCTAGACCTACTGCATATCTACTGACCAATGCCATCTTGTTCCAAAGGATGATGCTGACCAGAAAAACGACACAGTGTACAGCTGCAGTTGTTTCAAATTGGTAATGTTGTGCACGGTATAAATATGATACACTGTACTCACTTTTAGCTAGTACTAGGCACTTGACAATATTACTCTGTGCTTTTGGCTAGGCCTGTCCTGGTTATTGATAACTGAAATTTGAGCTAACCTGTGTGCAGTCACAACGAGAACAATATACCACTCTAGGTCAACAATACACCTCTTAATCAACTTTACACCAATCAACCAACAAAACACCACTATAAGTAAGCAATATATCACTCAAATTCGGCAATATACCACTCTTAATCAACAATGAAGATGGTGCACGATGTATTTTCAATTCCCGGCGTTGTTTTCTCAACCGGGTACTTGCAGCACGGGGATGAGAAACGAATATGTTCGCGGGTTGTAGCAAGTTGATGTGGAGCGAAGACTTTTCTGATGGGATATTTCTGTCGTATATACCGCATGCCTAGGGCGCACGACTTTTCTGATAGGAACTAGTATTTACCTTTCTGACAAGGCTACAGCGGAAACAGACTAAGGACCTGTGTGAAAGCGAATACGACGCGTATTAAAAGAGGCATGGATTTATGTTTACGGAGCTGATTGGCTGATTTGGCTAAATGCGCAAAGAGAACTTTATTGATGTATTTCTAGTCACCTTTTAATGGCAAACAATCACTGCTTGACAACGATAGCTCCGGTAGGTATAGTAAATAAGTTATGGGATGCTTTATTCTATTTGTTAAACCTGAGACTCGTTACACCCCATTGTCGTACCTCCTTAAAAAAGGACAAAAAAATGCCCTGTGGTCACCAGACTAGTAATTTGGTGTCCAACCTTCCACTTATAGGTCGGCGTTCAAGGAAATGACACTTCAGAGATCATTAGTTAGCATTGAAGCAAAACTCTATTTTCAAACCAGCCATAAACAGGGGTTCATCGACAGCTTCGACAAAAAGTAATTATTTTTTAAATAACCATGTCTTTACCGTCTACCGTAATAAACAAAATCTATCGGTAATAAATTAAAAAATTGATGGTAACAAATAATCATTATGATTATTATTTACCTGATACTTATTCAGGTATATTCTTATGAGTAAAAATGTTAGAACTACAATTGAGTTAATATTTCATGTAACAGCGACCCTACCACGACGTGTTCGCTCATGGTTATCAATAATCCCCTCACATTTTTGTATACATAAAAATCTGTCAATGATGTAGCAGTTTCGGCTTACCTCAAGGCATTTGCAATCCAAACCATGAAACTTCTTGTTTTTAACTTCGAATCATGATCAACTGCAGCAGCTTGCCGTGAAAATGAAACAATATCTTGCACGTGTAGTCGATTTATCTGCTGCGGGAGTTATTTTAGTCTTTCGCAAGAACATGTACGGGTATATCCGTTGCTACATTGAAAAAGACAAATGAAGTAGAGATCATCGCCGGTCTCGTCTGCGCCTTCAAACTCAATATCCTTTATATTCAATACAACCAACACTCATTTATATTCTATAGAACTAATACTTCTTTGTATCCAATAGAACTAATACCATTATCTATATTGACATACCAATTCATCATCAGCATATAGATATGTTGAATGGAGGGCCTAATAAAAGTGTTAGAGGTATGTCACCTAACCATCTATATACATATACATTCAACCAAAAAATATTACTAGAGGTTACAAAAAGCTATGACAGTTTACTTGTCTATCCTGGTATGCAGTAACAGATATAAGACCCATTTGTGTTCCATTTGCAAAAAAACTCAAGTCATCCCAACAGCTTGAACAGCTTAACTCATGCGAATACCATGCTGGATGAGGTTTGCCAGCGAATCAATGTATCAGAAAGCTTTTCAAGTTGCAAAGAATGTCAAACCTCAAAGAAAATGATGGCAATTATGTGCAGTGGATTTCTCATGGATACAGAGCTATTGCCAGGCAGTTAGTCTAATGGACTAGTTGCTCATGCAAAAGGAGTAGATGTGAAAGCCGATGATGTTGCAAAACTGCATCTTTAGTTTGCACAAGCCTATGTAGTTGTGCACACTGCAGCAATGAAATGAACGACGAGATTGAGGATGGTAATCATACAGAGAGTGATGATGAGCTTCAAGGTTATATGCAATAGTTTTATTAAATACTTTGCAATATGCTTTCAAGAATCAATTGAAAGTTTTTGATGAATCATGATAAACAGACTGTGTACCTTGGTAAACATGCTAGATAATACAATCATCATACAGTAAACCAAGATACACATACAGACTTAAGATATTTATTAATCACCGAGAAAGTTAGTTGTCATCAAACATACTGCACTATTATCGTTTTAACACGCTACCGGTACAATAAATCTACAACTAAGCAAGAAACTTCGCATATAAAATGTCAATTAAACAACAAATAGCATGCACCAATGAAAAGTTATAAGAGAAGCATAATAAATACTTTATGCTTGTCACGTGTCGCCCAGCAATATAATAGTTTCATTTAAAATATTAAGCATTAAATTCGTTAGTTAGTCCGCGTCACAACCACTGTACCCAATGAGGTATATAGTAGAGCCTCTCAATCAGTAGTTTTACATGTCTCATTGTAAAGAGTATGAAGAGGGTTCCTGACAGACCAATAGATAAGATGATGATAAGAAATGTCTGTCATATTGAGTCCCTGGCGGCTGACTACAAAGTAAAGAACGACACCCATTACAGACGATGAGTTCAAAATAATTGTATATATATATATAGACATATAAGAGCTTACGTTTATTGTGCAATATTGATCGAGCAAAACACATCAGAAAAACCTATCTATCAGAGCATGAAGCTATAAAATTAAAACTTAAAAATAGGAAGAGGCACAAGACTGACTTGGATGTGTTGGCATTGCGCATGGCCCTACATAAAAGGAATAGATGCGCACCCTTTAAACAAATTGAATCAAGCCATCAAGTGTATGAAATACCGAGTGTCTAAAGACACGGCAACAATATTTATGACGGAGAGTAGTTTATTGTATAGTTTATAACTAATATGTAAAATATGGACTGAGAAATTCGGCAATTCATTATAATCAATACCTATCACTCACTGATATGGCTGACTACCGTAAACACCAACAGACAATACTCAAGCAGGAAGCTGTTTTGTTTTGGAAAATGCATGATTAGGTGAGAAAAAGGCAACATTTTCAATGAAGCAATGCACCTAATCTTTGATTGATGAGCCGTATACAGTAATACTTCAACTTACGCGTGCTCCAACGTACGAGAAACTTGAGATACGAGCCAGCTTTCAAGCAAATTTTAGCACTAACATACGAGCCATGGTTGAGATACGAGCACTTGAGTCAGTTGCCAAGTATGCCAGAGGTGTTTTATGGGAACAGCATCACTCTGTATTTTTCAACTGCTCAGGTTATACTGTTGTACCGTGTTTTTTTGTGCACAATTTTCTGTGCAGAATTATGTGAATTAAACGTACTGTGCGTAGACTGAAAATTTGCCCGTAAAATGAAAGATAATACAAAGAAAATCAAATGATAACAATTGACATTAAACGGAAAAATATTGAAAAATATGCGAAATGTGTATGCGTGATTGAGCTAGCTCGGCAATATGACAGAAATACATTCATAATTATCAAACAGAAGGATTATATTCAGGGCATTTAGTTCGCAAAAGGACTAACCATAGTTTCTAAACGGTGCAGCGATCTTCATGAACGCTGATGGCATTGGACAAACGATTGGCCGGTGACAGCGTAACTGAAACAATGCTATGTGAAAAGGCCGGCGCTATCTATCCAAACTGTTTAATAGACATTCGGCCAAGTTGGCTAGTGGTCGTGCATTAACCCTTTGTGACAACACCTGTGTTCGTCCTAATCGCAACATGTTGAAAGGGCGACAAAGGCAAATGTCCTTAGATAGGTTTATCTTAAAACGGCCGGCTAGTCGTGAAAGCGGAAAAAAGGAAAAATTAGCTAACCAGCGAGAAACTTCAAACTATGAACGCCGAAGAAATTTTAATTACGTTTAGTTAAAAATGAAAGTTTGCTTTTAGGTTTGCTTCTAAGTTTGTCTTTTAACACTTTGATAAAATCCAAATTTATCAAAGTCAACTGTTGCAACGAAGATTAACTTATATCTCCCTCCCTGGCAAATGCAAGCGTTAACTGATATTGTATGCATTTAATTTTACATTTTAATTAATCACATTTCCTTGCATTATTTTTATTTGTTGCTTTTTGAAAGCATGTAGTATGTTAGGATAATAACCAACATGTTCTTTCTGTTACAATATCTTGTTTTGAGTGTTTTATTTGCTTTTTACAGTATGGAAACCAATCAATATATATTTAATTGTTCTATATATATAAATAAACTGCACCAACATGCGAGTAAATTGACATACGAGCTCAGTCTCGGAACGCATTGAGCTGGTAAGTCGAAGTATGACTGTAATTATTTATATAAGTATTAAGTAAATAAGTTTTTTATCATCTCACCTTAATTTTTCAAGGGGTTTGAGATTCTTTGCAACTTGAGAAGCTCTTTGTTATTTCGACTCACTAGCAATCCTCATCAAGCCTTCAGTGTGGCATTTGCATAAGACCAACACTGCAAGTGGCTACGATGACTTTAATTGGTTTCCTATGAACGTATCTGACTGTTTGTATATGATGCTCTACATTTCATTAAAAAAAACTTTAGATTATCAGCTTTTTCCCGTTAGTAAGGCTTGTTTGTATGTAGAACTCGCTTATAATGAATTATGTAATCCTTCATAGCTAGCTGTGGTAATCAATTTAAAAAGAGACATCTGGATCTGGATGATGTTTAGTCCCTAGAGCCTCATGAGAAGCAAGAGAGGGACCCTCCGATCACTAGGTCTTTTTTTTGTTAGTCCGCTACAATCTCCCCAGTGCGGATCTCCCGAGATGTCCTGAGGATGAATCCCTGCAAAAACTGACCAGAGTCACAGGAGAGGGCGTTTAAATTGTTAGAACGTGTGGGCATGTAGTGAGTAGATGCGTTCAATCAAGAAGATTTAGTACATGTACTAAATCTTCGCCGCTACTGCAACCACTAACGTTGACGGCCGTTTCTGACGGGGCTACAGCAGAAATAGACTAAGGACCTGCGTGAAAGCAAATACGACGCGTATTAAAAAAAGTCATAAACTTATGTTTACGGAGCTGATCGGCTGATTTGGCTAATCGCGCAAAGAAAACTTTATTGATGTATTTCTACTCACCTTTGAATGGCAAATAATCACTGACAACAATAGCTCCGGTAGGTATAGTAAATAAGTTATGGGATGCTTCATTCTATTTGTTAAAGTTGAGACTCATTATACCCGTTGTCGCGCCAAAAAGGACACAAAAATGCCCTGTAGCCACCAGACTAGTAATTTGGCGTCAAACACTCCACTTATACGCCGTCGTTCAAGGAAATTATACTTCAGGGATCATTAGTTAGCATTGAAGGCAAAACTCTATTTGCAAACTAGCTATAAACGGGGTTCATCGACAGCTTCGGCAAAAAGTAATTATTTTTTAAATATCCATGTCTAAGGACCATGGATAAACAAATAATAATACCGTCTACCGTAATAAACAAAATATATCGGTAATAAATTTAAAAAATTGATGGTAACAAATAATCTGATTATTTACCTGATGCCTATTCAAGTATATTCTTATGAGTAAAAATGTTAGAAATACAATTGAGTTACTATTTTATGTAACAGTTACCCTACCACGACGTGTTCACTCATGGTTTTCAATAATCTCCACACATTTTTGTATGCATAACTATCTGTCAATGATGTAGCAGTTTCGGCTTACCTCAAGGTATTTGCAATCTACACCATGAAACTTCTTGTTTTTTTAACTTCGAATCATGATCAACTACAACAGCTTGCCTTGAAAATAAAACAATATCTTGCACATGTAGTCTATCTATCTCGATTTGTAGTCGATTTGTCTGCTGCGAGTGTTATTTTAGTCTTACGCAAGGACATGTACGGGTATATCCGTTGCTACATTAAAAAAGACATACGAAGAAGAGATCATCGCCAGTCTCGTCTGCGCCTTCAAACTCCCCGCGCATTAATGCGACGTCCTGAATAATCCATTCCTACGACGTCTCGTAACTTTTGTAAGTTCTCCACACTGTAGTTGCTGAAACTGTCGTGTTGATTGTAATTATAATTACCGTAGGTATTGTAATTATAGGTGTTGATTGTAATTATGTATAATTGTAAACCACTGAATTATCCTACCCATGAAATGGCATGGGCCTATCTAAACCAATGAACTTCCGTGTGATAATTTGAGCGCCTTCTTGAACAATGCTAATCGGACTTCTGGCTCTAATTGGAAAAATGGCAGATCATAGTTATCCCAAAAACTAATTTATCTGCTAGAAATCAGTGTTTTGCCGTTAATGGTTACTACTGCGACAACCCTGTAACATAGAGGGTAATAGAAATATCATTTAATGAGTGAGTTTAGCATCTGATTCCTGCATTTGTAGCACTAGTACAGCATTAGCTGGTTAGAAGAAGCTTGCTAGTAGCTGGTCAGTAGTAGCTGGTCAGTAGTAGCTCGCTGATAGCTGATTAGTGTCTTGTTAGTAGCTGGTTAGTAGCTTCTAGTAATAGCTGGTTTTATAAGCTTGCTAGTAGCTAATTAATAGTAGTTTGCTAGTAACTGGTTAGTAGTAGCTTTGTTGTAGCTTATTTTGTTGTAAATGAGCTATCTACCTTCAGTATTAGTATGAGTCCAAATCTCCTTATATATGGATAGTCTTCACTTCAGTTGTGTTTGTCGTTAGGTGCAGAGGACTCTGGTTAGCTGGTGCTATAGTGTTATTCACCGTCTATGTGAGTGTCGATGCCGATAGGTGGGAGGTAGTCTAGTGATGGTCAGGTTACGGTTCTACAACAAGGCTAATCCAATGCTATAGTTCATGTAACGATGCCTCATATATACGCTAATATACGTACACCTCCAACCAACCCTCTAAAGACTGGGTTGGGGTTAGATTAGCAGTCTAGACGTAAGATATTATACAATATACATGTTGATCGATCAACTATTAGTATACAGTTAAATGATGTTGCTTCCTTAGTTGCTAGACATGGAATGAATATAACTATTAAGCTACTTCTATATAAATGGATGGGCTGAATAGGAGTTGTGCTCCTACTATAGTGTTGCTATGGACTGAGTAAATAATTTCCAACTCCACAATCAAATGGTAAGAATATTGTAGACGTATGCAGCATGTAAGCAAAGGTTGTTGATGCATACTTGTTTCCGTTAGTGGGAGATAATATATGCTGTAGGAATGTAATGTAACTGCTAAGTTTCCTACCTATTAACTAATCTCTTGACATTTACATTTGTGGGAACATTGCTGATATACAGCTATCTCAAAAACATGGTTTTCAGCTATAACAGCTTGCTAATAGTTGGTTAGTAGCTTGTTTCTGTTACTACTCGCAGTCAGCCTTTAGTGAACCTTGACCCGATTTTATTTTTTACGCATCACTATCGTTGACTGTTTTTGCTAGAATTAGTTTGTGCTGCTGGTTAATTCATTTTGGCTGGTGTTGGAGACAAAGTAGGTCAGTAATGGTGCTGCTAAATTCAAATAACAACAGTCACTGTTCTCTTAGATCAGTAGTGCCAGCTACACGGACCAAACTTTTTCAGTAGCTG
Source organism: Watersipora subatra (assembly GCF_963576615.1). NCBI lineage: Eukaryota > Metazoa > Bryozoa > Gymnolaemata > Cheilostomatida > Watersiporidae > Watersipora > Watersipora subatra. The sequence goes on from NC_088713.1 coordinate 34,645,625, forward strand.
CAATCTTTACCATTATCACTAAAGCAAGTTTTGTCAATAAAGTAAACTTCTGTTAGTTGATAAGAATGTTTTAAATTGCAAAAAACATCCTGAACATCAAAGGTACATTATTGTAAAAGGTTGAGAGTAAATTTTTCAATCTTTTCTTTGTCAATAAAATTTTCTCCAAGTTATAACTGACAATAATTTGATTACCTAGTTTTCTTATCATCAGGTTTCCGAGTAAAGAGAAAGAGCCAGAAAGATGGCATACCTGGTGAACTGTTTTCAGGCGGCAGGAGATCCCCAGCAAAAATGCAATTCTATTTAGTGCCCACTTCAATGAGTCTATTATCAATAAAATTGATAAATTATTTATTCCATATTCTAGCACCATTTCTATTTTAATTCCAATTGCAACAAAGGATAACTGTTATTATTTTAGGAGGCTGGAACAACAACCCATCAGTGGAGCAGTTCCAGCATATCTTTAGGCGCTTGGTTACAAGATGTGGTGTTACACCAAGACCTACTGGTAATGTCACATCTATGGATGAAACTATTGTTACAAGCTTTTACTACCTATGTGCCACCAACTGTTGTCAGTGAAAATTATGTCGAAGATGTTATTGACAGACAAACTATGCTTCCCGAAGGAATGCTAAACATTACATCACATTCTGTTCTTGATAACATTGCTGTATATTCATTTGGTTGGCTTGTCAGAAAACTGCTTAAAACGTTGCGTTGTTGGGTATTTAGACTCGTCCTAATTCAGTCTAAGGAAGGTATATGATGATATTCATGTTCTGTTAAGAGTTAAGAATAACGGTGGCTTGATTTCTCTTTCTGATGGTGTTGTAACAACTGTTCTTTGCACCGAAAAGTATCTGGAGGCTGTTGCATCAACAAATCAATGTTTGAAGTATCCCAAGTTTCTGAAGTGTGTAAAAGAAGAAACTGCACGCTATGATTTGTTTTATTGTTGGGTCGGTATTTGGTTATCCGCTCTTACCGATAGCGAGGGATTCTCGGTATCCAAGGAAACCAATCATTTTTGGTGACAGCTAGTTATCCTTGGCCGGTTTGATATGATCGGTATTTATTTATAAAAGCCTATCAGTAAATGGATATACGGATATCCAGATAGATTTTTGAAGCGTCTCTTTGACAAACATGCTAATCTCAGCGCGCATTGGCGAACGAATTCAACAACCATTACCACGCTTACAGTATCTACTATTATTATACGTTACATGGATAATGCCACTAGCCTCAAAGGTTTGGGAGTTCTCCACAGATGGGAGGATGTATAAAGACTCTAACAGACTGAACTCTAATTGGACTGCGTATAATTATGTGATTACATTACCTGATTACAATATGTGATAGTAAGATTTCTGTAAACTGTTTCAGTATATTAAACAAAAAGAGCCCCTTGCTATTATCTATCTGTTCTCTATTATACATAACGTTTGTATCAATAATTATATTTTTTAATAGAATAAACAATAAAAACATCTATCACGAAACTTATATTTCCATCTTTTCTTTTTTGGCTTGCTAAAACATAGAGCCTCCTTGCCGTAACAATATACTGCTGACTAAAGAATGTTTTTTTGCACAGGCTACTTTTTGCAAAATGATAACAGTTGTTCGAGAAAGATATGGTTTAAAGTTTAAACCATTAAACTTTAAATCATTTAATGTTTGAACACACACTAAAAACCATATACCAAACGACAATACCGAACTTTCTTAGTTTTTAAAGGATACCGAAGATGGTAAATACCGAGGATACCCATACCGGGAAAAACCGATAAAAAAGTGCAAGGATATCCGATCCGGCACTAAATTAGATACCGGCCCAACGCTAATATGTTTGAATTAAAGCAACATTGTATTGACACTTCTGTAGGAATTAATAATAATCACTTCTCACTACTAGCTTTAGTGGATGAAACATACTTTGGTTTAAGACAGCACCAGTTTGCCAACTTAAGAAACCTAGATTTACATAAAGTGAACATCAGACATAATGCTACACGAAACATATTAGTACCCTACATACCAGTACCCTTTCTTTTTTCCAATTTCACATTGGTCGTGGGCTGGATGACAAAGGAATTTCTAGTATAATAAAATATTATTGTTGAAGAAAATGCAAAACATGATTTGCAGAACATATTGAATACATTATAGCCCTGTTATCATCTGTGCTGAAATCTTTTCTGATAGAGGGATTGATGAAGTGTAATCAGAGCTGTATTGACATGTACTCTTGAACAGCTTGACTCATTTTCGACAGAACAAATATTAAATTCAAAAAATTTTATGCTCCACCCTACTAAGTAAAAACAGTTGAGTCCACAGACCGCCAAATAGGTGCAATAATGGTTTTAATAATTCTATGCCAGAATCCATGGGTTAATTGATTTCAACAAACTTGATGTTGTTTTGAGTTCACTATTTTGGTCAACTCATAAAACAATTTGTTTTGTACTTGAATTAACTAATCGAATGGACCAGTAAAGTTTTCTACAAATTGATACTAATAATGACTAGATAACATAGACTATACATGACGTTTTGGGATGCAGTTAGTATCGCCATATATTCGAACATTTTATTTCCAAAGATGGCGGCGTGCCTATTTTATTTAGTAGCTAGTTTCCAGTGTGAGTGCAACTGAGAACTTAGCTTATTTAATCACGGCCTTTGTATCAGCGAACTCGACGACCTAATTACCGTAGACCGGTAGAAATTTTAGTCGTACTCAAATTTTTACACAGCATTTATTTAGAGGATGTTAATATGACAGGTTTTGAATTTCCCTTGTTTGAGGCATTTAAAACATTCATAATAATGTATCTGTAGCTGGATTAAAATTTTTATTTTAGTCAACATGAGCAAATACAAAATAAAATATATGCCAATAGAGCCGCGTAGGACTAGACTTTTATCGCATTAGCCGATGTGAATAGGAGAGATAGAGGCAGGTTGTTTCACGTTTTACATCATTTTGGCAAGTCTGGTCATGTTTTTGGCCTGAGCATTTCTACCGCGACCAAATATTTTGCGATTTTAATCTTCAAATATCTTGACAATGGGATTGCCTAACACAACAAACAACATATCTGATAGACGAGCAACTGATAGACAAAAAGTTTTCTTTTAAATCAACTCAAATTTGATGCAACCACATCTTTGAGGTGGCCTTACAAACCAGCTAGTGACCAGTGTTAAAAGCCATTATATAAGCTATAGACATTATAATGATGGATAACAGCAATACTTGTAACGAAAAGCTAAGCTTGTTAGGATAATGATAGCGCTGCTTCTAGCAAATCTGGAACACTGCTGTTGCTTCTCTAAACAATCTTTACTACATCATAAGAATCGCATCTGCCCTCTGGCAAAACCTAACATAAAAGTGGAAATAAAGATTGCATCATGCGGTAATCAAACTCACACCAGTCTGATTATCAGTCTGGCGTGCTACCAACTCCACTAATTGCGCACATTTTGCAAAGTTAGCCTAGTTGTGCATATGTGTATTCTTTGTGCTTCATTTGCACCAATGATTATATCTTACAGGTAACTCGACTGTCAGTGTACTAGTGAAAAATAATTTGATCATGCAGACGTTTCTGTAGCTTATATATCAACCGCTGTCAAAGTTAAATCTATACCATTTGATTACAACATGTTATTATTTGTCTTTCTAAATCAAGGAAAAGCCATTCTTACCACATCAGCCTTTTATTGTGACTGTTGAAAAACAAAAGAGAAACCTTGCTATGGCCATCTGTTTGCTGGCAAAAATATCTCACACAGAACCACAAGCAACGTCACACTTAGTCACAAGTAAGCTCACACATAGACACAAGTAAGGTCACACCTAGCCACAGGTAAGGTCACATCTAGCCACACGTAAGGTCTCACCTAGTCACAAGTAAGGTCACACATAGACACAAGTAAGGTCTCACTTAGTCACAAGTAAGGTCACACATAGACACAAGTAAGGTAGCACATAGACACAAGTAAGGTCACACTTAGTCACAAGTAAGGTCTCACTTAGTCACAAGTAAGGTTGCATCTGGTCACAAGTAAGGTCACACCTAGTCACAACTGAGGTTACACCTAGCCACAAGTAAGGTACAATTTAGCAACAAGTAAGGTAACACATAGTCGCAAGTAAGGTCACATCTAGCCACATGTAAGGTCACACCTAGTCGCAAGTAAGGTAACACATAGTGACAAGTAAGGTCACACTTGGTCACAAGTAAGGTCACACCTAGTCACAACTGAGGTTACACCTAGCCACAAGTAAGGTACAATTTAGCCACAGGTAAGGTCACTCCTAGTCGCAAGTAAGGTCACTCCTAGTCGCAAGTAAGGTCACATCTAGCCACAAGTATGGTCACTCCTAGTCGCAAGTGAGTTCACACCTAGTTACAAGTCAGGGCACCCCTAGTCACAAGTAAGGTTACACCTAGTCCCAAGTAAGGTCAAACTTAGCCACAAGTTAGGTCACACTTAGCCACAAGTAAGGTCACACCTAGTGCCAAGTAAGGTCAGATCTAGCTACAAGTAAGGTCTCACTTAGGTACAATTTATTTCTTATGGAAAATTATTATCAAAGCTTGTGGACGTAAAGTCTGCACAAACAATAAATAAAATTTAAAAGATATCAATCAGACAAGACTTCTGTATCAATTAACAATAGTACAGAAATGGGCAACCACTTCAATGAGTCCTTTACTGAAATTGAACCAGAATTATCACATGCCATTCCTGACACCTCTAAATATAAATACATGTACCTTAGGGTGCAGTGATCATGGTTACAACTTTGTAACTGTGCAACAACATACTGTCTGACATGAATTAAACTCCCTTAACATAAGGAAGGCCTTTAGGGAATTCCACCAAATCTCATCAAAGACACTGCTGATCAATTAGCTCCTCCATTAACTTACATCATAGACTTATTGATCCAACCTGGCTATGTTTCTTTCTAACTAAAAATAGTTAAAATACTACCTATTTTTTAAGACAGGGCAGCACGAATGCACTAAACAATTACAGACCAATTTTTATTCAGCCGATATTTTAAAAACCTATTGAAAAAATTCTGAACTCACAAATTCAAATGATTTAAAAACTTTAAGTTTATCTTATCAGTTTGGTTTTCAACATAAAAAAGGAACAAAAGACACTTTTATTCAGTTTACCAGTAGCGTACTATCAGCTCTGAACTCTAGACACTTAATTCTGGGTTAAATATAACTCATCATCATATATTGAAACAAAAGAGACTCAATCGTTGAGCACTTACTCGGGAGTGATTCAACTTGTTCATAAATCACTCTAAAAATAAATTCTGATAACATCGAGCGATCAGATCAAAACTTCTCTTCAAATTGCTTCAATCTGTGTCACCCTGAGACGTATATGAAACAATTTTGGTTCCTCTGTATATTTCATACAGCTTTGAAATCTCCTTATTTACAAACATGAATATTGTATTTGACAAAAAAACTCTGATGCAATGGACTGAAAACATATTACATGAATTGAAAATGTTTTTCTTCTGCCATGTCTGAGTCGTCTATATAAAAATAGCAAAAACCGATGAAGACTGAAAGCTTCATTTCATGACACTAGTAACAATTGACTACTGAATAGTAACATCGCTGGTTGGTATGCGAATAGTTTGTGTAGTGGTGTCATCATTTATCACTTATAGTGTTAGACACTTGAAGAAGACATCGCTCATTGACTTGTAAGTAGAAACTACTCATTGCTCTACCACTAGCTTATTTGATGCATAGGGAGATAAGTCTAAAAGTAAAGTAGGCAGTATGCTAGCCATGATACAAAGCTATATAATTAGTCACATAGCTAATGCAAGCGAGACAACTTTCTCATTTTCATCCGGAAGAAAAATTTATTTAGCAGTAAAAGGTTGTCTCTATTTTCATTCTTGTTCTCTACTCATCTGCTGTCATATTATTATTATCTTGTTCCTATATTACTATAAATTCATAAATATTAATTTCTGCTCACTAAACGAGTCGTGGCATCTCTTCACACAGTAGACACTCTATGCTAGTACTTTATCTCTACTTATCTTAAAGTATGTGTAAGTTTTGATTTTCAAATAAACTGCTACTCTGTTGTTCCTATAGTATTAATTTTATACAATCAATCTGCTTGTTTATCTGAACAAAATTGTAAAGATCTATAATCATTTAATTATTTATTTGCAGCTATCAAAGCGTTCTGTCCTAAAACTTTTATCATGCTATCATCAAAAATAACTTTGGTCAGCGGAATGCTGATAGCTGGCAGCATGGCTGCCATCGCTTTCTACAAGAGGAGAAAGCTCATCAAAGACATGGCTACACAGACGTACGAATTCTTCTTTCTTTATTACAAGTAATACGTTGTCTATATTATCATAACAAATTAAACCTTCTTTCTTTGTGGTTTAAACCAACTTTGCTTTTCGATATTCAGGGTTTTGAGTCAATTAAGTTCCTTCATCGTTATTTTATCGTTACTATAATATGAACCGTGTCTGTCCATCAATCGGAAGCCAAGGTAAGAGGTTGAAGTAACAAATCCGTTATTATGGGATTTGAACGGTCCGCTTGGTACGCAAGTTTTTCAATTCTGCACCAATCGACCAGCTGCCATCATTTCTGAATAGTTGTGCACGCATTTACTTTGTGCTTTATCAGCATACTCTCTCATAGCTAATATACAGTAAACGCTCCTTCAACATAAATAATCCATTCCAGTAATGTTTATGTTATAGGGAATTTACGTATAAGAACAGAAAAATTCATGTTAATCGCTTAATTCGCTCCAAGATCTTTCCTAACTCACCCATTTGGCGAGTTAAAAAAACTCGCCAAATGGGTGAGTTTTATGGAAAAACTAGACTATGGAAAAACTAAACTTACATTTTTAATTCGTTAGCTGTACAGTACCTGCAGTATTATTCATTTACTTCAACAACTTTTCTAATTTTTCTGATCAATTTTACTGGTTTTATAGACCATGGTTGCAATAACTTCGCAATTCATTGATGGAGAGTGCTCTTCCGTAGTTTTTCAAACCAATCAACATTCATTTACAACAATTTGTTTAATTTTTGTAGACAGCAGAGTCTATTCTACAAAAAAACTAATAACAAATTTTTTATATGTTTGCAGTAAAGCTAAACAAGAAACATTTTTTATAAAAAGCGTGGAGACTATCTGTTTGTCTTCTATCTGTATTTAGGGGTCAAAGTTAAGATAAAAGATAAATATCGACAATGCTCTAACTCGGGACATTCAGATTGGTAAACCAATTCTGTAACAACTAAATCAATCGACCTCTTTTAAATCTTTATGAACAATTGCATGGCTAACTTGTTTACCTAACAGATATAACGCTACACATACGTTGTTTATTTTTCACAAGTGCAACAAACGAGGTTACCATTGAAGTTGAATTTGAGAACTTGCCCCGATTTGACACTATACGCTATATATATGAAATCTTTTACATAGTACGAAGCAAAAGCTTTATATTAATTTGTCAGATTATCTGGAATTTACGTTATAGAAGCATCTAGTGTACATCAATACTGTTAATGTTTTAGGAAAAATTTATTGTTAAATGGTAATGAAGTGAGACCAGGTAATATGTGTTATAGGTTTACTGTATAGGAGCATCTAGTATACATCAATACTGTCAATTGTTTTAGGAAAAATTTATTGTTAAATGGTATTGAAATAAAATCAGGTAATTCGAATGCAATTGAATACTTGGTAGAACCTAGTATTTTATGATGACATATATGTTGTTAAAATTGCTGAACCATTAGGTTTATGAAATTACAACTTTAGCATGTCTCAAGTTGGAAGAGTTACTATACTATGGAGTTCGGCTTTATTATTATTTTCAAAAAGGATATTTTTGTTGTTACTAATATTAGTAATAAGTAGAAAACCATCAAAAATTCCATGATCACTTTTGATGGTTCGCAGATCTACGATTTGTAAAACATCAATAGCTTTTTAAATGTTTATTTGCTTATCAGACCCTCCAACATATTAAACTAGTTAGTACTTTTTCAGAAGGCGTTTTTTTCTGTTATTATTGTAATAATTCCCATATATGTTTAATATTAATAAACCTATATAAGCATAAATTTTAGTGAAATATCTCAAGATGGGAAAGAGACAATGGCCGGGTACACGAGTGAGCAGGGTACACAAACCCAACCACAAAAGGTGGAAATTGGCCATCAAATGGGCAATTGTGCGCCTGAAGTGAGCATTGGCATGTAGAGAAAGCTAATACAGTGCACCCTCTGGAAACAATGACCTTGGTATACGATTTGTTCACCTTACGAAGTTGAACATGGTGACAGTTTCACCTCGCCATACAAACTTTATTTCACCATACGAATTCAAGAAAAGTTTCGCCAAAGTTCAATTTTGCCAGTCGGTGTGCTTATTACATACATAGAAATAACAAAGACGCCAAAATGTTGTAAGAGTTTCAACGTTTGGAAGAGACACTATGACCAATTAATTTCCGGTAAAAATTCTACGTGAGGAATTTTGTGAAATTGTTAAGCGAGAGCAAATATTCATTTTTAGCATTATACTCATATTTACTATTAACAAACCTTTATTCAGCATACGTATACAACTAAAGTATCTATATTTAATTCACATTGAATTTGCGACTGATACCAACGTTACATGTCAAAAAAAGAGATTTCCATTACACGTACGTGTATGCTAATAAATGTATTCTACAAAATTGGTTTGTAGTTCATACCGTCATATATGACGGTATAATGACAAAATATATTTTCTCATTTATTTTGGACAATGGGGTTTTGATTCATTTCATCATTTTTTAAAGTTATGATATGGTGACTGAACAGGCAGATGCTTTGCATATTCAAATACACAGGTGCACACGATTGCAGTTTGCATCGCTTACGACTCCCATTGGTTTTATTGCACAATTGTGTGTACATGTAAAGCTCAAAAACTGATGATGTCATGCGTCACATTGGATGCCATTCTTAACAGCTAAAGAACTCCCGTGTCATCATCATCATGAGTCGGAACATTCTGGAAGCTAGCAGTTTGGTCTTACGTTGTTCTCAGTAATGCACTTAGAGTTGCCCTATCATGGATAAAATCTGCTCTCAAATTCACTATCGATAATCTGCTCACTTATGCTATACAGTATATGGGCTACATTTCTAGTATATTCTCTACTTCGGTAGAATGAAAAGTGGGCACACCCTTTAACTTGTTGTAATTTTGCAGTAATTATGGACTGCTATCCGAGTGAAAGTGATGAAAGATTGATTAGATACAGACAATTTAAACCGAACATTGTTGCTGATACCAATTCATACTGCTATAGTTATTGTACAGTCATTAAATTAATACATTAAGTCGAGTCTTTTCTTTTAGAAGGACCAAAGATTAGGCAATTTACGTGTATTTTACTGTTCGTAAGACGTATAACCACGATAAAGTAAAATTCCCGGAATGGATTGACTACGTTGTGGGAGCGTCTACTGCAATGCTTCACTCATTACAAAGTTTATGCCTATGAATTTGTTATAGTTGCCTCTGGAGCCAATGATAACAATATTACAAATAAGCCATGGACATATTGTGTGCCTCGAAGAATAGTTGGAAAATCTCCGAAGGTTTCACCGAAACAGGAAGAGAAACCAGTGAGGTGAGGATTAAATTTATTATTTGCTTGGAAAATAATTATAGCAAAATGGAAGTCAGCTATAAAATGCTAACCTTCGCTGGAGGTCAAGGTTCGCTGGAACCTAATTGTTCTCATAATCAGATTTATTTTGAAACCGAAGAAAACTAGAAAACAAATACAAGCAGAACTGTTTGTACAGTAAGTGCATATTTTAATTTGTAGCATCTATAAAGCATCTTATAGGCAAATAAGAACATAGCAACGAAGCAACCAGATAAACATATGTTTTACCTGTAGTCTATTAGCTCTAGCCTAGTAATAGTTTGTTTCACAGTACATTAGTGTATACTATTTGACTTATATTTCGTAATTGTCTGTTGGTTTTTCTTGTATAATAGTTGGGGTAGATATTATCAATAATAACTGCGAATAGTATCCATATCCTTAGTTATTAATAATTTATTTGGAGCTTGTGCAATGGCAAATGATTTAACAATTTTATAGTCTGTTGACTTTTATCCGTAACAGTTAGTCATATGTTCATGACATAGTTGTCATCTTTATAACAAGTTTTCATAAAAATTCATAGAAATTCATAGATTTTCTTTAAAATGGATTAACTTGATTGGGTCAGAAAACTGATAGAAAGGTTCAGTTATTTAGAGAAACCCGAACAGTTTTTGCATTTCATCTGGCAGTTGATTGGTTGGAAGTTTTACACCCTTTAAATATTGAAGGCCTAGAAAAGTCGTGAAAGGCGATGAGAGGAGACGGCGAGGAAAGAAAAATGATGGCTGGGAAAAATTTATTGTTAAATGGTAATGAAGTGAAATCAGGTAATATGTGTTAGAGGTTTACTGTATAGGAGCATCTAGTGTACATCAATACTGTCAATTGTTTTAGGAAAAATTTATTGTTAAATGGTATTGAAATAAAATCAGGTAATTCGAATGCACTTGAATACTTGGTAGAACCTAGTATTTTATGATGACATATATGTTATTAAAATTGCTGAACCATTAGGTTTATGAAATAGAGTTCGGTACTAAATATTCGGGATAAAACTTTACATCAATTTATGCCCTAACATTTCACCAAATTGCAGCAGAATGGAGACTTACTGTCCCTCCCACCACGACGAATAACAACTTTAGCATGTCTCAAGTTGGAAGAGTTACTATACTATGGAGTTCGGCTTTATTATTATTCTCAAAAAGGATATTTTTGTTGTTACTAATAGTAGTAATAAGTAGAAAACCATCAAAAATTCCATGATCACTTTTGATGGTTCGCAGATCTACGGTTTGTAAAACATCAATAGCTTTTTAAATGTTTATTTGCTTATCAGACCCTCCAACATATTAAACTAGTTAGTACTTTTTCAGAAGGCGTTTTTTTCTGTTATTATTGTAATAATTCCAATATATGTTTAATATTAATAAACCTATATAAGCATAAATTTTAGTGAAATATCTCAAGATGGGAAAGAGACAATGGCCGGGTACACGAGTGAGCAGGGTACACAAACCCAACCACAAAAGGTGGAAATTGGCCATCAAATGGGCAATTGTGTGCCTGAAGTGAGCATTGGTATGTAGAGAAAGCTAATACAGTGCACCCTCTGGAAACAATGACCTTGGTATACGATTTGTTCACCTTATGAAGTTGAACATGGTGACAGTTTCACCTCGCCATACAAATTTTACTTCACCATACGAATTCAAGAAAAGTTTCGCCAAAGTTCAATTTTGCCAGTCGGTGTGCTTATTACATACATAGAAATAACAAAGACGCCAAAATGTTGTAAGAGTTTCAACGTTTGGAAGAGACACGATGACCAATAAATTTCCGGTAAAAATTCCACGTGAGGAATTTTGTGAAATTGCTAAGCGAGAGCAAATATTCATTTTTAGCATTATACTCATATTTACTATTAACAAACCTTTATTCAGCATACGTATACAACTAAAGTATCTATATTTAATTCACATTGAGTTTGCCACTGATACAAACGTTACATGTTATAAAAAGAGATTTGCATTACACGTACGTGTATGCTAATAAATGTATTCTACAAAATTGGTTTGTAGTTCATACCGTCATATATGACGGTATAATGACAAAATATATTTTGTCATTTATTTTGGACAATGGGGTTTTGATTCATTTCATCATTTTTTAAAGTTATGAGATGGTGACTGAACCGGCAGATGCTTTGCATATTCGGATACACAGGTGCACACGATTGCAGTTTGCATCGCTTATGACTCCCATTGGTTTTATTGAACAATTATGTGTACATCTAAAACTCAAAACACTGATGATGTCATGCGTCACATTGGATGCCATTCTTAACAGCTAAAGAACTCCCGTGTCATCATCATCATGAGTCGGAACATTCTGGAAGCTAGCAGTTTGGTCTTACGTTGTTCTCAGTAATGCGCTTAGAGTTGTCCTATCATGGATAAAATCTGCTCTCAAATTCACTATCGATAATCTGCTCACTTATGCTATACAGTATGTGGGGTACATTTCTAGTATATTCTCTACTTCGGTAGGATGAAAAGTGGGCACACCCTTTAACTTGTTGTAATTTTGCAGTAATTATGGACTGCTATCCGAGTGAAAGTGATGAAAGATTGATTAGATACAGACAATTTAAACTGAACATTGTTGCTGATACCAATGCATACTGCTATAGTTATTGTACAGTCACTAAATTAATACATTAAGTCGAGTCTTTTCTTTGAGAAGGACCAAAGATTAGGCAATTTACATGTATTTTACTGTTCGTAAGACGTATAACCACGATAAAGTAAACATTCCCGGAATGGATTGACTACGTTGTTGGAGCGTCTACTGCAATGCTTCACTCATTACAAAGTTTATGCCTATGAATTTGTTATAGTTGCCTCTGGAGCCAATGGTTACAATGTTACAAATAAGCCATGGACATATTGTGTGCCTCGCAGAATAGTTAGAAAATCTCCAAAGCCTTCACCGAAACAGGAAGAGAAACCAGTGAGGTGAGGATTAAATTTATTATTTGCTTGGAAAATAATTATAGCAAAGTGGAAGTCAGCTGTAAAATGCTAACCTTCGCTGGAGGTCAAGGTTTGCTGGAACCTAATTGTCCTCATAATCAGATTTATTTTGAAACCAAAGAAAACTAGAAAACAAATACAAGCAGAACTGTTTGTACAGTAAGTGCATATTTTAATTTGTAGCATCTATATAGCATCGTATAGGCAAATAAGAACATAGCAACGAAGCAATCAGATAAACATATGTTTTACCTGTAGTCTATTAGCTCTAGCCTAGTAATAGTTTGTTTTACAGTACATTAGTGTATACTATTTGACTTATATTTCGTAATTGTCTGTTTGTTTTTCTTGTATAATAGTTGGGGTAGATATTATCAATAATAACTGCGAATAGTATCCATATCCGTAGTTATTAATAATTTATTTGGAGCTTGTGCAATGACAAATGATTTAACAATTTTATAGTCTGTTGACTTTTATCCGTAACAGTTAGTCATATGTTTATGACATAGGGTTCATCTTTATAACAAGTTTTCATAAAAATTCATAGAAATTCATAGATTTTCTTTAAAATGGATTAACTTGATTGGGTCAGAAAACTGATAGAAAGGTTCAGTTATTTAGAGGAGCCCGAACAGTTTTTTCATTTCATCTGGCAGTTGATTGGTTGGAAGTTTTACACCCTTTAAATTTTGAAGGCCTAGAAAAGTCGTGAAATGAGGAGGTCTCATTCAAAAGTCTTTTGAATGAGGAGATGTGAGTATATTTCTGCCTCATAGGAGTTATATTGTTATACGTCTTTATGACTTGTTCATTTCCAAGGAGTGAAAGTTATAAACACAAGGTTGAAACAGATGTGTTATTATGAGTTAAAGATTTTAAGAAATAATATGAGGCTTTCTGATAATGCTTTAGGGCACTTTCTCTTAAACCTATTTTCTCTATAAGTTTTTTTTTCCTTTTTATTGGTCTAGTGATCATGTTGGCAATTTAGTAGGCAATTTTACACGTATAAATAATAATTATAATAATGATACATAGAACTATATTGCTCAAAATGAAATAAATTTACAATTATTGGTTTTAACAATATTCACTATAATATGTCAGCTGCCACCATGTGAAATCCCAAGTGATTCTTTACTTCTGTTTAATACAGCATGCTTACATATGTACAGACACATGCATATGCTCATACACAATAATTGCTTATAATAATTTAAAATGAGGTATAAATTATATATATATATATATATTTATATATCTACACTTACACGTGTATATATAAATATAAATAAATTTATACATTTATATATACACATGTATATATAAATCTCTATATGTTATATATATAACATTCTAACAAATGTCACCACAATCATACAAGAAACATAATCTTACAGCAGCCAGCAGTAACTGCTGGTAGTTACTGCTACCAGCAGTACGACAGTTGACACTGTTCGCCCATTCTCCAAACCCAGCAGAACAAAACCTCCAGTTCCATCCAGATGTCGGTACTGTGATCAGTCAACGTAGAGAATCTTCTTGTCTTGGCAAAAGTAAAGGATGCTCAACTTGCAATAAGATGAACTGCGAGTATGCCAGTCATCAGACAGCGAGAGTATGCTAGTCATCAGACAGCGCGAGTATGTCAGTCATCAGACAGCACGAGTATGCCAGTCATCAGACAGGGCGACTATGCCAGTCATCAAGCAGACAACGCTAGTATGCCAGTCATCAGACAGCGCGAGTATGCCAATCATCAGACAGCGCGAGTATGCCAGTCATCAGACAGCGCTAGTATGCCAGTCATCAGACAGCGAGAGTATGCCAGTCATCAGACAGCGCGAGTATGCCAGTCATCAGACAGCGCAAGTATACCAGTCATCAGACAGCGTGAGTGTGTCAGTCATCAGACAGCGGTGTGGTGAGGAAAGGTGTAGAAATTTCTCATGATACCGCTGAAGATTCCAAAACCCTAACAACATGGGTGTTCCCACGAGCGCAGTCGCCACTTTTAATATTCTACTGCAATCAAACAGCTATCAGTAAAGTGTGATATCTGACAAGGGCAGTGAACATTCTGAACTTATTCTCATCGTCGTCCATCCGTTCTTGCAAACAACCTTTATTATGTTTGCCATTTCATATTTGTGATATTTTGTGTTCTATGTTTGTAAATAATCAGTTGTTGCTAACACCCTGTTTATTGTGTTTTCCATCTTTTTGTTATACATGTAGATAGCCTAAGCGACTGGCTTTAATATCACATGATTTTACCTTTCATTACAAACTGTTTTGCCCTCCCTTCAGTGTCTGCATTCTAACAATTGCCGCCACAATCATACAATAAACAACATTACAGTCGGCACAGCGAAGTTAATGCGGTAGTGAAAGTTGATGTATCATAAATTGCATGAAATATTTATTTATCATACATTTTATTCAACCTAAAAGTACATATGCAAATAAGCGAATGGGTGTTTTATAATAACGTCTTCTAACATGTTTTAATAACGTAACTCTAAATTGTTTTTATTCTTCAAACAAATTAAAGTTATTTACACTAGTGAATTATAATGCTTTCAGTAATGAATACTTTGTATTTAATATAATTGCTCAAACTGCTCAAATACTGGTAAATTGAGAGATCTTAATTTAATCACCAACCGTATACTAGATTTCCAAGAAAAGATGTGAAATAAATAAATTAGGTGTCAAAACGGAATAAACTAATAAAAAATATTAAGTCTGACGTCCTTAAAAAGGATATAAAAGTAAAGGACAAGTAGTGAAATAAAATGTTTGACTAAATGTAAAATATGGCTCAGGTGTTACAAATATAATTATACAGTAACTCTACAACATAATTCAGACCTCAACTATTACGCATAATCTTTTATACAACAAAGAATATTGTACAATCTGGAGTATTTTAAAACAAAATAAGAATGATTAAATTAAATACCAAATTGAAGTAATAAACAATAGAATAATATTGTTAGGTATTGAATAATTATTTGGCTACTATTATAGCATACATTATTAAAATTACGTATGCTATAATTACAATAAACAGATTCCAGACGATTACAAATAAACGGAAGAATAGAGCAACTCTTAATATAAAGGTGAAACTACTGAATGATAAACCATGTATTCAGTGTATCTTATAGCAATTCGCCGGATCTAGGCGTAGCAAATTTTTCTTTAAGCTGGGGGTATTGTGCTTCACTTGTTATTACGCCTGGTCTAGACGTTAATTGAACAGCGAATAAACACGTAGCTTTCGGTAAGTTATTCACCCTATTATTAGTTAGAGTACTTATTCAATGTACCTATCCACATCGGTTCGATCAATGGCTCTTCATCACTATCTTTGGATCCACACAACAATTACCTGTTATGGTAACTTTTGTTTCCGATATAAAATTTGTTGAAGAGGATAATGATATTCATAGTGTCGCTATTACAAAGACACAATTTATATTCGTATGCCGCTATAGCTACACTGACACGAAGTTACAAAACCGTACCACCCATTCTTTATTTACCAAGGTACTCGATATACAAATTATTCGTTATGTTTTTCTAGCGCTAAAATTTATCTTAAATAATTTAATAATATTTGGCTCACGGCATTTTAGCTATTTTACAATTTTTCACCGTGATTCGAAAAGTATTAGCTGCCTCCACCAATTAGTAAGAATTATTAACCAGCCATGTATTCTTTCAACCAGTAAACATCTTTCGACTCTAAATCGTTATGAACTTATTGAAACCGGCTGAGGAGTTTGAAAATATTTTATGTTAATTTATCTTATAGCACTATAAATTTCAAACCATTCTATAATGAATGTAAACAAACACGAAACACTTTTTATCCTCATTTTCTAACAATTGATTTTTTTTCTAAATAAGTTAATGAAAACTTGTTTTTGCTTAGGGGACATATATATTTCTCAAAGTATGTCGTATGTGTGCCTGCAGATCTATAATATATTTTATCGCGCGAATGTTCATCGCGCTGTATTTTTATAAGATATTTTTATTGCATTACCCCGTAGTTGTCTTCACACTAGACCACTTAATGTGGAAGTGGTGTGCCTCATATGATTTAATTTATTTTGTAAGCGGTTTTCGATTTTCGCGTAATTGAGTTAAATGCTAGCCAGTAGTGCAAGCTTAACTACCTGTATTAGTTCATGGTGCTTTAGATGAGTGGTTTTTGTATGATTTTTAATGTCTCTTATGGTTCTAGGTAAAAAGCTGTTAAAGTATTCACTTTTAGTGGCATGTGCGGATGATGGTTGTTGTTGTTAGCTGACTTAGCTATTGCATGTAACTTAGCCTACATTATGGTTTTAATTTTACGTTTAGTTTCACGTAGCATTAATAACGACTGGGTATTTCGTGTATAGTTGCTATAATAGTTTATTAAAGATAGTGGATTTACTCGATTTAGCCTGCGAGTAGCATGTGTTTATAGGATGGTTGAGACAAAATAGATAATGCGGGTGTTGTGGTCCACTAAAATATCACTGTCTGACTAGCCTTCAAGTTAACAACATTTGTGCTTTGGTTTGCGAGTTTGCAAAGCCAAATAAATTAATTACCTTTTAACCATTAAGGATTTTCTTTTTCTACGCTGTGCTAAAGTTGCTTAACTATACTCTGCTTGTAAAAGTTTGCGTTTGATAAAGTCCTAGCTTCATCATTTTTGGACAACACAATAGAAGTCAGCTAGTGGTTGGTGTCCAAGAATGATACCAATTAGAGAACTAGTAATTTATACTAGCTATATGTTTTAATAGTTTTCATATTTAATTTCTGTACCGCCCCATTAGTTTACGAGCCAATTTGGGATGCAATTCGCTTGCGTTAGAAATGAATAAATTGAATCAAGATCATTATAATGAACATTTCAGCCAAATACAGGTGTATTGCTTTTATCTTCGCTGACCGAGATGTTCCACAACCATTGCTTTCAGACGTGTATTTCTACTGGTTGGATTGTGAGATTTCCATGTCACTCCGTCTATCAACTGTCTGTCAACTGCAGTGCTGAAATAGAAGCAAAGTATATGGAAATAATGAAGCTTACCGGTGTGCTTGACATTGCTGGAGAGAAGGTCAAGTGCGAGCAGACAGATCTTGAAGACCTTGGTGAGCTAGGCCATGGGACGTGCGGGCAGGTGTTCACAATGAGACACAAGAGTAGTGGTCAGATGATGGCTGTCAAGGTGACTGTTTATCTTACAGTTCTAGGTGTGGATGAGGGTTATCTTACAGTTCTAGGGGTGGATGGGGGGAAGGACCATGAAATTGAAACCATGTACTTTCGTGAACTCCAGATGCTTGCTTGGCCGTGTAACTCTGATACTCAGGTGGAATGTATTAATAGAGATACTCGGGTAGAATGTATTATTAGAGATACTCAAGTAGAATTTATTAATAGAGATACTCAGGTAGAATGAATTAATAGAGATACCCAAGTAGAAGGTGTTCTTAGAGATACTCAGGTAGAAGGTGTTCATAGAGATACTCAGGTAGAATGTGTTCATAGAAATACACAGGCAGAAGGTGTTCATAGAGATACTCAGGTAGAAAGTGTTCATAGAGATACCCAGGTAGAATGTGTTCATAGAAATACTCAGGTAGAAGCTGTTCATAGAGATACTCAGGTAAAAGGTGTTCATAGAGGTACTCAGGTAGAAGGTGTTCATAGAGATACTCAGGTAAAAGGTGTTCATAGAGATACTCAGGTAGAATGTGGTCATAGAAATACTCAGGTAGAAGGTGTTCATAGAGATACTCAGGTAGAATGTGTTCATAGAGATACTCGGGTATAAGGATGAAATAAAGCTAAAGGACACCCCTAAACTTTCAAATTTATGCGGAGAGCGTATGAACTTTCATTTTGACCAAAATTTAAAATTATAGCTTCACAATATGGTGATTAATTGTTTGGTGACAGTTTTGAAGGTGTACGATTTGAAATTCACTAGCATTTAGAGAGATATTACCAATTGTATAAGTTGTATAATCGTGAAATGGTGATTTATTTCAACCCTGACGATATTTCAACTCTGACGATATTTCAACCCTGACCCTGCATTACATGACTAATTATCTCGCACACTAATAGTTTCTTATTAAATATACATATAAATATTAACAAAAACGTACACTTTTTTTACATAATATCGTGATATATCATCAATTGTTTATAAGTGGGCTATACGCGATGTATCGCGATTCGATGTTCCAAATTTGCTATATCGAATCGTGGGGTGATAGTTGGAAATCGTGTAGCTCTGCTTAAAGGGAGCCGGCTACACTCTACTGTTTTAGTATATGTCGGTAAAACATGATTTAATGTAGATAATAATGATTACTCGAGGCTGGTACGCTCTATTTCTGCTTCTGTGCATAAATTTCTGATAAGCCCTAGTATTGATAGTGCAACTTTGTGTAATGGAGGAGGTAACTCTAGCTGACAAAGTTGTCTTGATTAGACACTTGCATTGTACCTTGCATTTTATACTTGTACTAGTTGTACAACCCAGCATTGGTCGAGTAATAATAAAGCACTTTGGACAGAAAACTGATTTGTATTTAACATATAGCAACATTTACCATTCTAACTTTTAAACTACATACCGTATCATGAGAGAAGTATTTTGTGTAATTGAATTAAATTAAGAGAGAAAATAAAAACAATTGTAAAGGTTTTCAAACTTTGTCAAAAAACTTTCAAACTTCATATCATGAGGAAAATGTTTTGTGCAGGTCAAATAAATTCAAAAAAGTAAAATGACTATTAAATGGTTTAGACCAAAAGTGAAATAATTAGCAAGTAATAGCTAGATTAAGTCGGTTTTGCTACAATTACAATAAGAAATGATTCGGTAATGATACAATTAGTACGAACTGAAAACAGAAAATAAAACTTCTGAATATGTTGAATTTATAATAAAAATTCTTACATAGAAATGTGTGTATAAAAAAGTTACTGTTCCACCAGCAACTATCCATCAAAACTCTGAATATGACGATACCGGCACAGCGACATGTAAAAATGAGATATTGTAGTGTCTTTGCCTGACCGAAAGGTGAGAGAATCTAGAGGCCTTCCTACTCGATATAACAAAATTTTCCGCTTAAAAAATATTGACCTTTACCGCGATTTAGGAATTGAACCTTACTAAAAGCTCACAAAAAGTTAGAGGTTCGCAAAAACGCAAAAAAATTCATCGTGGTTCATTGAGTTAATAGAATTGAATCTCCAAATTTTAATTTCGAGAGAATCTGATGTTGATATCGTTTTGCCGAAAACAAGTTAGCTCTAATACGGCGAGGACAAAAAAGCATTGTGTTTTATAGAGCTAAAAGAGTTCATAGAATTTAAATTAATACGCCATTTTGGTGTGAAAATGGAAAATGATGTATATATTACATTAAATTGATTAAAGTTAATGTTAAATTTTAATAGCTATAGCTAGACAAACAGGAAATAGATGACAGACGATAAACTTTGAGAAATATATATATATATATATATATATATATATATATATATATATATATATATACTCATGCTACAGACAGTACTGTTTCGGCTATTGAAGCCTCATCAGTGCAGCTCAGAGCTTAGGCAAGGGACACAATTCCCATTACCAATGAGAGTTGACTTCCTGCCACGAAACAACTAAGTTGCCTCACGGACTTTAAGAAAGTCAATGTGCTGGCACCAGAGTGCTCAAATCACAAAAGTGATGAGCTTTGCACAAAGGCTAATAGTGCCGCACCTCTCACAGAGTGCTCAACCAAACCGAAGTAAGGGAGCATATACTCATGCTACAGACAGTACTGTTTCGGCTATTGAAGCCTCATCAGTGCAGCTCAGAGCTTAGGCAAGGGACATCTATATATATATATATATATATATATATGCAAAGCTCATCACTTTTGTGATTTGAGCACTCTGGTGCCAGCACATTGATTTTCTTAAAGTCTGTGAGGCAAACTAGTTGTTTCATGGCAGGAAATCAACTCTCATTGGTAATGGGATTTGTGTCCCTTGCCTAAGCTCTGAGCTGCACTGATGAGGCTTCAATAGCCGAAACAGTACTGTCTGTAGCATGAGTATATATATATATATATATATATATATATATATATATATATATATATAGATTCACAGATACTGACCATAACATGTCACTACTATGAACGATCAGACACTTGTTGGTTCAGTTGGGCAATCAGACACTAGTCATAGTTGACTTCCTGCCACGAAACAACTAAGTTGCCTCACGGACTTTAAGAAAGTCAATGTGCTGGCACCAGAGTGCTCAAATCACAAAAGTGATGAGCTTTGCACAAAGGCTAATAGTGCCGCACCTCTCACAGAGTGCTCAACCAAACCGAAGTAAGGGAGCATATACTCATGCTACAGACAGTACTGTTTCGGCTATTGAAGCCTCATCAGTGCAGCTCAGAGCTTAGGCAAGGGACATCTATATATATATATATATATATATATATATATATATATATATATATATATATATATATATATATATATATATATATATATATATATATATATATATATGCAAAGCTCATCACTTTTGTGATTTGAGCACTCTGGTGCCAGCACATTGATTTTCTTAAAGTCTGTGAGGCAAACTAGTTGTTTCATGGCAGGAAATCAACTCTCATTGGTAATGGGATTTGTGTCCCTTGCCTAAGCTCTGAGCTGCACTGATGAGGCTTCAATAGCCGAAACAGTACTGTCTGTAGCATGAGTATATATATATATATATATATATATATATATATATATATATATATATATATATATATATATATATATATATATATATATATATATATATATAGATTCACAGATACTGACCATAACATGTCACTACTATGAACGATCAGACACTTGTTGGTTCAGTTGGGCAATCAGACACTAGTCATAGCATGTCACAATTATGAGATTGTCTTTTCAGCAAATGCGCCGTTCAGGCAACAGAGAAAAGAACAAGAGAATAATCATGGGCCCAGAGACAATATTGAAGAGCCACAGCTGTTCATACATAGTTAATTGTTTTGGTGTATTTATAACAGAAGTAAGTGATTGTTTGTTCATAGCTTATCCTTGGTAACATAACATGGAATCCTATGTTACTTTCTAACTCGTAATATGGGTACTCCTCATGTGGTTGCTAAATCTGCTATACAATCACAGGCTTTTCTCTCCCATGGTTCACTGTTTGCTACTGCAATGCCTAACGATAGTGTTCCGTTAGGCACTGGGTTAAAAAGCGTCGGTTGATGCGAAACAGTGCCGTTAGGCACTGTTCCGTTTTAAACTGCGCAGCTGCCGCCGTGTTAAAAAGCACCATCGTGGGTTCTGCGGCATATACAAAAGTGCGGCCTATGTATTGTTTTGTTATCGGTTTTTGGAAAATAAAGCAGATGCGGCTTATAAAATAGGGGTGCGGTTTATCATCCAAAGTAAGGTACATAAAATACATTTACAAACATGTGACCTTCTCACAACGAACCCGTTTTATCAAAAGTACGAATATTCTGACCAGATGAAGTCCAAACTACTTCTGTACTACTTGAGTGCATTTTCTGGCTTAAAATACTGTGGCTGAAGTTTCAATGTAAACTGAAAGTCAATCAAGATAACTTCAATTTACTTATTATATAGGAAATAAGTACAATATGTTTAGAAAACAGTTTACCTGGGCAGGTGTTAAATTTGGCTCATACATACGGTATACTTCAAAGAATTAGTTCCTATTTTACACATTTTTACTTATATCGATTAACTGCGAAAAGTGAAGGATTACTGTATATAATTTCAAGCCTCTTCCTTCCATTTTGCGGTGTTTCCTACTGCAAATGATTTACCACTATTAGACAAGTACCTGCGCCTTTTTTTCACCTCTTCACTTTGTACTATCCTTACTAAATTAGTGTCTGCTACTGTTAGACAACGATCTGTTATTGCTAGATAAAAATCTGTCACCGCTAGACATGTGTCTGTCACCGCTAGACAATTGTCTGTCCCCGTTAGATAATTGTCTGTCACTGCTAGACAATTGTCTGTCACTGCTAGGCAATTGTCTATCACTGCTAGGCAAGTGTCTATCACTGCTAGGCAAGTGTCTGTCACTGCTAGGCAAGTGTTTATCACTGCTAGGCAAGTGTCTGTCACTGCTAGGCAAGTGTTTATCACTGCTAGGCAAGTGTCTGTCACTGCTAGGCAAGTGTTTATCACTGCTAGGCAAGTGTCTGTCACTGCTAGGCAAGTGTCTATCACTGCTAGGCAAGTGTTTATCACTGCTAGGCAAGTGTCTATCACTGCTAGGCAAGTGTCTATCACTGCTAGGCAATTGTCTGTCACTGCTAGGCAAGTGTCTATCACTGCTAGGCAATTGTCTGTCACTGCTAGGCAAGTGTCTGTCACTGCTAGGCAAGTGTCTATCACTGCTAGGCAATTGTCTGTCACTGCTAGGCAAGTGTCTGTCACTGCTAGGCAAGTGTCTATCACTGCTAGGCAAGTGTTTATCACTGCTAGGCAAGTGTCTATCACTGCTAGGCAAGTGTCTGTCACTGCTAGGCAAGTGTCTATCACTGCTAGGCAATTGTCTGTCACTGCTAGGCAAGTGTCTATCACTGCTAGGCAAGTGTCTGTCACTGCTAGGCAAGTGTTTATCACTGCTAGGCAAGTGTCTATCACTGCTAGGCAAGTGTCTGTCACTGCTAGGCAAGTGTCTATCACTGCTAGGCAAGTGTTTATCACTGCTAGGCAAGTGTCTATCACTGCTAGGCAAGTGTCTATCACTGCTAGGCAATTGTCTGTCACTGCTAGGCAAGTGTCTATCACTGCTAGGCAATTGTCTGTCACTGCTAGGCAAGTGTCTGTCACTGCTAGGCAAGTGTCTATCACTGCTAGGCAATTGTCTGTCACTGCTAGGCAAGTGTCTGTCACTGCTAGGCAAGTGTCTATCACTGCTAGGCAAGTGTTTATCACTGCTAGGCAAGTGTCTATCACTGCTAGGCAAGTGTCTGTCACTGCTAGGCAAGTGTCTATCACTGCTAGGCAATTGTCTGTCACTGCTAGGCAAGTGTCTATCACTGCTAGGCAAGTGTCTATCACTGCTAGGCAAGTGTTTATCACTGCTAGGCAAGTGTCTATCACTGCTAGGCAAGTGTCTGTCACTGCTAGGCAAGTGTCTATCACTGCTAGGCAATTGTCTGTCACTGCTAGGCAAGTGTTTATCACTGCTAGGCAATTGTCTGTCACTGCTAGGCAAGTGTCTGTCACTGCTAGGCAAGTGTCTATCACTGCTAGGCAAGTGTTTATCACTGCTAGGCAAGTGTCTATCACTGCTAGGCAAGTGTCTATCACTGCTAGGCAAGTGTCTATCACTGCTAGGCAAGTGTCTATCACTGCTAGGCAATTGTCTGTCACTGCTAGGCAAGTGTCTGTCACTGCTAGGCAAGTGTCTATCACTGCTAGGCAAGTGTTTATCACTGCTAGGCAAGTGTCTATCACTGCTAGGCAAGTGTCTATCACTGCTAGGCAAGTGTCTATCACTGCTAGGCAAGTGTCTATCACTGCTAGGCAAGTGTCTATCACTGCTAGGCAAGTGTCTATCACTGCTAGGCAAGTGTCTATCACTGCTAGGCAAGTGTCTATCACTGCTAGGCAAGTGTCTATCACTGCTAGGCAAGTGTCTATCACTGCTAGGCAAGTGTCTGTCACTGCTAGGCAAGTGTCTATCACTGCTAGGCAAGTGTTTATCACTGCTAGGCAAGTGTCTATCACTGCTAGGCAAGTGTCTATCACTGCTAGGCAAGTGTCTGTCACTGCTAGGCAAGTGTTTATCACTGCTAGGCAAGTGTCTATCACTGCTAGGCAAGTGTCTATCACTGCTAGGCAAGTGTCTATCACTGCTAGGCAAGTGTCTGTCACTGCTAGGCAAGTGTCTATCACTGCTAGGCAATTGTCTGTCACTGCTAGGCAAGTGTCTGTCACTGCTAGGCAAGTGTCTATCACTGCTAGGCAAGTGTCTATCACTGCTAGGCAAGTGTCTATCACTGCTAGGCAAGTGTCTATCACTGCTAGGCAAGTGTTTATCACTGCTAGGCAAGTGTCTATCACTGCTAGGCAAGTGTCTATCACTGCTAGGCAAGTGTCTATCACTGCTAGGCAAGTGTCTATCACTGCTAGGCAATTGTCTGTCACTGCTAGGCAAGTGTCTATCACTGCTAGGCAAGTGTCTATCACTGCTAGGCAAGTGTTTATCACTGCTAGGCAAGTGTCTATCACTGCTAGGCAAGTGTCTATCACTGCTAGGCAAGTGTCTATCACTGCTAGGCAAGTGTCTATCACTGCTAGGCAAGTGTCTATCACTGCTAGGCAAGTGTCTATCACTGCTAGGCAAGTGTCTATCACTGCTAGGCAAGTGTCTATCACTGCTAGGCAAGTGTCTATCACTGCTAGGCAAGTGTCTATCACTGCTAGGCAAGTGTCTGTCACTGCTAGGCAAGTGTCTATCACTGCTAGGCAAGTGTTTATCACTGCTAGGCAAGTGTCTATCACTGCTAGGCAAGTGTCTATCACTGCTAGGCAAGTGTCTGTCACTGCTAGGCAAGTGTTTATCACTGCTAGGCAAGTGTCTATCACTGCTAGGCAAGTGTCTATCACTGCTAGGCAAGTGTCTATCACTGCTAGGCAAGTGTCTGTCACTGCTAGGCAAGTGTCTATCACTGCTAGGCAAGTGTTTATCACTGCTAGGCAAGTGTCTATCACTGCTAGGCAAGTGTCTGTCACTGCTAGGCAAGTGTCTATCACTGCTAGGCAATTGTCTGTCACTGCTAGGCAAGTGTCTATCACTGCTAGGCAATTGTCTGTCACTGCTAGGCAAGTGTCTGTCACTGCTAGGCAAGTGTCTATCACTGCTAGGCAAGTGTTTATCACTGCTAGGCAAGTGTCTGTCACTGCTAGGCAAGTGTCTATCACTGCTAGGCAAGTGTTTATCACTGCTAGGCAAGTGTCTATCACTGCTAGGCAAGTGTCTATCACTGCTAGGCAAGTGTCTATCACTGCTAGGCAAGTGTTTATCACTGCTAGGCAAGTGTCTATCACTGCTAGGCAAGTGTCTATCACTGCTAGGCAAGTGTCTATCACTGCTAGGCAAGTGTCTATCACTGCTAGGCAATTGTCTGTCACTGCTAGGCAAGTGTCTGTCACTGCTAGACAAGTGTCTATCACTGCTAGGCAAGTGTTTATCACTGCTAGGCAAGTGTCTATCACTGCTAGGCAAGTGTCTATCACTGCTAGGCAAGTGTCTATCACTGCTAGGCAAGTGTCTATCACTGCTAGGCAAGTGTCTATCACTGCTAGGCAAGTGTCTATCACTGCTAGGCAAGTGTCTATCACTGCTAGGCAAGTGTCTGTCACTGCTAGGCAAGTGTCTATCACTGCTAGGCAAGTGTTTATCACTGCTAGGCAAGTGTCTATCACTGCTAGGCAAGTGTCTATCACTGCTAGGCAAGTGTCTGTCACTGCTAGGCAAGTGTTTATCACTGCTAGGCAAGTGTCTATCACTGCTAGGCAAGTGTCTATCACTGCTAGGCAAGTGTCTATCACTGCTAGGCAAGTGTCTGTCACTGCTAGGCAAGTGTCTATCACTGCTAGGCAATTGTCTGTCACTGCTAGGCAAGTGTTTATCACTGCTAGGCAAGTGTCTATCACTGCTAGGCAAGTGTCTGTCACTGCTAGGCAAGTGTCTATCACTGCTAGGCAAGTGTCTATCACTGCTAGGCAAGTGTCTATCACTGCTAGGCAAGTGTCTATCACTGCTAGGCAAGTGTCTATCACTGCTAGGCAAGTGTCTATCACTGCTAGGCAAGTGTCTGTCACTGCTAGGCAAGTGTTTATCACTGCTAGGCAAGTGTCTATCACTGCTAGGCAAGTGTCTATCACTGCTAGGCAAGTGTCTATCACTGCTAGGCAAGTGTCTGTCACTGCTAGGCAAGTGTCTATCACTGCTAGGCAATTGTCTGTCACTGCTAGGCAAGTGTTTATCACTGCTAGGCAAGTGTCTATCACTGCTAGGCAAGTGTCTATCACTGCTAGGCAAGTGTCTATCACTGCTAGGCAAGTGTCTATCACTGCTAGGCAAGTGTCTATCACTGCTAGGCAAGTGTCTATCACTGCTAGGCAAGTGTCTATCACTGCTAGGCAAGTGTCTATCACTGCTAGGCAAGTGTCTATCACTGCTAGGCAAGTGTCTATCACTGCTAGGCAAGTGTCTATCACTGCTAGGCAAGTGTCTATCACTGCTAGGCAAGTGTCTATCACTGCTAGGCAAGTGTCTGTCACTGCTAGGCAAGTGTCTATCACTGCTAGGCAAGTGTCTATCACTGCTAGGCAAGTGTCTATCACTGCTAGGCAAGTGTCTATCACTGCTAGGCAAGTGTCTATCACTGCTAGGCAAGTGTCTATCACTGCTAGGCAAGTGTCTATCACTGCTAGGCAAGTGTCTGTCACTGCTAGGCAAGTGTCTATCACTGCTAGGCAAGTGTTTATCACTGCTAGGCAAGTGTCTATCACTGCTAGGCAAGTGTCTATCACTGCTAGGCAAGTGTCTGTCACTGCTAGGCAAGTGTCTATCACTGCTAGGCAAGTGTCTGTCACTGCTAGGCAAGTGTCTATCACTGCTAGGCAAGTGTCTATCACTGCTAGGCAAGTGTCTATCACTGCTAGGCAAGTGTCTGTCACTGCTAGGCAAGTGTCTATCACTGCTAGGCAAGTGTCTATCACTGCTAGGCAAGTGTTTATCACTGCTAGGCAAGTGTCTATCACTGCTAGGCAAGTGTCTATCACTGCTAGGCAAGTGTCTATCACTGCTAGGCAAGTGTCTGTCACTGCTAGGCAAGTGTCTATCACTGCTAGGCAAGTGTCTATCACTGCTAGGCAAGTGTTTATCACTGCTAGGCAATTGTCTGTCACTGCTAGGCAAGTGTCTGTCACTGCTAGGCAAGTGTCTATCACTGCTAGGCAAGTGTTTATCACTGCTAGGCAAGTGTCTGTCACTGCTAGGCAAGTGTCTATCACTGCTAGGCAAGTGTTTATCACTGCTAGGCAAGTGTCTATCACTGCTAGGCAAGTGTCTATCACTGCTAGGCAAGTGTCTATCACTGCTAGGCAAGTGTTTATCACTGCTAGGCAAGTGTCTATCACTGCTAGGCAAGTGTCTATCACTGCTAGGCAAGTGTCTATCACTGCTAGGCAAGTGTCTATCACTGCTAGGCAATTGTCTGTCACTGCTAGGCAAGTGTCTGTCACTGCTAGGCAAGTGTCTATCACTGCTAGGCAAGTGTTTATCACTGCTAGGCAAGTGTCTATCACTGCTAGGCAAGTGTCTATCACTGCTAGGCAAGTGTCTATCACTGCTAGGCAAGTGTCTATCACTGCTAGGCAAGTGTCTATCACTGCTAGGCAAGTGTCTATCACTGCTAGGCAAGTGTCTATCACTGCTAGGCAAGTGTCTGTCACTGCTAGGCAAGTGTCTATCACTGCTAGGCAAGTGTTTATCACTGCTAGGCAAGTGTCTATCACTGCTAGGCAAGTGTCTATCACTGCTAGGCAAGTGTCTGTCACTGCTAGGCAAGTGTTTATCACTGCTAGGCAAGTGTCTATCACTGCTAGGCAAGTGTCTATCACTGCTAGGCAAGTGTCTATCACTGCTAGGCAAGTGTCTGTCACTGCTAGGCAAGTGTCTATCACTGCTAGGCAATTGTCTGTCACTGCTAGGCAAGTGTTTATCACTGCTAGGCAAGTGTCTATCACTGCTAGGCAAGTGTCTGTCACTGCTAGGCAAGTGTCTATCACTGCTAGGCAAGTGTCTATCACTGCTAGGCAAGTGTCTATCACTGCTAGGCAAGTGTCTATCACTGCTAGGCAAGTGTCTATCACTGCTAGGCAAGTGTCTATCACTGCTAGGCAAGTGTCTGTCACTGCTAGGCAAGTGTTTATCACTGCTAGGCAAGTGTCTATCACTGCTAGGCAAGTGTCTATCACTGCTAGGCAAGTGTCTATCACTGCTAGGCAAGTGTCTGTCACTGCTAGGCAAGTGTCTATCACTGCTAGGCAATTGTCTGTCACTGCTAGGCAAGTGTTTATCACTGCTAGGCAAGTGTCTATCACTGCTAGGCAAGTGTCTATCACTGCTAGGCAAGTGTCTATCACTGCTAGGCAAGTGTCTATCACTGCTAGGCAAGTGTCTATCACTGCTAGGCAAGTGTCTATCACTGCTAGGCAAGTGTCTATCACTGCTAGGCAAGTGTCTATCACTGCTAGGCAAGTGTCTATCACTGCTAGGCAAGTGTCTATCACTGCTAGGCAAGTGTCTATCACTGCTAGGCAAGTGTCTATCACTGCTAGGCAAGTGTCTATCACTGCTAGGCAAGTGTCTGTCACTGCTAGGCAAGTGTCTATCACTGCTAGGCAAGTGTCTATCACTGCTAGGCAAGTGTCTATCACTGCTAGGCAAGTGTCTATCACTGCTAGGCAAGTGTCTATCACTGCTAGGCAAGTGTCTATCACTGCTAGGCAAGTGTCTATCACTGCTAGGCAAGTGTCTGTCACTGCTAGGCAAGTGTCTATCACTGCTAGGCAAGTGTTTATCACTGCTAGGCAAGTGTCTATCACTGCTAGGCAAGTGTCTATCACTGCTAGGCAAGTGTCTGTCACTGCTAGGCAAGTGTCTATCACTGCTAGGCAAGTGTCTGTCACTGCTAGGCAAGTGTCTATCACTGCTAGGCAAGTGTCTATCACTGCTAGGCAAGTGTCTATCACTGCTAGGCAAGTGTCTGTCACTGCTAGGCAAGTGTCTATCACTGCTAGGCAAGTGTCTATCACTGCTAGGCAAGTACCTGCCACAGTTGGAGTGTATACTATTGCAAGACATGTTTTTGTCACTACTTGTGAGTTTTCTGTCTCTGCTCTCCTTAGCTAGTCATGCGTTCTGTCACATTTTAGAGTGAAGTCTGGATATGCATGCAGCTATTGGCGACATGTCTTGACAAGCTGCTGAAGAAAACAAAGTCAAGCATCCCTGAGAACATCATAGGGAAGATTACAGTTGCTGTAAGTACAACACCAGGCCTTTGGCTCAAAAAGCTATTTCATTAAAGATGTGATTGCGTCAAATTTTAGTTGATTTTAACAGAAAGTATTGATTTTTTTCTATCAGTTGATACGTTGTTTGTTGATTTAGGCGATCTCACTGTCAAGATATTTGCAGATTAAATAGACAAAAAATGATCGCAGTAAAAACGCTCAAAAAAAGATGAGCCCAGACTTGCCTAAAATGATGTATATAGTGAAACAGTCTGTCTCTATCTCTCATATCTCTCTGTCTCTATTCATATCGGCTATTGCCATAAAAGTCTACTCCTGCACAGCTCTATTGGCGTAAAATTTATTTTGTATTTGCTCATGATTGTTAGGATAAAATTTTAAATCTAGCTACAAATACATAATTATAAATGTCTCAAACGCCTCAAATAATAAAAATTAAAAATTTGTCATATTAGTTTCCTCTAAATGCTGTTTAAACATTTGAGGATTGACTACGATTCTGCCAGTCTACGGTAATTAGTTTGTCGAGTTAACTTATTTCATCAAGGCCTTTGTATCAGCTAAGTTCTCAGCTGCTACCCACACCGGAAACTAGTTACTAGATATAATAAGCAAGCCGCATCTTTGAAAACCATATGTTCGATTATATAGCGAAACCAACTGCATCCCTAAAAAGTTCATGTGTATTCAATGTTTTCTAGTCATTAATAGTACCAATTTGTAGAACAAAATTTACTGGTCACATTTGATTAGTTGATTCGAGTACAAAACAAATGGTTTTATGAGTTGACGGAAATAGTGAACGCAAAACAACATCATTTTCGTTGAAGTCGATTAACCCACCGATTCTGGCAAAGGGTTTTTAAAGCCATTCTTGCACATGGTTGGCGGTTTGTGAACTCGCCTGTTTTCACTTAGTAGTGTGGAGCATAAATCTTTTGAGCTTTTATTATTTGGTTTGTTGGAATCGAGTCGAGCTATGCAAAACTACCTGTCAATACAGCTCTGAATCAATTACACCTTAATAATTACACCTCACAAATCCATGTACCAGGCAAGATTTCAGCATAGGTGGCAGTGGGGCTATGATGTTTTAAATATGTTCTGCAAATCATGTTTTGCATTATCTTCAACAATATTGTATTATTATTATTATTATATATAGTTTTTTCAAGCCAAAAAATGTTCACCTTCGCATAAAGTTTTTATTGAAAACATCCATCTAAGACGTGGCCACTCACATAGGTGCTGCTCATATAATATAACAAATTACTCTACTGCAGTAAACTCAAACAAAACATATCATGGTGCAGGATACATTCATGTCTCTCTTTTCCGTGAGAATTTCCACACTGACACAACTGCTCTACTGGTGGGGCCACAGACATCCTGTAATTAATAAAACAAATGCAATAGATATATGTCATTCATAGATATGTCATTCTAACGCGTATCTACTGAAAGATTTCAAATTAGGAGTTGGATAGATGGCGAGTGTAATTTTAAAAATGAATTAATTGTTTAACAAAAGCATAAATACACCTAGCCAACGATTCAAAGCTTTGTTTCTGGGTGTTAAAGATGAGCATTGTTCAATCGATTTTCCTCACTTTCTACAAGTGAGAAGTGAACAAAAGTTTTAATCCTAAAACTAATTTACTAGCTAAAACTGCCGAAGAAAATTCGAAGCAAATATTATAGCTAGGTGAAACGATAAAAAAAGGTATGAAACTATGATTGGTGACAACAAAAAGTTATAATTTTATTAATTTGTGAAAGTATTCATGAGTACTTAAATTATTACCTTTAGTATATATAACACTTGTTCATCAATCTAAGCCATTATATTGCTAGTTGCTATAGATTAATAAATAAGCCGTCGATTTAACAATTAACATTGTCTATTTCGTATCACGCATGCGTGCACAGTAAGTTACATTATACAGACGGTTCCCTACTTACGAACATTCGAGTTACGAACAGCGGTACATGCGAACGTTTGTACCGTTGTTCGTAACTCGATTAACTTTCGACTTATTTGTTTGAACTTTACATACGTATCGTAAAGGGATTTGCCGGCCTTGGCACGATCTATACTAATAAATAAAGATAAGAGAGTGCCTGTAGTTTCATTCAGCTTTTAATTAGCGAAGGAAATTTCACTAGCCGATGAGTGTACGGCTATCTGCTCTGCTCAACTAAATGAGCGCGCTCCTTTATATACAATAATATCAACGGTTCCGGCTAACGGCAAGAACACCGGCTAACAAGGTGAATAAATAGGACCGCTAGTGCGTTGGTATGACAACAATATAAGTGATGATAAGTGATAGCGTTATGACGGTATATCAGATATAACAATAGCATAACGAGTGAAACAACGATATAATAAACGGACAACACAAACAAAAAATAAGACAACAACGATAAGTGATAGCATAACGATTAAAACAACAATATAATAAAAAAGACAAAACATACAATAAATAAGAAATGCAGTGTCATGACCCGGCGTCCACCAAAGTATTATCTCCATTAATTTTTATTAAAAAAATTTTCAGTACAAACCAATATAAGTTACTTATACAAGCCTTAAACATACTTATATAAACCTTCAATATACTTATATAGGCCTTAAACATAAATTATAATACAAAAAATAGCACTGAAGCAACTTACGAACAAATTCACCTTACGAACAATCGTTCGGAACGTAACTCGTTCGTAGGTTGGGAACTGTCTGTAGTAATTAACGGAAATATAATCTGAATGTAAACACAGCAGTATATCTATAATAGGAGACTCAAAGTAAAAGATAAGTTTTTTTTCCATTTTCCGATCTTCCTCTGTAGCATAACGCTGCAGACGCCTGTCAGCTCTAACTATAAGCTGTCTGTCCCAAACTTTAACCACCTGATGTTCAGAAAACTCAGAGTCACCTTCGCAGTAACTTGAAGCATTTTTACCATTCTGTTGTTTGTCAATAAAATATTTGTCGATCGAGTAATTCATAAAAGTAACGATGTTAATTAGGTTAGTAAATATCCATGTTGATGCGATATAATAATAAAGTAAATTCTCTAACTTTGAGATCACAGACAACGCGTTTTACGAGTAATAACATTTATTACAAACTATATAAAAGTTTTGTGCTGATGATTGGTTAATGAAGCGATCTTATATTTATCGCTCGTGGTCTCTTTTTCGATGTATCACTCGTTACGTACCAAATGAAGCACCTGCTGGAATCTGAGCTTTTTAAAAGATGGCCTCATTCAAACGCATATATCTCTGGACAGAGTTAGTCTACAAAGACAAAAATGACATCAAATTGTAGCTGATGTTTTAGCCTTTTATTTGTCTTAATTTCATTAAATTGACCTTTTTGACATAACCATATCTTAAGAAGAGGTGTAGTGGCAGTAATACTAGCAGTATTATGTGGATTGATGAGCGCATTTGCCATGTCTCCCTGTTCCATGGCTAGAACACTGCTATAATTCTCTTTCAATCGCCTCTCCCAAACCTGATAAGCAATGATTGACTCGTGATTTAGCTAACATGTTTATTTATGTCCCAGAAACAAGCTAGTCGCTAAGTCTAACATATAAATTTTTATTTGTATCGAAGGATGTTCTGCAGTAGCCAGCGATATTCTGCAGTGATTAATTCTAAAACCAAAATGTTTGGCTTCCATCAGCATTGCTAATCTAGCCCTGTACGTGAGCCAAAACTGTTCTCATGTGATAGGGCAACAAACTTTCAATAAAAAAAGAAACTGCTAAGATATGTATGATTGATGATTACAATATTGTTAAATATGTTGCGAATAATATGCAAAAGAAATTTTTTAAATTGAGTCACTCGTCCAACCTCCAAATTAAGATATGTGGCAGCTTGCCGTAATCCTAAATCAAATTTGAGTTACCTTTTTTGTACCTTTTATTGTAATAGTATGATCGTGTAAGATCTCAGGCTGATTTAAATGCATTCAATGTAAATTGAGCAAGCAACTTGACTGTTTATGACATAACAAGTGAGATAGTAGTGATGAAACAACTCCTAAAATAATAGTGAGTTAATACTGCTTTATCAAAATCGATCCATTATTTCGTGTCAGGAAACACCTATAAATATTGTACAACCTCTAATTCAACGCCATTGTGCTCTATTTTTCAACCTTCCCTCTATAGTGGCGGTCAATCGGAGGCGGCGTTCAAATAGAGGCTGGCCGTGTATTTTTCAAATGGTTCGTCAGAATTTTCAAAAGATTAATTTAGTCCTAATACGGTCGAAGCGAATGTCGCCTATGTTTTGCTCTCCTTTTCTGGTGGAGCGAATATTAAACCTTTTGGCTGCGATAAATCTGCTACCTTACTTCCAACTTGGCAAAAATATCTTAAAGGTTGGCTTGCAACAAAGTTCACATTACAGTTATTTGGTATCAAAAGATTCACCATGTCTTACTCTGTTGTGTTGTAGGTGCAAAGTATGTGGAAATGTAATTACAAGCTCTTAAAAGCTAACGAAACGAAAGTTAATCGCAGCCACACAAGACCGCCTTAGTTTGGATTCTCTTTCCAAAACGGCTCAAATGTGATGTAGTTGTAGGAGATGGCTTCTGTTTACGCTTTCAAGCAACTTCATTCGCCGAAATATTTTCATAAATATACTTCACGCATTCAGTAAAACCATGTCTATTGTTCTTACGCGTCTATTTCATCGTCATTGTAATGCTGTCACCTTTAGCTGTGATATCTTATAACTTGCCGTAAAACTTCATTTAATTTTTTAACCTTAGCTCAAAGGAGTACATATCATTGTCTGATAATCATGATGAGCCTGTTGGTCCCCTGTGATAATTTAAAAACGCTGCAGAAATTATTTGCAAAGTATTGGGTCACATGATCAGATTACGACTTGACGATTAGACCAAGTCGAAACAAAACTGTAAAGTAGCGAGCATCTATATTTGATACCCCCTCTCTCTCCCTCTCTCTCTCTTCCCCTCTCTGTCTCTCTCTCCCTGTCTCTCTCTCCCTGTCTCTCTCTCTCTCCCCCTCTCTACTCCCCTCTCTCTCCCTCTTTGTCTCTCCCCCCCTCTCTATCTCTCTCTTAATGGTTGTTTATAGGATACCATATATCTGGATATATAGTATATCTAA
This sequence comes from Watersipora subatra, assembly GCF_963576615.1. Lineage (NCBI taxonomy): Eukaryota > Metazoa > Bryozoa > Gymnolaemata > Cheilostomatida > Watersiporidae > Watersipora > Watersipora subatra. The sequence goes on from NC_088713.1 coordinate 34,680,754, forward strand.
ATATAATAAAGAACAATGGCAGTAATAACTAAATGATAACACTTTCAACTAGTAGTATGTACTCATGTATTTGATGTACTCTACTTACTGTATACAGTTTGTGTGTGAAAAGTGGGTTTAGTTATATATTATTCAGTTGTCGCTGCTTATAGTGGCGACCTCGGCACCAGCCGAAAATGGCCACTATAACCAGTGGCCACTATAACCAGTGGTAACCAGACTTTGGTAAAAATGTGTAAGAACTTGTTTTATTATATGCTCGTCCATTTTCCCAAAAGTAACATAAAATCATCTATTTCGAAGTCGTCAAAGCATTATTACAATGTTTCCAAATCATTTTACAGAACTTTTGACAATATTTAATTGCGTTGCTGGTAACTCCAAAATTTGGTGGCCAGTATATTATTAATTATTAGTTATTAGCAAGTATATGCAAGAAAAAGTACTTTTAATTAATTATGTTTTTGGGTCTTGCTGCTTTAGAAAATAATTTTATCATAAACTTACATTCCTATTGGTCATAATAGTATTCAAATGTTTTTTGTCCTTTTATGTTATGCTGTAAATAATTTTATCAATTACATACTGGTAAAAAATACAGTTCATAAAGTGCGAAAAGTTAATTTCTATAGACAATACATAGTGGACAAAGTTGTGGGGTCGAGATAGTAGTGTCCAGAAGGTGTGGTGTGTTCAAAGTTGTGGGGTCGAGATAGTAGTGTCCAGAAGGTGTGGTGTGTTCAAAGTTGTGGGGTCGAGATAGTAGTGTCCAGAAGGTGTGGTGTGTTCATCTTTTGCTAGCAGTCCTAGAATTGGTTAAAACCAGTCTATATATACATCATTGTGAAGCTGGTCTGGGCTCCAATGTAAACTAAGTTTAATTTTGGTAAACCTCGGCGATTCGATAAATTCTGAAATTGAAAATCGGAAAGAAATTTTCCAATTTTTAGAGTAGTGTCCGGAAGGGGTACTTTTTTAAATTTTTTGCTAAATGGACAACTCCACTGTCATGAAATATTAGTGGAAGCTAAACACCATCAGTGGCTACCTATAATAAGCAGCAAATTAGTTCTATATTGTTCCAACAAAAATCTACTATGACTTATGTTCATCAAATGTAGTGTCCAGAATATATGGAATTGGCCTTGTCAAAAGTTGATCAAGAAACGTTGTGATATAACTTGCTAGCAAACCATACTGAATGTTTTCTGATTTGGTAAACTTGATAAATCTTTTTAACCAAGCAAAGTTTCGAGCTATAAATAAATGTCTAAACCCAACCTGAAAACACATGCTTTATTTGAAAGAACATTTTCTACTCTGTTAGTACCAGACATTGACTGTGAACCTAAGTCATTCGATGTTAACCTATTTCGTTAGTTGCTTGGAATGTCAAGACTGTCATATGTTGGCGCAAATATTCTAATGGAATTACAGTGCACCCTCGAGATACGATGTTGATCCGTTCCAAAGTTGGCATCGTATAGTAAAAAAATCGTATGTAGGGGTATAGAAACCATTGTAATTACACAATGCAATAAAAAATGGTGAAAATCGTCCAAAATTTTATAAATATGTGGTACATATTGAAAATTAGTAACAAAATAGTATGTTAACTCTAGTAACCATAGCTACAGTAGCTGCATTGTATTAAGTGCACCTAGTGATTATAATCTGCAAAACTGTAAAAATGCAACATCATCAGGGTATGAAATGCAGTTCGCACGGTAAGGAGTTCTTACTATCAAGACGTACGTACAACATAAGCTTTTAATTCACTTCAAATATGTTTAACTTACTAAACACGCATTCAAAGCTAATTAAAGCTGAGTTTCAGTATGTATTTTTAACTATTTCACTAAATTTTAAATTTTTATCATTAAAATCTTTTTGCTTCTCAGCCTTCACTATAGCCTTTAGCGAGTCTGGTTAAAACCTTTTAAAACTTAATTTGACCGTAAAAGCTGCGCGTTGCAATTCTCAAAAGGGGCATCTTGTACGTACATTTGACCATATAATGACCATCAAAAAATAAAATTTTATCTACTATACAGTAGTGTTAAAATGCTAAATGAAATAAATGCTAAAACAAAATAAATAAAACATAAAATGTATTGATTAAAGCACGAAAAACATGCCACACAAAAAAAAAATAATGATATGTATTGTTTTATGTATTGTTTTCATATCGGTAAATTAACACATCACTTTTCTGCCGATCAAGGTTTTTATGTCTCTTCTACATCCTGTGTATTGCTTTCAACTCCTTCAAGTCGTCAGTCGCAAGCTCCTTGTGTTTGCTTTAACAAATTTCTTATTTTTGACAACTGCAATTGTTGATTGGTTGCGACCATATTCCTTGGCAATTTTAACAATGCAAGCATCTTCATTGTGTCTCTTCTAAACGTTGTAAAAATGTTTTCGGCAAACAGCATTTTGCGTCTTTGTTATTTCGACGTTATGAGCATACCGTCTGCCAAATTTTAACTCGGGCCAAACTTTGCTCGAATTCGTATAGTGAAATAAAATTTGTATAGCGAGGTGAAGATCTTAGGATGTTCAACTTCGTACGGTAAAAAAGTCGTACACCAGGGTTATCGTATTGCAAGGGTGCACTGCAGTACAATATAGGGCCTACTTAGTTTAATTCATTTCACAACTAAAAACTACCTTTAGGTAATTACATCTCGCATTAAAATGAATGCGTTGATTAGTAGTAAGTAAGTAGAAGTAAAATGTGCTGCTGTACCATTCATATATACACATTCTAGAATAGTACTGAAGGATTTTTCAATGGTATGACAACCACAACCACAGTGATAACTACATAGATAAGTTAATGCATACCTCCAGAGGTTTTACCCCAATCGCATCAAACATTCTAGTCATGATGTAGACTACATATCGGTCAATTGTGAAGTAGATCTTTGATAATGCGAAGATGGCTTAATCGAGGTGCCTTGTGAGAATTTGCTTTAGAATCCTCTTTGGTACACGCATATTTGTGTATTAAGATCCCGAACTGTGTCCCAGACGTTTTGTGTCTAGTTCAGCAGTAAAACCGAGTGTTTAGTGACGAGTGTTTAATATTTTAAAGACGGTATATTGAATTTATAGTTTAGATGAGTGTATCTTTGGTGAGCTATTTAACTTTTATTATTGTTACATGAACATCGCTTTACTTGGCCCTCAAACTGATTAACATGTTTGATTGAGAAATTTGTTTGAAAACTGATTGAGTATTTTAAAAAGAAAAAAAAATTGTATGATTAGGTTGTCATACAATTGTGACAACCTAATCATACAATTGTTGACAACCTAATCAGACGCAAAGTTGTCTGATTTTTTGTGACAAAACTGTGTTAATAAAATATTGTAAACACAATTGCAGTTGATAGTAGGTTTTAACCAAAGTTAGGTATATGTGATCGCCAATAACTTGCGCCTGTATTTAAATAAACCTGCCCATTTGAAACAGGAGATATTATGATCAGGAATGACCTAGCTGGTGGCTCACTCGTGAAATGCCCCCTCTCCCCGTAATAGCTGGTTGCTCGCTCATGAAATACCCCCTCTCCCCCTAATAGCTGGTGGCTCGCTTGTGAAATACCCCCTCCCCCCCTAATAGCTGGTGGCTCGCTCGTGAAATACCCCCTCTCCTCCTAATAGCTGGTGGCTCGCTTGTGAAATACCCCCTCCCCCCCCCAATAGCTGGTGGCTCACTTGCGAAATACCCCCTCCCCCCCAAATAGCTGGTGGCTCGCTTGTGAAATACCCCCCCCCCCTAATAGCTGGTGGCTAGCTTGTGAAGTTCCCCTTCCCTCCCTAATAGCTGGTGGCTCGCTCTTGAAACGAGCCCCTAATTGCTGATTATTATCTATCTATTTATGTATGCTTAGTCAGTAATTCAAGCCAGCAAATAAGCAGTCGTTTTACAAACTATGTGCGTAGGCACTAGTGTTGGGCCGGTATCTAATTTATTGCCGGATCGGATATCCTTGAACTTTTTTATCGGTTTTCCCGGTATCGGTATCCTCGGTATTTACCATCTTTGGTATCCTTTGCCAACTAAGAAAGTTTGGTATTGTCGGTACTATTGTTCGGTATTTGGTTATCAGTGTGTCTTTAAATGGTTTAAACTTTAATGGTTTAAACTTTAAATCATAACTGTCTCGAACAACTTTTATCGTTGTGCAAAAAATAGCCTGTGCAAAAAAAACATTCTTTAGTCAGAAGTATATTGTTACGACAAAGAGACTCCTTGTTTAAGAAAGCCATTTATGACACATCTAGTAGGCTATCATCCAAGCCAATTTATCTTGCAAGTTCGTGACCACCTTCTTTCAGATGTATGAAACTTTCCCTACAGCGTATTTTGAGGGTTCTGATTACAAATCTGATGAGTGACTCCAATGTGCTCCCAGGTCTGTCAAATTGATGAAACAAATCTAATGACGAGGGAGTTGTTTTCTCTCAAAACGAGCGTTCTGGTTATTTAATTCCAATCAGATTTCATTCTAAAATTGGAACCGGTCAGTCGAGTCAAATTATCGCATTACAGAACTAAGCGTGATGATATCTTTTGTTCGTCTGCGATGGCTTGTGTGGCACTTTAATTGATTTAACGGACTATTCAGCCTCCTGCTACAGAATTTTGTCCAGCTATGGATGGATCTTAACAAATAGCCTGAGAAGACTGCGTGCTGTAGTCCAGAGTGGAGTGGAGATTCATTGGTGGTTGGAGCAACTATCCACAATAATTGAGAGAGAGAGAAATCTTTATTTTATATATAGAATTAAGAAAACAACAACGCCTTTATTTGCAGGCAAGATAAAAAGAAATTGTTATATAATATTATAATATATATGAGTATTTGTACTGTAATGTATTACTCCATGTGGCATTTGATAAAAATGCGTTAAGTGATTGTCAGATTATATGCTAATAAGAATGAATATATTGTTGCACTAAAGCTATATAATGAAATTGTTCTGTTTGAGTATCTATATATATTACTACTATGTTGAGTATTCGGGTCTTTGATGAGATTTCAGGTCCTTCTTATTGGTCTGTGTCCGCGGCCCTAGTCACCGCATACCCAAACCTCAAGCACCCGTTCATGACTATGTAGCTGATTTCACTGATAGCCATCCCAGGGTGGAGGTAATAGTCCATTTTTTGCCTGACCAGGGCACATCTATGTGGGGTTAGTCAAGGTGATAATCTTGACTTGATAATCTTGACTGATAATCTTGACTCCACAATAATTGCTACTCCAGACTAGTTAATAAAAGCAAAGAGGTACTACTCAGAGGTAATTTTGTTGTAGCTTATTTTGTTGTAAATGAGCTATCTACCTTCAGTATTAGTATGAGTCTAAATCTCCTTATATATGGATAGTATTCACTTCAGTTGTGTTTGTCGTTAGGTGCAGAGGACTCTGGTTAGCTGGTGCTATAGTGTTATTCACCGTCTATGTGAGTGTCGATGACGATAGGTGAGAGGTAGTCTGGTGATGGTCAGGTTACGGTTCTACAACAAGGCTAATCCAATGCTATAGTTCATGTAACGATGCCTCATATATACGCCAATGTACGTACACCTCCAACCAACCCTCTAAAGACTGGGTTGGGGTTAGATTAGCAGTCTAGACGTAAGATATTATGATATAATATACATGTTGATCGATCAACTATTAGTATACAATTAAATGATGTTGCTTCCTTAGTTGCTAGACATGGAATGTATATAACTATAAAGCTATTTCTATATAAATGGATAGACTGAATAGGAGTTGTGTTCCTACTATAGTGTTGCTATGGACTGAGTAAATAATTCCCAACTCCACAATCAAATGGTAAGAATATTGTACACGTATGCAGCATGTAAGCAATGGTTGTTGATGCATACTTGTTTCCGTTAGTGAGAGATAATATACGCTGTAGGAATGTATTGTAACTGCTAAGTTTCTTACCTATTAACTAATCTCTTGACATTTACGTTTGTGGCAACATGGCTAATATACAGCTATTTCAAAAACATGATTTTCAGCTATAACAATTTTAAGTAGCACTACCCAATCCTGCCGAGATCCTGTCATATTGTGTCGCGTGTCCGGTTCTCAGTGTATCTCTTTCATTCACTTTCACACAGGGTACAGACAAACTCGCTGCAGTTAAGTCCTTGAGAAGTTAGATAAAAAAAATTTTCCCCAATAAATAATAATAATTTTTATCAAAAATGCCATTCACTTTTCCAGCATTAATTGGGTTACCTTCACGGTAAGTTTGATTTGGTTTGTGAATGCATGTTATGTCCATGTTCTGTCATGTGGTGTGAAAAATTATCTTTCTTTTTTACCACAGTTCTCAGTGGCAGATGGCCCAGGAGACATTTCGGTATTTCCTCCGCCAAAAAAAAGTAAGCCTGTACTGCAGAGGGTATGTGTGATCTGCGAGAAACACACCTAATACTTGTCTGCAAAATCGAAGACAGTACTTGACAAATTCATGCGAATTAAAACTGTTCATGCAGGTGAGTTATTTGGACTAATAGTCATGAAAAACAGTTTTATGTGTGGTTGTGGAGAAATTATGTTATGCATAACTAATCCGAATTCACACAGAACGTCAGTGTTGAATTTGCTTGTCATATTATTCTATTTTGACTATGTTTAGTTTGTGCACTTTTACTTAGCTTGTGGGTGCTAATTTGATTATTACTGGTTCCGATATAGTGAAGGTGTTAGGCTTATTGTAGGTAATGCTGATATTTACCAGTACAAGTTACTTCTTTATTCTATAAGTCAAACAATTAAAATACACAACTAACAAAATTTTAAAACAATAATATTAATGACAAAACAATTAGAAGAGCTAATAAAAATTACATCCTCACTCGAACGGTCGTCTGTGTTTGCTTGGCTCGGTCCATGCGGCTGCGAGTTTCAATAGTCGAATGAGAGTCGTGAGAGGTCATAGGTAGAGAGAGTCGGAAGTTGAGATAGTCGCGTAGAGGAGGCTCGACTGGTGGAGGAGAAGGAGGCTCCATTGGTCGAGAAGAGAGAGTGGCTCCTCAGCAGGCAGATGGGAAAGCGTCCAAGGAGGCTCTCGGGAAGAGGGAGAGAGAGCCAGAGCTCTGGCTAGAGCCGGAGATAGAGATGGGGATGGAGGGAGAGATGCTGAGTAATAGGAGCTGTTCTCTTTTATAGATGTCTGGCATGTGGGATGGTTAGCCTGTGGGTGTAGGTTGAGTGTTAAGGTTCAATGCTTTCTGTCAGGCGTGTGAAGATATCTTGTTTGCGGAAGTCTTCAGCAGGTGCACGTGATGTTGACATGTAGAGTGGAGCTCGTGAGTTACTCCTGGTGTCTAGGTCATGTTTGACAGGAGTGGCAGATCTGTATGTGACTCATTTGACTCGTCTCTAATGTTTCTCTGATGGCTTTTTGATGATTGGTAGGTTTAACTGCTTCGACCTCCCTTTGGCATATTCTCCATCTGGTGTTGACGCAATTTCTATGATTGATTTTTTCCAAATTTTAAGTTTCTAATTTGCTTTTGACATTTTCTAATGTTTGAATCTTTAATGTCTTTGGGTGTCTTGCTGCTTGTACGAATTATATGCTTATCCTGTGGTCTGGCTACATTCTCTGTTGGTATCTTGTTTTCGCAGTATTTCCATACAACAACAGAATGCACTCAGAAGTTTAGCGAGGTTGTGTTTTCTCATATCATGGATTATAAATTCAAAACATTGTACTGTTACACAAAGACATGTCATATGCTTTCTGCTCTGTAGGCGGTCTAAAAGATGCAGCAAGACAGAAGCAAGATAACCGCATACTTATGCACTTTGTCAAAGATCCTATTGCTTCAGAGATGCATTATCACAAGAAATGCCACAAAGATTATACCTACATCTCCGCTGCTGAAAGAAAATGGTATGGCAGATTTCACATCATTCATTCAAGTTCAATAAAATGCGCATGACAAAGTTTAAATCTGGTAAAACTTGAGCCATGTTGTAGCGATTTTACGTATCCTTCCGTTGATTTGTTAAGTCTTTTCTTGTAAAATGAATCTATGATAACCGGAAGGTGTTACGTTGTAATTAATAATTATTGTCTTTTAGCATGAAATAAGCATACAAGGGGATTATATGTCACTATGTGAAACTAATCGTGTGTTTGTGATGATTGTGAATAATATTAACCTGCTAACAAGTCACAATCTATCAGTTTCCATATTTCCCTTCAAATAATGATTTAAAAAATTGTGTGATTTGGCACCATTCCTGTGACCATCTAAATATTTGGTGGGCTGTGCTGTGTTCTTATTATTATGGGCTAAGGGATGGTAATGTTCACTGAATATGACTGGCTCGCAAATCATATGATTTGATGTGTTATTGACATCGTAATATAATTCTCACATTCCCTTTTTTTGTTTAGCATTGATACTCAGCAGCATGATATGGGAGAAGGAAGTAATCACCTGCCTCAAGAATTTTGCTTAAAAATTGACTGAGAGCCATCTCAGGGAAAGAAAATTAATTTGCACACAGTTACAGTTACTGTTTTAGAAATCGGCAGATCAAGTCCAAGCTTGTGCAGAAGTATGATAACCTCATTTTTGAAAAATCTATGAGATGCAATGAGAGGGAGATCGTCTACTGTAAAGATGCAAAGATGATACAGTCAATACTGAGCGAGAGCTCATCTGCCGAGGATTCTGGATCAGAAATAGGTGACAACTCTCCAAATATGACATCTTTATTAGATAAACACCAACATAAGTGACATTCCTACCTCTATATCTGAGACCGATCGTAGCATAAGAGTAAACTCTCGACATTCACTGCAATTATCAGCGCAAGTGAATAGCTCTAAATGATATCAGTATTCGTTGAAGTTTTTCTATTCATGTCAGGTACAGAGTTTATATTGGAGGCTTGGAGATGATAATAAATATCTATTTCGCAATAACTTGTATTTTTTTGCTATTTGGCCCAGAAAATAACATATGTTCATATATTAGGTTGAGATAACTGCCGATTTATATACAAATTTAGTTTTACAAAGAAATGGGAATCAAATCCAGAGTCACTCATCAGATTTTTAATCTACATACGTACGTGAATTAGTATAAATTGAAGGGATCTTCCATCTGAAAGGAGGTGACCACGAAAAAAAAAAACTAAGCACTTTTTTATATTTCGAGTTATAGCCTATAGTATCAAATGGTTTCACGCAGTTTACCCTAATATTTGATGCAGCTTTTACAAATTGGATGATGCATTTTGACAAGCAAGGTGATGTCAAATCAGTCATTTATTGAACATTGAAATCACTAATATCTACTGAAAACATAACCTTGCTCTCTAGTGGACTGGTCCCATCGACTCTAATAGGATTACCCAAGTCCATAACAATATTCTCTATTCCAACGTTCTCATCCATGTCCTGTTTCTCAGGGTAGATAAAAAAGGCCACGGTATCACCAGCTTTGCGCATGAAGTTTATTTTGTACAGGTTGTTTTCTACACCGATAATAGCTCAACATAGCAGGTTTGGGTTGTTCTTTGGGTGGCATATTTCACTAGTGCATGACTGTTTATAGTTAGTGTTTCCTTTGTCGGTTGAGTAGCTATATCATGAACTGGCTTGTCATCCATGCTGTCACTGTCTGTATCCAACATCTATTTTGCTAGTTCTTCTGATGTGGGCTCATGTCTTTGTTCTGTGGTCTTGTCTTCGATAGAATTTAGTCTCTTTCTGATATTCTATTTATCCGAACCCTTCTTCTAATCTGCTTTTTTTTCTGGGGTGTCAGTCAGTATTGCAGACCTCGTCTTTTCTCTTTTACATCTAGATTGGTTTCTGAGTTTGCTGTAGGCACAGGCATAATTTGTTGGTGTATGAATTTTTCTTAGAGGCTGAAGCCTGAATAGGTGTGTACTCTTGAGCGGAAATAGTTTGTAGCATATTATTATTAGTAACGGTAGCAGAAGTCGCAGGATGTTCTTCATCATTTGCGGTAGCAAGAGTTGCAGGCTGTATATCTTCATCAATAACAGAGTTTGGAAATGGTCGGTCTGTCACGTTGGCTGCCATGAACTAGTGATCACCAAATATTTGAGTATTTAAAGAAGAGATGCCTGTACAAGAAAACCCTGATAAAATATTAGCTGGAGTCATACTCAAGTTGAATGCAGTAGCAGCCAATCAACCTATGTCATAGATTGATACAGATCTAGCAGGATTAGAGCACGTAAAGTTGTCACAAGCCTTATTGAAATAGGATTTCAGAGGACCAAGAACTGCTCGATCAAGAGGCTGAAGTGTGTGAGAGGTATGTGGACGTAAAGTGAGAAGCTTGATATTTGATCGCTTGCATAGCTCAACTACTTCTAATGACGCATGGGAATTATGGTCCAAAATCAGCAGAATTGGATTATCTGGTAAACAATGAAAGTGTTTGATGAAAAATGGCATGTAATCAGCTACAAATATCTCTGATATGAGGTAGCCCGACTTAGAAACTACTCGTTTTGCACCTGGCGGAGTGCCATTCACGAAAACCTTTCTCATGAAGACACTCGGAAATATGAAAAAGGTGGTATGTAACTTCCTCCTGCACTTAATGCTCAGCACAAACTAGAAAGTTCGCCACGCTCATGGGATACAACAGCTTCAACCTGTTTTTACCCTTAGAGCTAATAACTTCGCCAAACACCTGGACAGTTGTAATGCCCATTTCATCTAGATTATATACATGTATCTCCCAATTAGTTTGGGGGCAGGTTGAGCCTGGCTCAACCTGCCCCCAAACCAATTGGCTCAACCTGCCCCTTATGCTCATATTGAATTCAAATGCCAAAATAAATAAATGTTCTTGGAAGTTGATGGTAGTTTAAGAAGAAATTAACATAAACATGCCGCTTCTAAATATAAGTTAATGAGAAGATTGTAAACAAAAAGGAGAAGATAATACCGTTGGTTGATTATGGTAGACGATATTTACCTTTTAGTGTGTTTTCCACTATTTTAAAAATATGTCACTTACCATGCATTTGATGCAATTTCCAATGATATTAAAATGGCTGACATTGAGCGTTGACCTTCTGGAAAAGAACACAACTCTTATTGTGTAACGGTTTTCAAAAAAATCACGATGGCTCAACCTGTCCTCTGGCTCAACCTACCCCATTCTCCCCTACAAACAAACTCGCTGCAGTTAAGTCCTTGAGAAGTTAGATAAAAATTTTTTATCCAAATAAATAAAAATAACTTTTATTGATAAATGCCATTCACTTTTCCAGCACTGATTGAGTTACCTTCACAGTATGTTTGATTTGGCTTGTGAATGCATGTTATGTCCATGTTTTGTCATGTGGTGTGAAAAATTATCTTTATTTTTTACCACAGTTTTCAGTGGTAGATGGCCCAGGAGACATTTCGGTATCCCCTTCGCCAAAGAAAACATTAAGATCTGCAAGTAACGTGAGGCTGTCCACACGTAAGCCTGTACTGCAGAGAGTATGTGTGATCTGCGAGAAACAAACCTGATACTTGTCTGCAAAATCGAAGACAGTACTTGACAAACTCATTTGAGCTAAGACTGTTCATGCAGGTGTGTTATTCGGGCTAATAGTCATGAAAAACAGACTGCACTCAGAGGTTTAGCAAGGTTGTGTTTTCTCATATCATGGATTATAAATTCAAAACATTGTAGGCCTACTGTTACACAAAGACATGTCATATGCTTTCTGCTCTGTAGGTGGTCTAAAAGATGCAGCAAGACAGAAGCAAGATAACCGCATACTTATGCACTTTGTCAAAGATCCTATTGCTTCAGAGATGCATTATCACAAGAAATGCCACAAAGATTATACCTACATCTCCGCTGCTGAAAGAAAATGGTATGGCAGATTTCACATCATTCATTCAAGTTCAATAAAATGCGCATGACAAAGTTTAAATCTGGTAAAACTTGAGCCATGTTGTAGCGATTTTACGTATCCTTCCGTTGATTTGTTAAGTCTTTTCTTGTAAAATGAATCTATGATAACCGGAAGGTGTTACGTTGTAATTAATAATTATTGTCTTTTAGCATGAAATAAGCATACAAGGGGATTATATGTCACTATGTGAAACTAATCGTGTGTTTGTGATGATTGTGAATAATATTAACCTGCTAACAAGTCACAATCTATCAGTTTCCATATTTCCCTTCAAATAATGATTTAAAAAATTGTGTGATTTGGCACCATTCCTGTGACCATCTAAATATTTGGTGGGCTGTGCTGTGTTCTTATTATTATGGGCTAAGGGATGGTAATGTTCACTGAATATGACTGGCTCGCAAATCATATGATTTGATGTGTTATTGACATCGTAATATAATTCTCACATTCCCTTTTTTTGTTTAGCATTGATACTCAGCAGCATGATATGGGAGAAGGAAGTAATCACCTGCCTCAAGAATTTTGCTTAAAAATTGACTGAGAGCCATCTCAGGGAAAGAAAATTAATTTGCACACAGTTACAGTTACTGTTTTAGAAATCGGCAGATCAAGTCCAAGCTTGTGCAGAAGTATGATAACCTCATTTTTGAAAAATCTATGAGATGCAATGAGAGGGAGATCGTCTACTGTAAAGATGCAAAGATGATACAGTCAATACTGAGCGAGAGCTCCTCTGCCGAGGATTCTGGATCAGAATAGGTGACCATTCGCCAAATATGCAGATATGTTTCCGCACCGAAATTGGCTTACAGACTTTTTAACAGACTTTTGTATGATCTCTATTTATATTAGTATATTTTGCTATTTTTAAATATTTAATGGTTAAATAAATTAATTGCAAATAGCAGAAATACAAAAGTCTGTTAGCCATATGTGGTGCGTAAAAATACCTCCCCTTTCAGTGCAGCTGGTGCAGTACGTCTTGTGACAAGCTGTTGTGTTGCTCGCCCGCTCGACGGTGGAACAACTCTGCAAAAACAACAGTTTGTCAAGACAGGCTAGTGTTATGCAACAGACTCCTGAACAGCGGGCTGATAGCGCATTTGCGCGTCTCGGAGCTCTCCACTAACTCAAAAAAGCCAAGAATAAACATTCACTTCCAGCGGTAGATCCATTTCTAACTTATTTTTCGCATCATTTTTGAAACCATTTGTTTACAATATGTTGCAAGAGTCATGCATTATTCATGTTGTCTTCATGAGTATACACCGAATTGCTAAAAATGATAGCGTTATTTTTTATACTATAGCACATATTATTTTGATTTTTGGTATAATTTAAAAAATTCCAGTCAGCAATATGTGCTACTATATAAATGTAACATATAAAGCAGATCAGCATTTCTTTTTTCGGCAGTGAGGGTATTATAAAAATCTATACAATAATACAAGCTTTAAACATGTACAAGTAAAGCAATGAAAATAGACAAATTACTTTTATAGATTAAAGAGCAGGCTGTAGTCTGCGACTCAGTTGAATGTCTTTCACCATGACTGTTACCCTTTTCGCATGAGCAGCACATATTTTCGCTTCTTGGAACATACCCGTTAGGTATGCCTCGGTTGCCTAGAAAAAGCCGTAACAGGTATATAAAAACTTTATACAAATACACAGACTGATCTTTAGTGGGCCAGATCTAAGGAATAAGTTCATCCTAGCCTTTACATGGCAACTATAATAGCTAAAGATTGTTGCGATGTAAAGTCCGAAATAATAAATGTTCTGGTTACTAGAGATACCGGTAAGTGTGAAATAATGGGTAGTGAGCTGTACAGCAGCAACAATACGGACTACACACACTAGCTAATACAGTATAATAAGCTTTTACTTGATACACCGGTATTATTACATTTATATTACACCTCAAATGGAGAGCAAATTAGTTATTTGGAGGCTTCGCTTAAAAACCCGGGAAGGATGCCCTGCTAATCCGCGGTACCCTTAACTTAAGTGTAAAAGATAAAAAGAACACTGCCTAAGAATTAGGAATGGTATCGCTGGCATGTATATTATGTTTCTGTCCACAATGAGAAACCATAAAAATATTGACAAGGGTGTGGAATTTGATTTGATTTGTAGTTCGCCGTATATGATTTGATTTGAATCATAAAAAAGTCATTTGAAAGCAGCTCTGTATATGATAATGTTTTTGTCCGCAATGAGAAACCATAAAAATATTGTCTATTACTGCGGGCTAACTTGGTGAGTTGAATAAAATCGAGAATTTGATGAATTTTAACATCAGCCGGTCGCTATACAAACATTGACTGTATCAACATATTTACTACAACGCTAGAACCATTAGTTTGATTGGCTTGCTTGGGAGGCCAGAGGAGAGTGGAAACTTGTCATGGTACCTTGTCATGGTTGATATTATGCAAACGCCGAAAACATGTGTTGAAAAAATTAAATTTTTTAAATAAATTGGCACTTTGTAGAAAATAAGGGCTAAGCAAGAAACAGCTCGGTTTTTATTGTTTATGTTACTTTTTAAGTTTATGTAACTGCAAGAGTTGGTCACACTTGACAAAAGGAGACTTGGTGCATAGACATTTGCTGCACGAGTACAGACAATAGTGCAAGCTATGGACAAATAGATGACCAATGAGAATTGGCCCTATTGGAATAAAGGCCATGACATTTGCTTTCCCTACGATACCAACAATCCAAAATGATAAATGTTTGCTATATACATGTACGTAAGAGGCCTTAAATGATAATGATTTTCTAATTGATTGAGATTGAATCTCGAACATAAATGATGCAATGAAAGTTCCGCTTCAACGAAACCGGCCAATTTGACTGATCACTTGCGCATAGCATGAAAACTTCCCATTGAGTAAGGCCAGTTTGGTCCCCTTTCTTAATTAACACCCAGATAAAAGGTGACCCCATTTAACTATGAGAGGACTTCACGTTTGCTGTCGACTAGTACAACTGCTACAATAACAATATGTTTCATAAGGAAATACTCTAGATTAAAATATAAAGTTATCTGCCCTGTAACCATATTCGTGACTTGCATAGACTTCACCACAGACAGACTTTGAAGTTGGAAAAATTTGATGCTACATTTGATCAGAGCGGAACAAAGTTCGAGGATTTTCAGGAAATTCAAATGAGTTGGTGTTAACCAGAATATCATACATAGTATTATGAAGTACATGTAATTGGTATTTGCCAGAGATAGGGGTAGCGCGTGTGCTGCGCATTAGCTGTACAATGCCATATTGAGACCACCTGTGCGTAGTTAAGAATTGTCTCACCTTACCTCTTGTAATGCACAAATAGCAGTTGCGTTCCACCACAGGTGCGTGTATTGTAATCTGAGCTATCTCACGCACCTACAAAGAATACAACGAGGAAGTGGTCTTATAGCAATAGAGCAGCAACACAGACATTGTATACTGCAACATACCAAATCAATTTGGCTGCAAATTGGAATTTGTACTTAAATTCACCGGCCATCTACAAGCACTGGCCTTAATATGGACAAATACTTAGTAGTAATAATATAATTAAGTAATCAACAGGACGAAAAGATGGCTTTGTATGAATACACCTTTGCTCCAAAAGCACAGTGTACAAACTTTGTATGTGCCAGTTTTTAAAGTTTTTGTGTGTGTTGTACTTACTGCTTGTAGTACTAGCACATACCAAATGAGAAAACGGCAACTTTAAGCAGATAAGCGTATAAGCAGATTAGTCGATTCTTCTAGTTTTCGAATTTTATGTCTCGCTCTTCCACCTGGGCGGAAGCGGCGCCGGGCTTTTACTGGCTGATCTGCAATGGTTAGGTGTGAATACCAATACAATGCGTTAATAGGTAACATACATGAAAGTCATGTGATGGAGGACAGAATATAAGCTAAAGAAAGATCAATCACCTCTAGTTTTATCTCGACTCGCTTCGCTCTTACGAGGAGATTCGCTACTTTGTCGGCGCTGCAGATTTTTTGCCTTCTTCCGACACATGCTGATGGGTGTATTTCAATTCGATCCTGCAAATATTGTAATACATCGTGCATCAGCACTTTAACACCAAACAATGTGAAGCTTTAAACAGTAATCAAATGGTAGTTTGCTTGTTTCATTACACAAGCTCTAGGCTTATGGTAACTAAAATCAAGTAGTCTGCAGATACTAGACTTAAAAAACCCACAATACTTCTGTATCACTACATAGATTCTTATTTGCTAATATGACAGTGCCTTTTCACCAATTGAACACACAAGTCAGTAACCTTTCACATACAATCAAAATGTATAATGGAAATAATCAAATATTATTGAGCGTAGCAAAAAAATGTAGGGTACTAATACAAAAATGGTTTTCAACAACACTGACCAGCAGGGTTGGAAAAAACCATGGTTTTTATGAAAAAACCGAAAAACCAGGTTTTTTTGGTTTAAACCAGTTTTAATGTTTTTACTAAAGTTTTGCAATTTTAAGTTTACTTAACATCACTTACTACAGCTGCATGATTGAGTATTGAACATACATACAGTAGGTGGAATCATCTATTAAAGATGGTACTATGGGAGTGCATGATTGAGTATTGAACATACATACAGTATGTGGAATCATCTATTAAAGATGGTACTGTGGGAGTGCATGATTGAGTATTGAACATACATACAGTATGTGGAATCATCTATTAAAGAAGGTACTGTGGGAGTGCATGATTGAGTATTGAACATACATACAGTATGTGGAATCATCTATTAAAGATGGTACTGTGGGAGTGCATGATTGAGTATTGAACATACATACAGTATGTGGAATCATCTATTAAAGAAGGTACTGTGGGAGTGTATGATTGAGTATTGAACATGCATACAGTAGGTGGAATCATCTATTAAAGATGGTACTGTGGGAGTGCATGATTGAGTATTGAACATACATACAGTATGTGGAATCATCTATTAAAGAAGGTACTGTGGGAGTGTATGATTGAGTATTGAACATACATACAGTATGTGGAATCATCTATTAAAGATGGTACTGTGGGAGTGCATGATTGAGTATTGAACATACATACAGTATGTCGAATCATCTATTAAAGAAGGTACTGTGGGAGTGCATGATTGAGTATTGAACATACATACAGTATGTGGAATCATCTATTAAAGAAGGTACTGTGGGAGTGCATGATTGAGTATTAAACATACATACAGTATGTGGAATCATCTATTAAAGATGGTACTGTTGGAGTGCATGATTGAGTATTGAACATACATACAGTATGTGGAATCATCTATTAAAGAAGGTACTGTGGGAGTGCATGATTGAGTATTGAACATACATACAGTATGTGGAATCATCTATTAAAGATGGTACTGTGGGAGTGCATGATTGAGTATTGAACATACATACAGTATGTGGAATCATCTATTAAAGATGGTACTGTTGGAGTGCATGATTGAGTATTGAACATACATACAGTATGTGGAATCATCTATTAAAGAAGGTACTGTGGGAGTGCATGATTGAGTATTGAACATACATACAGTATGTGGAATCATCTATTAAAGATGGTACTGTGGGAGTGCATGATTGAGTATTGAACATACATACAGTATGTCGAATCATCTATTAAAGATGGTACTATGGGAGTGCATGATTGAGTATTGAACATGCATACAGTAGGTGGAATCATCTATTAAAGAAGGTACTGTGGGAGTGCATGATTGAGTATTGAACATGCATACAGTAGGTGGAATCATCTATTAAAGAAGGTACTGTGGGAGTGTATGATTGAGTATTGAACATACATACAGTATGTGGAATCACCTATTAAAGAAGGTACTGTGGGAGTGCATGATTGAGTATTGAACATACATACAGTATGTGGAATCATCTGTTAAAGATGGTACTGTGGGAGTGCATGATTGAGTATTGAACATACATACAGTATGTGGTATCATCTGTTAAAGATGGTACTGTGGGAGTGCATGATTGAGTATTGAACATACATACAGTATGTGGAATCATCTATTAAAGATGGTACTGTGGGAGTGCATGATTGAGTATTGAACATACATACAGTATGTTGAATCATCTATTAAAGATGGTACTGTGGGAGTGTATGCTTGAGTATTGAACATACATACAGTATGTGGAATCATCTGTTAAAGATGGTACTGTGGGAGTGCATGATTGAGTATTGAACATACATACAGTATGTGGAATCATCTATTAAAGATGGTACTGTGGGAGTGCATGATTGAGTATTGAACATACATACAGTATGTGGAATCATCTATTAAAGATGGTACTGTGGGAGTGTATGATTGAGTATTGAACATACATACAGTATGTGGAATCATCTATTAAAGAAGGTACTGTGGGAGTGTATGATTGAGTATTGAACATACATACAGTATGTGGAATCATCTATTAAAGAAGGTACTGTGGTAGTGCATGATTGAGTATTGAACATACATATGTGGAATCATCTATTAAAGAAGGTACTGTGGGAGTGCATGATTGAGTATTGAACATACATACAGTATGTGGAATCATCTATTAAAGAAGGTACTGTGGGAGTGCATGATTGAGTATTGAACATACATACAGTATGTGGAATCATCTGTTAAAGATGGTACTGTGGGAGTGCATGATTGAGTATTGAACATACATACAGTATGTGGAATCATCTATTAAAGATGGTACTGTGGGAGTGCATGATTGAGTATTGAACATACATACAGTATGTGGAATCATCTATTAAAGATGGTACTGTGGGAGTGCATGATTGAGTATTGAACATACATACAGTATGTGGAATCATCTATTAAAAATGGTACTGTGGGAGTGCATGATTGAGTATTGAACATACATACAGTATGTGGAATCATCTATTAAAGAAGGTACTGTGGGAGTGCATGATTGAATATTGAACATACATACAGTATGTGGAATCATCTATTAAAGAAGGTACTGTGGGAGTGCATGATTGAGTATTGAACATACATACAGTATGTGGAATCATCTGTTAAAGATGGTACTGTGGGAGTGCATGATTGAGTATTGAACATACATACAGTATGTGGAATCATCTATTAAAGATGGTACTGTGGGAGTGCATGATTGAGTATTGAACATACATACAGTATGTGGAATCATCTATTAAAGATGGTACTGTGGGAGTGTATGATTGAGTATTGAACATACATACAGTATGTGGAATCATCTATTAAAGAAGGTACTGTGGGAGTGTATGATTGAGTATTGAACATACATACAGTATGTGGAATCATCTATTAAAGAAGGTACTGTGGGAGCGCGTGATTGAGTATTGAACATACATATGTGGAATCATCTATTAAAGAAGGTACTGTGGGAGTGCATGATTGAGTATTGAACATACATACAGTATGTGGAATCATCTATTAAAGATGGTACTGTGGGAGTGCATGATTGAGTATTGAACATACATACAGTATGTCGAATCATCTATTAAAGAAGGTACTGTGGGAGTGCATGATTGAGTATTGAACATACATACAGTATGTGGAATCATCTATTAAAGATGGTACTGTGGGAGTGCATGATTGAGTATTGAACATGCATACAGTATGTGGAATCATCTATTAAAAATGGTACTGTGGGAGTGCATGATTGAGTATTGAACATACATACAGTATGTGGAATCATCTGTTAAAGAAGGTACTGTGGGAGTGCATGATTGAGTATTGAACATGCATACAGTAGGTGGAATCATCTATTAAAGAAGGTACTGTGGGAGTGCATGATTGAGTATTGAACATACATACAGTATGTGGAATCATCTATTAAAGAAGGTACTGTGGGAGTGCATGATTGAGTATTGAACATACATACAGTATGTGGAATCATCTATTAAAGATGGTACTGTGGGAGTTGTTATGAAAAAAAGGAGAGAAAACATGGAAATTTCGGAATGAACCTTTAATCAAACATGATCGATGAAATACAGAGCAGAAATCTTATCACATAAAGTGACTATTTTACATATAGTTCCATGTATTAGTAGAAATTTTAATCCAAGTGATTAGTCATGTGGTAATGTAGAGCAGAGCGTAATGCAGATGCATTGCTAGTGTTTGGAGCAGCGGCAGATGACTCAACTTCTATCACCTGAATACTAGCATCACTGTCTAAGTTGGTGTCGTCAGCTTGACGTTATACATGTACTACATGAGCTTTAAGCCTATTTGCGTGACCTCGCGTTACCACAGCACACCTATTACATTTTGCCTTAGAACCTTTGCCTTTTGCAGTTCGAGTGAAAAACTGTCAAATGGAATCCTGTGTGCGAGGTGTGTTGGAAATTTAAAACACAACTTTTAAAAACACAAAAAGCTTGATAAACTGAATTCTAACGATCCAACTACTTGGGCTTGTGCCCAATAAATAAAATATTGGTTTGCAAACTTAAAACTTTTGCCCAAAAGGAATTTATATTTTAATTTCTAAGTAAAAGGAATCTTTCCTAACTGGCCAGACTTGAGAAAGTATTCATTCTTTATTAGAGACCATGATTGGATTAGCATATTTCACATGATTTTTATATTTCATCATTAAAGAGGTCATTATATCACTTGATAAAAGCAATTGAAAATGAAATTCGCTAATTTATTGTTGTGCTAGGATTACATGTAGTTTTAACTTGAGCTCTGCCATCAATTTACTAATGTGTCCTAAATAAACTTTTACAGCTGATAATTACATATAATTGCATTTCTATCGCACATAAACCACTACGAGCTTAAAATATTGTTTTAAAGAAAATGGAAAAAACCATAAAAACCGGGTTTTTTCGACTGGTTCAAACCGAGCCAACCTTGCTGGCCAGTCCATTTAGTCTACAAAGTGTATCAGCTCATTGCTGTGAAATCCCAATCCTTTTCAGAAAATTAACTTCAACTAGATAACAATAAACTTCTGTCTTCCACAACGTAAAGCAAAAATACCTGAACTGGTTTACTTCTGAAATGGGAAAAAGAGTGATGCTGAAGTCTATCGATGTCATCAGTATA
This sequence comes from Watersipora subatra, assembly GCF_963576615.1. NCBI lineage: Eukaryota > Metazoa > Bryozoa > Gymnolaemata > Cheilostomatida > Watersiporidae > Watersipora > Watersipora subatra. The sequence continues at coordinate 34,701,803 of NC_088713.1, forward strand.
TCCCTATTAGTTTAACTGAATCGTGCATGCCTCATCTTTCAATAGCCAACTAGTTGCATCATAAATCTAAAAGACTTCTCAAGTAAAAACAGATTTTACCATATTAATACCCTAATGTGTTCCGAGGTACCTCCGTAAGTCAGACTGATATAAATTACAAATACACTAGATGAATGCCCGGCGTTAAAATAAATAAAAATAAACATTTTTGAACAGAAAAGTTATTCGTATTCAAAATATACAACCTTCACCATTCAACTTTTAAACTTCATATCATGAAGATAATGTTTTGTACTTGTTTTTAAATAGGTAATATTGTTATTGCAGGACCACATTGTGGAATGCTCGAGTTGTGGTGTGAAGAGAAAGAGCCATGTAAGAATGGCGTGACATGTAAGAATGGCGCGACATGCGGGCAGAGACATGTGTACATCTACAACAGCGAGTGCGCACCACGCTGGTCAGGAGTCGTGTGTGACATCGCGCAGAGGAGCTGCGAGTACGTGGCTAACAGGAAACGAGTATCTGTTGATGAGGTATGGCTATACCGTACTGTCAAGCATAGAGTTATTCATCTCTGCAATAGAGTTACTCTTTGTGTGCTAGAAAGTTACTCAGCAGTAGAGTTACTCACCTACAAATAGACTTACTTATAAATACATTTACTCACTTATAAATAGAGCTACTCATCTTCACATGGAGTTACTCATTTATGCAGTCACTCGACAATACACAGTTGTCCCACCAATGTACAATGCAATACAAAGTTACTCATTTATATATATAGAGTTACTCACCTGTAAACTGATTCACTTGTCTATGAATAGATTAATTGATGTACAAATAGTATAGTTGCTCACTTGAAAATAGATTTGTTGACATTTAAATAGAGTTACCTATTGATAAATTGTTACTCTTAAATATAGAGTTACTTTTTGTATAAAATATAGTTAGTCACTTAATAATAAAATTCAAAGTTTTAGAAAAAGCAAAGGAAATAGCACCCGAAAATTAGAAGTAGACCAGAGACTTCTCTGGTCTACTTGTGTGGCCCAGCGCCCTCCGGCTGTTGGGCCACACAAAATCTTATTTGGCAGTTGAATCACCTAGTTGAATTTTTTGTACCTCCGACGGTAGACGCGAAAGTATTAGAGCTTTCAGCTTTTTCTTCATAACATCAAACAGCTAGAGTTTGATATACTGTTTGATATACTGTTCAATCGGCAGGCCTCAACAAACACCTCTATATTTCATTGGTCAATTTTATCTACCAATTGTTAGATGACTTTAGAATTTTCTGGCAAGTTCCTGTTACTATACAAAGACTAGATCGCTTGTTACTTATATACATAATAAGAATGTATATAAGTATGTAGGTATAAATTTTCATTGCCATTAGTAATCCTCTACAAAATTATGTTTTGCGTTACATGCCAACAACAGAAATAAAAAGACAGAAATCAGGAATTATTGAGTGAGTTGAACAGACGTGTTTTAAAAGTCAGTAATTTAATAGTATTACGGAGTAGTCAGGATAGTGAATTGAAAGTTACAGTTATAAAAAGTTCATAAACTGAAACATACAATGGTTAATTACAGGTGTGTGAAAACGGGGCATGTATTCCAACCATGGTGATTCTCACAAGTGTCATCGCGCTGTTGGCTACACCGGCAGTTGCTGCGAGACCGAGATCAATGAGTGTGACTCAAATCTGTGTACCCATGGCTCTTCTTGCGTCAACCATCTTGGCGGTTATTCTTGTCGCTGTCTCGATGGTTTCCAGGGTCAGAACTGTGAGATCAACACCGATGACTGTCATTCGGCTCCCCTCCAAAATGGAGGTTGATGTAATAGTGCGGCTACATAGAGTCATCTCCTTTTCATTGTCGGTAGAAGGTATGAGATAAGTTCAAATATAACCACTTATGGCTTTCATATTCTTTTATGATTTTTTTAGATTCTTCTGTTAGCTGGTAGTCTATTTAATGATGGACCGTTTAGTCGTTCATTTAAAACACCATTTAGTTCACAGGCTGCTTATTTACTATCTAGACCATTTAGTTCATTGACCATTTAGTTGAGAGACTATTCAGTTCATAGGCCATTTGCTTAAGAGATGATTGATTGACACACTGTTTAGATATATTAAACCATAACTGTCACATACAACTTTTATCATATTTTCTAGGTAAATCAGACACGCTGATTCCGATTTTGTGCTCAAAATAAAGATTGGACCACTAACCTTCAAATGCATCAAGGCTTTTTTAAAGCGTTTTAAAATCGGTCTCGAAAACAACACGATCGGCACAACGATTTAGGTAGATATTATTTTAGTTAATTTGATATGTTGGTTGATATTCTATGTTGCTTGTTTGTCAGGTACTGGAATGGCCTGTGGTGTGAAGTTTATGATGCATCGTTTCCTCAAGGCATCGGCGCGGATGTGACGATATCCACAATGCAGCAGCGCCACTGCATACTCTAAGGCAGCTATGTGAGACGATGGGCTGCCCTTAAAAGACATGAAAGGGTGTGTGTGTGTGACCAGGAGTGTGACTCATTTGCCTGTGATTATGATGGCAATGAGTGCTCCTTCAACCTGCCTCTCCGGAAGGACTGCACAGCTATTCGGCGAGTAGGTGCCATCTATGGCTCGTTTTCAATGCGGCCAACAAAAGCATTTACATTTAGTATATGGTTATCTAGAGCGTGTCACCTGAAAATGACAGATTGGGGGTTCAATTACCACAGAAGGTCACTGTTGGTGACAGTAAACAGAGCACACTATAATTGAAGACTTAACAGTGTGACGATGCGTCGACAAACTGAACAAATATTCATACATGAGCTATGATAAACAAGCATTCAAATCATAGCTAATTTTACAAACACGCACACTCTGCTTGCAGTAAGCTAAGCGTACACCATACTTGATCTTGGAGAGGTTGCTCACGCACAATGGCAACAAGCTAATCTCTCTTTTGTTAGAAAGTATTATTGTTTTCTGTTTTTGTGATATTTATTCTTCAAAAAATAAGGCACACTATTTCTAGATTATACATTATCTTTTTAAGATGGTTAGTCATGCTTGGTGGACTGCCATTGCTGCCTATAGACATTCTCATATCAGTGGCTGTTCTACTTTCATCCTTGTATATAGAGGTGATATACCGTACAGGATGAATTTATTCGCGGAGTTATATTTCGCGAAAATTGTTATTTCATGCATATTCGCGGATTAATTTATTCGCGGCTGACAACTGTTACTCTCTATGAAGAGTTAACTCTATTGCGTCTTACAATAGAGTTAATCATACGCATGCACGCTTTGCGTGTGCTCGTACACCAAAACGCGGTATACACCACACCTTCCAACTACGAGTCGATCACGCTAAGCTATAAATTTTATGCTGCACTCAGGGGTTTTCACGAATATTCATCGATTTGGAGGCCTTTGATGAACCAACAGTTGTTGGTAAGTAATGAGTTTTTTTAAAACCATTTACTAAATTAGTTGATTTTTATTTTAGGTTTTCGGTAAAACGCAATATTTATTTTTTCCATCCCTACCGCTTCGTTATTTGTTTTAGTGTGAGAGAGATTTTTCATCGTACACGAAGGCACCATGATTACAAGGGTGGTAGATGTTATTCTTAGAAGATAACCAATCATTCAGGAGGTTTTGAAATTAGGTAGAAATTACTGCAGCTGCTAACAAGAAGAATATATCTGTTTTAAAAAAAGGAACAAAAACGCCTTTACGAGCACACATTTTTGGCCAACCGGCAGAACTTTGCAATAGTAAGCCCCGAAGAGAGTTTGATGATAACTTCCTTACCAGTCATGTAGTAGTGAGAGAATCGCCTTTAGCATCTACCCAAGACAGTGACAGCGATATAGAGCTGCTATTACCAAAATAACTAGTCAGAGAGCACCATTACACGCTAGTATTCATTTATCAAGGGTACCAGTTCAATTTTATTGCTAGACAACCGCCATATGGACTAAACTGTTTATATTTACTCCATCGTTTGTAAAGTTTTATTTGTATTGGAAATATTTTATTTGTACTCAAGTTTGTAATAAATTATAATATATCTGTACACAAAATAAAAATATAATCGTGTTTGTTGCAGCGATATCAAGGAGTTGTTGTCGACGAAGGGGTCTGGGTTGACTGGTTGCTTCTCTGCCAATACTCCTGCCTTGATGAATATTACTACTTGTCTCTAGTTTTCGTAATCGGAGTAGGTTGTTTCATTCTCAATCTGCAGTAAACACAAAAAAGAAAAAATATTAACAAGTGTTACGGAAGTACAAAAACAATAGCTGAAGGATTTAATGAAAGCGATCAGTTTTTAAACAAAATAATTAACTAATGCAGTTAATTATGGAAAAACGTATCAGCTTTGCAAATCAAATACATACCATAATGTCCAGATCAGAATCATGATCGTCCTCAACTTCGGTATTAGAAATTGATAGAGTTTATTTCAATGTAAAAAGACTTGGAGAGATTTTTTGCGATGACGAAGCCATGCCTAATAACTTGTGAAAACCTTGAATAATTTTGTACAGTTTGATGCAATGGCAATAAAACTCGAAGCACCGGCAATGATTTTAAAGAAGTTTTGAAACTCGGCTACGTTTGGTACTTCTGCCTAGCGTCTATTTTTGCGATGACGCCATTCTGCATATCTTGTGACAATGTTGAATAATTTTGTAAAGAAATGTGATGCATTGGCAATGGTGTTAGCTCAAAGCCCAGGCCATGATTTTAAAAATGTTTTAGAACTCAACTACGTTTAGTATTTATGCCTTACGGCTAGTTTTTAACTCTATGCAGTAGTTATTCTCCCTTGTGATTAAAATTAGAACTCATTATTCAGATATACAAACTAAAATATAAATCAGAAGCACAACTGGCTTGTTTCAAATTAAATCCATCTAATGTAAAGTTTAAAACGTTTTTATCAAAAAGTATAGAGATTTTCTATCGCTTGAGATTGGTTTCTTGTTTGAGGTGACGTTATTGCCGGGAAGTTTTTAGATTGACATTGGCAAAACTTGATCGTTGATGAAATGCTCAAAAGAAAATACATATTTTTCTTTTGAGCGTTTTACCCACGATCAATTTTGCCGATTTTTCTTGAAGTTTATGCAAAGATTACCTCACTTTACCTTGCTTTCGAAGGGCGATCGCTATGCGGATGTTTGGTATAAATCAAATTTCACCAAACCTTTAGAAAAGTCGTTGACAAAAATATTTTGCCAATGGTGGTCATAACAACGCTTATGAATTACGAAAAGTTGAGGTTTACCTCTATGGCTTGGAATAAAGTGATTTTCTAAAGCGATAACAACCGTTTCGGTAGCCGTTGAGAAAAAACAGTTTGAGTTAACAGTGTTGCGTTCGAGTTATCTATAGCAATTTATCATTATGTGGGAACGGACCGAAGAAACCGTTCGAGTTAACCATGTGTTCGAGCTATCCGTGGCCGAGTTATCCATGTTTGACTGTATTCCTATAATCTGATTGGTCGAGCTCGGGTGGCAATCATACCATAATTGAATTACATCATGTAGCAACAGAGCAACTGCATGGCTCTGACCACCCAAGCAAACATTTTCTCAAAATAAATAATTACCTATTAACTAAGTTACCGAATAAGATTGTCCCGACCATCGCCGTGTTTATTGAGAACACACTAACACATTTTTACCTCTATTCTTTTCAATACCTTATTATCTTATCGGTGTTTATCAAAAGTGATTATCATTTGCTGCCTTCTTGTGATGACGGAATGATGTGTCACATTTTAGTCGAAACCAACTGGGTTTACGTGGTCATCGGCTCCGTTTCGATTATTGTTGTGGCCATTCTCGTTGGTGAGCTGATTTCGGCGCAGAGGAAGAGAGCCCATGGCGTCCAGTGGTTTTTTAAAAACTTCTTTGGTAACAACTCACCTGCTGGCCTCGCTCGGAAAGGAGGAGATGGAGAGGAGAATGAGTGTAAACTGGATCGCATCAATTCTGGTAGGTGCCTTATAGATACATATATTTAGGTTTCACGGAATGAGAGGCCTCAGGCTAGGAACGGCCTGAGCCTGAATGCCAACTTGCAAACAACAGGTTGAGGTTTAATTCCCAATAAAAGACCTCCTGTGGTGACAGGAATGTCATCCAATCTTAAATTGCTCTCAGCAACCGGGCATGTCTCCAGGTGTAGAGGTTCCTCTGGCACTGGAGTCAGACATGTCCAGTCAGGATCACAAAGTTATTGTTTGTGTCACACTGGCACTTAACAACACGCACAGCCTCCGCTTGCAGTGAGCTGAGCAGACATCATACTCCGTGACAGGGTATGTTGTCGGGAGTATGATTCAATATTTTTGAACAATGTTGAATCTCAAAACAGAACATCAACAAAGCAAATATTCAAACTACAGATAAATACTAAACATACAAAATTTACTCTCTATACATAAATAAGTTTAGATTTTAAAATGATCAGGCACTGATATAGAAATAGTTTTCCTAAGCAATGGTAAGATGTGAGCATGCTATTTACATTGCATGCTGTTTACTCATCTGAATAATATATCTAATTCTAATCTAATTGATGTCTTGTTGATAAGAAATAAATGAGCTGCCTTTATAACCGGTGATCATTGTGTACTTTTCATTGATATCTTACTTGATCTTACTCGTAACAATAGATGTAATAGTTAGTAACACTGCTGCATCTCTTGCTAAGCGATTGGATAGGTGAGTAATTTTATTAGAAAAGTGAGTAACTCCTAAAGTGAGTGAGTGTTTTTGAATAGCTTTACTGCCTACCTGTGTAAATCTATTTAAGTAGGTAGCTCTATTGTATAGGTGAATAACACTGTTACATAGATGAATATTTGTATTGCTATGCAAATCTATTACATAGGTGAGTAATGCTGTTGCTGAGTAACTCTATTGCTTCAGCAAGTACCTCTATTATTGAATGGCTAATAACTAATCATACTGTTAGATTATATTGTGGTTAGTAATAGTTTAGTAACTGAAGAATAAGTATAATAAAGGAGAACTGAGTAAGTCTATTAATGAGAACTGATGAATAAGTCTATGACAGTGCAGGATCACTGGTCAATGTTTTACTAGGAAATATATTGTAACTCGTGTGTATTTTGTATCTGCTATTTTATTTGCCCTTTTAGATCAGAGTTGTCTCCTCAGCATTCCGTTTTGATATTTTACAACTTGACATTTTTAAAATAAGCTGCGTTTTGATTTCACATTTGAAACATTGTGCATTTAGCTGCCAAGAGGAGACGACTAACACCAGAGACAAACTTGGAAGGTGACAGAGCTTAGATACCTCAGCACTGCATTGCAACCCTGCCGAGTGCAACCCTCACCCCTCCTCAAGGAGATATTGGGAATGCTATAAACATTTTCTTCCTTAATGAGACAGTTGTTTTATTAAAGTCTGTTTTTTTTTAATGAAAATGCTACAGAGCCTTCCAATTCCTTTGAAGAGAGATTTGCATGAAAAACTGTTGACAGCTTTTGTAGTGTAAACTTGTTAAGTGGTTGCTCAATTTGCTCAATTGGTCTTAGTAGAGACCAATCAACAATAGCTACAATGTTCATTGACCAATCAACACTAGCTACACTGCTCATTGACCAATCAACAACAGCTACACTGCTCATTGACTGATCAACAATAGCTACACTGTTCATTGACCAATAAACAATAGCTACACTGCTCATTGACCAATAAACAATAACTACACTGCTCATTGACCAATCAACAATACTAAACTGCTCATTGACCAATCAACGATAGCTACACTGCTCATTGACCAATAAACAATAGCTACATTGCCCATTGACCAATCCACAATGGCTACACTGCTCATTGACCAATCAAAACTAGCTACACTGTTCATTGACCAATAAACAATAGCTACACCGCACATCGGCCGATCAACAATAGCTACACTGCTCATTGACCGATCAACAATAGCTACACTGCTCATTGACCAATCAACACTAGCTACACTGCTCATTGACCAATCAACAATAGCTACACTGCTCATTGACTGATCAACAATAGCTACACTGCTCATTGACCAATAAACAATAGCTACAATGCTCATTGACCAATAAACAATAACTACACTGCTCATTGACCAATCAACGATAGCTACACTGCTCATTGACCAATAAACAATAGCTACATCGCACATTGGCCGATCAACAATAGCTACACTGCTCATTGAGCGATCAACAATAGCTACACTGCTCATTGACCAATAAACAATAGCTACACTGCTCATTGACCAATCAACAATAACTACACTGCTTACGGACCAATCAACAATAACTTAGTTAATTTTTGCACAATTAAAAATGCTTTGAATACTCATTGACCTTATCAAAAGTAGTACTGAATTTTTGAATTAATCAAGTAGTAGTTAAAAATCTTGTGGTTAAAGGCACATAAATGGAAATGTAGGTTTGGTAAAATATATGTCTGGAGGTAGATACTGTGATAGAAATCTAGGGTGTAAGTTACTCTAACTTACTCTAACCAAGTAAACTTTAAACTAACTTAGCTAATATGTTTATTTTTTAAGTTTTTATGCTTGATATTTAACATTTAATATATTCTCTACAATACCTTATGAAACCGCTGTTCTTCAGAACTTTCAATGTTATGCGTAGGAAGATTTTTAGGCATAGCTAAATATTTGAGGGAATTTCATGTTTTATGTGAAGGCAGTTGTAAGAAGGGGTTCGACTGTAATTGATGGAGGTTTGACTGTACTCTTATCTGTTGCTCTGACCAGTTTTTTTTGTCCGTCTGTCTCTGACTTCAATCATCTCAATTTGTTGTTCTAGACTCAGATCCAGAACAGCCTGCTGGACTCGGGGGCGTCGGTCAATGAACATGATGAGGGAGAGACAGCACTTCACCATGCAGCTCGGCTTGGTCGTGGAGATAAAGCGAGGCTCTTATGTGAACGTGGTGCTGATCCAAACGCAAAAGATAAATCAGGTTTGTCAGATAAATCAAGCCTTCCCTAGTAACGTAGCCTTCCTTAGTAACGTGAAGCTATCCTTAGTAATGTGAAGTTTTCCTTCAGCGATGAGCTTGAAAGAAAATATCATCAATTTTTTACATGAATGTTCCAGAAAATTCTTCGAAGGCGTGTAGTGTTGAGTGTTAAAATAAATGTTCCCATAAAATATGCTGTTACAGTTTGTTTTCAGGTTTTATTTCTAGCCTCTTTGCATTCATTACAAGGTTGGAATGCTTACAAAAACTTCTAGCGCCGTATTTTAGAAATTACTTCTTGTTTGTAATCACATATTTGCACTCAAACTTTCGATTATGGTGGAAAATAATGTTTGGGACAGTAAAGTATATTTCTACTCTATGTAACAATACGCAACTATCTTTAAAGGTTGACTTGCAACAAAATTCACATTACAGTTATTTGGTATCAAAAGATTCGCCATGTCTTACTCCGTTGTATCGTAGGTGCCAAATATGTGGAAATGTGATTACAAGCTCTTAAAAGCTCAAAAACGAAAAGCCGCCGTAGATTGGAATCTCTTGATTTTGATGACGTATCCGCGGAGTTTGGTTATTGTCTTGAAAGGCCAATAAAAACATCAATATAAAACTTATCGTAGCAATAGTTTATGACAAACACTTCAGGTTTTACCGAAGACCCCGTATCAAATATAGATGCTCGCTACTTTACAGTTTCAGCTTGGCCATTCCGCCCGACAATTCAACGTACGCGTACTTGTCTGAGTTGCGATCATAAAAATGCCCAATTCTGAAGAGTTAAGACACTGGCGTTTTGAGCCTGACGCTCTATCTGAAGAATATCTTCAACAGAATCAAACCTCCCAGCAAGTAGGCACCGCCACTAGCCAACTGTTATCTGCCAAGCTAGCTAGTAGTACTTAATAGTTTTAGCTAGAGAGTGATAGAACGAATATTTTATATATATATATATATGTATGATTTTAATGATGATAATTATCGCTTCAAGTTGCGAAAAAATAATTACAGATTTTTCTCGAATGACAACATTAACAATTTTAATATTTAAATCTAGTCCTGCACTGATATACTGTTGGATAACAGCGACCTGATGTATTAGCTATGGTGGCATAGACATATCTGTTCATTTCTTTAGGAGCTAATACCACCGGCTACAGAGTGGTGTGTCTGCGAGCGCTGTCAAGACATGCCATCTCTTCCTGAATGTTTGTGCTGCCATGATGCTGAGTTTGCGCATCGTCTCCATGACCGCAGGGAGCATGAATGCCTGTGTATGCATCCTGGTGTGGACGAACTTGGGGCACCTGCACCCCATGAGTTGGGGTGGAATAATTGCCTGCGATATCATAGTGAGTTGGATTTTTATTTAATGCCAACATCACCAAAGCTATGCTAATGTGTCAAGCATTGTCTACAATTCTTGTGTTACACATTTAATGCATCGGTTGAACACACATATTCTGAACTCGTGGAACACAAGGAGAACTGTTATATTTGGCTTGCACACTTACTACAGTAGAGAGTGTATTAGTTTTGTGATTTTATTATATAAAGATCGAGATTATTTTGATGATCAGCAATTATTGTTTTTGGTGTTGGAGCTGGTGGTCCCCATTGACTGCAAAGTAAAGAAAGTTACGGCCAACAATCACTTTCACATTATTTGAATGAATTATTTAGCTAGATCAGCAACTTCATGTTTATATATTGACAATTACTAAAAAATTTGGGCTTTTGTCAGGCTGTGAAGTAAAAACTGTCAAAGTTTTACCTTGACAAGATGGCTGCTGACTATTAAACCGCAGCTGTGATCTATCATAGTGTAGGCCCCGTATAGTGCGCGATGCCCCGGACTATCACACCTACCATCACCTGCCAAATCAAGCTCCCAATCGATTGCTGCCATCAATCCCTCGTTATGCAGGGTGTACTGCTCAGCAATACACTGTAAAATATTGTAAAATTTCATTATACAAGATTAATTTGTATCATTATCATTAGTGTAAGAAAGTAGAATCCTCTTACCCCTTTTTGTGCTATATTATGATGAAGAATCAGAATTTTAAATATATTAAATATTTCGCTTGAAGGATGACCTATTTTCATTTAAAAAAAAAATTGTTTCTAAATGTCGTTATTCAATTAGTGTGCCAAGCTTTTACTCACATTTTCTAAGTTTATGGGTAAATATTAACACTCACACCATGTAAGTATTCTCTTTGTTGGTAGAGGCAAACGCTGTGGCTTGGTATCGCGATGTTCAGGAGCGACAGAAAACGGAGGTTCTGCGTAAGTCATCCGCCAGAAAAGAGTGATGCAGCTGCCAGCAGGGGGTTGATGACGTGAGCTCTGTTCACCCTGGCAGTTGTTTCCCAAGTGTACGATTGGTGACAGGAGGCTCATGTAACCTTGAACTCTACCCATCCACATTCTCACACCATCGTGAATGAGCAGGGGAGGGCGCAGGCGTGGCAGTGAAATAGTCGCTGGAGTGCTGTCACACTTACTATTATTTTTTCCACTTTGAAGGAGGATTTGGGTCTGAAATCACAACACAATAGTTGACTTGCAATGAGATTTGTACAACATCATTTCCTGTTATTGTATCATATTTGCTTGATCAGAAAAAGAATAAATATATAGCCATGCAATCATGACACAGATTTTACAAAACCTTATCAGAATCCATGATATTGTAAACATAAAAAGGTGAGTAATAACTCTACGGATATCCTTTTATATTTTGTCAAGTTTGGTTAAGTTCAGCTCTATCTTACATGTAATTGGAGAGCGTTTGACGCTGGCCAACATAGCACTAAAACTCTTCCCAGTCTTCAGTGGTTGGCACAAACTCTTCATCATCTAATACTAATAATAATCATCTAATAATATTAATATGCTATTAATGATGATACCAGAAAATGACAATAACTATTTTATATAACATATCTATAAGCGAGTGGGGTTAAAAATTTGGCTAAATTCATCGTAAAACTTGTAACATTATTTTATCAATTATAGATTAATATATTATGTTTTACAGATAGATATGCAGTATGAATTAGTTTTGTTATTATAACAAGAATAATACACGCAATTAAAAAGATAAAATACTAATAATATCATATTACAATTAAATGAGATTAATATTGTAATATTAAAGATAGATTAATACAGTAGTATTAAGTATTAGGAGAATACATGTACTAGAAAATAAACCGAGTTACTACTACTAATACAAGTAGTTCATAAAATAAATTACTCACACGCTTTGGTGACATGTTGAGTATGCAAATGTCTTTGAAATGGCGAAAACAAAGGTAAGAGTAAGCAGGCGAATAAATAAAGTTTGTCACATCCAGCTTCACCCAGTTGCTCCACGCCCGGTGAAGGTCTTGTCTTTTCTCTGCTCTTGACCAAGAAAAAAGGTGCTTTTCAGCTTGGAAGCTGCACAAACACGATGTGGTGCATTAGACATTATGACGAATTGAAATTAACAAGTTTAATACGAGAAAGCGTGTCCGCTATTTGCGATAGATCAAACTTGAACTGAAACTAACATTATCTGATCATGTGACATACAATTCCCGCCATATGGCGCGAACATTTTCTACAGCATTTTTCGACCATCATAGTGGACCAAAAGGCTCATCATGTTTATCAAAGGATGATATGCGATCGTTCAAGCTAAGTTTAAAAAATTAAACACATTTTTATGATAGGTTTTGAGATATCAGTGCTCAAAGTTGCAGCATTACGATGCCGATAAAATGGACGCATAAGAACAATAGACATGGTTTTTATTGCAAGCGTGAAGTATATTTGTGAAAATATTTCGACGAATAAGGATGCATGAAAGTGTAAACATAAACTATCTCGCACACATACGTCACATTTTAGCCGTTTCGGAAAGTGAATCCAAACTACGGCGGTCTCAAGTGGCTGCGATTTTCTGTTCGCTTTTGAGCTTTTAAGAGCTTTTAATCACATTCCCACATATTTGGCACCTACAGCACAACAGAGTAAGACATGGCGAATCTTTTGATACCAAATCACTGTAATGTGAATTTTATTGCAAGTCAACCTTTAAATATCCGCAGTTCTTCTCTAACTCGATGTAAATTCTTCTTTCACTTGTCGTTATGCGCTAAACTATTTTGTATAAAAAACGAAAGTGTCAAATTTCGATAGAAGAATCTTGCTAGCCCTTGCGTACCCATACATTTAGCTATCAGGTTTTATTGAACGCAAGTACATGCTACCACTTGTTTCATGTTAACCGCTGAAGTGTCAAAGACTGCCATATGACTAGAAGCTAAGTTTTGTTGTCAGGTCGAACTCCACTGCACAGCGCGTTGGCAGCTGATTCCACACACGTCTTCCATATACTTCTTAAACACAGGCAAACAAACATTAACGACAAAACGCATGATGGTACAACTCCTATGATCCTTGCAGTCAAGGTAGTCGCTGAGGGCATGGTCAAAGAGCTCATACAGAATAAGGTAAGTCTAAGCTCATCATTTAAAACTTGCTACTGACAGGTCCGGCAGGTGTTTGTGATACAGCAATTGTTTATATTTAGGTAGCTCATGCCTACTGTCTGCATATCTATGGCAGGTCCGGCAAGTGTTTGTGACACACCAATTGTTTATTCTTGTGTAGCTCATAACTACTGTCTGCATATCTACAGGCGGACATGAATGCAGCAGACTGCAACAGCAAGACAGCTTGCATTGGGCAGCATCAGTCAACAATTACAGAGCGGCAGTAATTTTGCCTAAGTGTGGTGCCAATCGAGATGTGCAGAATGGATAAGGAGGAGATGCCCCTGTTCCTCGCTGCCAAGGAATGCAGCTACGAAGTTGCTAGACTGCTAGACGAGAACTTTGCTAATAAGGACATTCCTAACTCACAGGACAAACTTGCCCTTGATATCGCCTTGGAAAAACAACATCATAAAATAGCTGATCTTCTCAAGGAGAATAAGGTTGCTGCCTTCTCTCTTTAGCCCTGGATTTGTGTCCAGTGTACAAATACTAGCCTTGCTTTGCATTTTCCTTGTTTTAGTTGAATTTCTAATAAACCATCTTTTTAACTGTGCATTGCCTGAGTCCTGTCAACTACATGTATATGCCTGCTTTAAAGGCTGGGTCGACTCTCCCCCCAAGAGTGGCTGGCTATAATCAAGGCAGTAAACAAAAGCTTAAAAAAGTAAGAAGAAGTCTTCCAATACGAAAGAAGTCTCGGAGCTGACTCAGCCGACGCTGTCGGCAGTATCTGGCTATGTGGAGACTCTTCTAGGGCAGCCTTATACAGAGGTGCATACAGTTCACTCTATAACCTGATGTTTATATTAGTACTAGGTGAATGCCTGGGGATGTTTTCAGACAGACAGACAAGGATACTTTTATACGGAAAACAAATGGGCTGAGATTGCTAATTGACCCTGACCTTGCTTGAAATTGACCTCCTTTTTGACATTAAATACGCTGTACTGAGTCTGCTTTTATAACCTTCCATCATGTGAGAATTTGTGAATGTCACGGAGCATAATCCAAAGATCATTCGTGCCGTTGAGGGGCGCAGTGAAAGTGTCGGTTTGGCCAACTGAACGCCATGGGTTCTAGTGCAAAACGACCTTTTTTTAATTGCTTTCCTTCACCGCTATAGTTTCAAGATCACAAGAACAGAGTTTTATAATATGGTAATTTAAATGCTTGGAGTTATTCTCACGTGTCATATTTTCATTCATCCACGTAATATACATACCCAATTCTAACTCTTAAAACTTGTATTTTAATTGGTCGGTGTCAATTTTTAAGCTGGTACTTAATTGGTTGATTAATCTCTGCCATTTATTGGTAAGTTTAGACAACTTAGCTGTGATGAGTGTTAGTTACAGCGCAATTCGATGAGGAAGTTTGCATACTTCTATTCTGTTACCATAGATACGGTGACTCCAGAGACGAGCTCAAGGGAATCTCCTGCAGAGTTTGCCTCAGAAATCCCTTCTCAATATGACAACCTGTTCGCTTAGCAACCCCCTCTCAATGCCTATGCGATAAGATCCCAGGTTAGATTCGTAAGGATTCTTCATACTGCATGGTTGCAGCTAGAGTTAACATTTTATTAGAGCTGTAAAAATTCATGTACTAATTTATATTCAGATATCTGAAACAATTTTTTTACATTTGGGCAATCGTGAACAGAGGTTTGTCTGCATTACTGAAAGACTTAAGACATGGGTAGTGTTCGAATATTAATATTTAAAATAGTAATGTTAAAGCTGTAAACATTCATGTACTATATGGAGTTGTAGCCTCGTGTTTTAGAATGGCGAACCTGCAAACAACAGGTTGGGTTCAATTCCTAAAAGGAATCTTTAGCGGACATACTTCATCTTGGAGGAGTTGCCGGCTCACACTATATAGTCGTTATTACAGTTATCTACCGAGTGACCAGAACTACCCGTCTATGGAACCTCAACAGTTAACAAGTCCTCTCAAGTCCTCTTACCCACTCTCCCCTATGAGGCTACAGGCGCTCCATCAGTCTCAACAGCAGCATTCCCGGCACCCGCAGTACCCCCACCATCAGCCTCAGGTACCTCAACTTTCATAGCTACCGCCTCGGTATGATGTAGAGAGTTGTCTGAAAAATTGATGAGCTTCTTATGTTATTCTATAAATAAAAGTTAGCAGGAAAAATTAGGAAATTTTTCTTCGGCGCAAAGTAATCCCCTATTAGCAGTCAGGATTATTGGAAAGACGACGACTCCTACTTTAAATACGTCTATTGTCTTATATAGATAACTATTTATTTATGTATGTGAATAACTATTTATACCCTACAGGATGAAAATATTCGTTGGTTATAAAAATTGGCGATTTCGATTTCATTGCCTGGGCTTTGAGCTAACACCATTGCCAATGCATCACATTTCTTTACAAAATTATTCAACGTTGTCACAAGATATGCAGAATGGCGTCATCGCAAAAATAGTCGCTAAGCAGAAGTACTAAACGTAGCCGAGTTCCAAAACTTTTTTAAAATCATTGCCGGGCTTTTGAGTTTTATTGCCATTGCATCAAACTTTACAAAATTATTCAAGGTTTTCACAAGTTATTCGGCATGGCTTTGTCATCGCAAAAAACCTCTCCCAGTCTTTTCATATTGAAATCAACTCTATCAATCTTTAATACCGAAGTTGAGGACGATCATGATTCTGATCTGGACATTATAGTATGTATTTGATTTGCACTACAGATACGTTTTTCCATAATCAACTGCATTAGTTAATTCTTTTGTTTAAAAACTGATCGTTTTCATTAAATACTTCAGCTATTGTTTTTGTACTTCCTTAACACTTGTTAATATTTTTCTTTTTTGTGTTTACTGCAGATTGAGAATGAAACAACCTACTCCGATTACTAAAACTAGAGACAAGTAGTAATATTCATCAAGGCAGGAATATTGACAGAGAAGCAACCAGTCAA
Organism: Watersipora subatra; assembly: GCF_963576615.1. Classification (NCBI taxonomy): domain Eukaryota; kingdom Metazoa; phylum Bryozoa; class Gymnolaemata; order Cheilostomatida; family Watersiporidae; genus Watersipora; species Watersipora subatra. The sequence goes on from NC_088713.1 coordinate 34,718,382, forward strand.
CCTAGACCCCTTTCATCGACAACAACTCCTTGATATCGCTGCAGCAAACATGATTAAATTCTATATTTTATTTCATGTACAGATATATTATAATTGTTTACAAACTTGAGCGAACAAATGAAATATTTCAAATACAAATAAAATTTTACAAACGATGAATGGAGTAAATATAAACAGTTTAGTCCATATGGCGAATAGCGCACAATCTTTGAGAATACAAAGAGTCAATGATTCATGACTCTTTGTATTCTCAAAGTGAATACAATGAGTCATGAATCATTAAAAAAAGCATGGTAAAATTAACTTATTTCTGTGAAGCTTTGTGTATACATATAAATCTTATCATTCTTACATTTACAAGAGTAACTGTTTGAGTATTTATTATTTGTGAACTCAAATCAGCAATACGCTTGATTGTATTGAATTTAATTGCTCTGTCTTTTCATGCTTATAAAGCTTGTGTAAATAAAGAGCCATTATTCAACAGACACCTTGCTTGCCGCCATTCACCTTGCTTGCAACAATTACAGTTGTGCATGAGAGCTATTACTCATTCGGTATAAAACAGCTTGTACGCAGAACCCACTTGCAAGTAGCTAGACTTGCAGTCAGCGCTGACTTCCACAACAGTACATAGGACTTAAAGAGACAAACCTAGACTCTGCAATTTTCCTTAGTGAGTATGCTCTCAATTTCTCTTCTTTTCAACTGTCTGTCCCAGGCCTGCTCACAATGGAATATACATAGTTGGAAGAGAATGCATAATGCGTGTGATTGGCAATGTCACGATCTGTAGGCCGATATCTTCTATTAAATCTGTCAGGAAGGACATTTTTGAACTTGGCTTTTAGATATTCCAGCACATATGGCCTCATCTCAGGTTGAAAATTAATACATTAATGAAGGTGATGCACTGATGCATTGATGTACTGTGAAAACGACATACCGATAGGTAATGCAGCCAGACCACAGGATAAACATATAATACGTAAAAGCAGCAAGACACCCAAAAACATCAAAAGATACAATAATTAGAAAATGTCAAAAGTAAATTAAAAACTTCAAAATTCGAGTAGTCAATCGTATAGAAAGTGTTTCAACACCAGATAGAAAACATGCCAAAAGGAAATCGAAGCAATTAAACCTAACCACCATCACTAAGAAACCATCAGAGAAACTTTTTAGACGAATCAAATGAGTCACATACAGATCTGCCACTCCTGTCAAACATGACCTAGATACCAGAAGTAAGTCATGAGCTGCTACACCCTACATGTTAACATCACGTGCATCAGCTGAAGATTTACGCAAACAATATATCTTCATACTTCTGACGAAACAACAACCTATACCCACAGGCTAGCCATGCCAGACATCTACAAAAGAGACCAGCTCCAATGACTCAGTATCTCTATTCCTCTCTCTTTCCGAGAGCCTTCTTGCTCTCTCTTCTGCTGCGACCGTGTTGTTATGTTGTGTGTGGACCCGGATTAGTTATGCATAACATCATTTCTCCACAACCACACATAACAGCCATATGTATTCTCAATAAACGATCGTTATTTATTTTTTTCTCAATCGAGTACTCATAGCGTGGAGATGAAAAAGGAATGTGTTCGTGGGTTGATCTAGTCCGGCATACGCACCCGCCTGTCTTGACCAACTTTACTTTTTGCAGAGTTGTCTCCCCCTGCCGAGCGGGTGGGCGAGCAAAACGTTTTGCATGCCCGCTCGACTAAAGCGGTAAAAGAAAAAAATAGACATTTATGACGGGAAAGAAAAGTTACTATACCGCATATACCGCATGCCGAGAGCGCCAAACTTTTCTCATGGGAACTAGCTTTTACTTATTAAAAACGTTACCAATTTCTTCAGCCTCCAGAATCAAGCAAATTTTCTGTTTTTAATTTGAATATCCTTCGTTTTTTTTATGTCATCGATTTGTGCACATATGCGCTTGATCGCGGAAATGCCGCCATATTTATGAACTAGCTTGCGACATTCTCATTCATTTTGCATATTCTCATTCACGTTTTAATATTATTTCTAGTATCATGTCGAGTTTATATTGGGATTTTCTACAAGCTAGTGTTCAGTATCGCTATGCTGGAAAAACCAGTGACATAAGTGGATTGGATCCGTATTTCATTGCGAAGAAGGACTTAAACAACGACAAAGAGTCCCGGCCTCATATAACCTCCGTTGATTTAGTGGAGTTTTTAATATTTAGGAAATCTTATTATACGACAGATGAACTTCGAAGTTACAAGTCTCTGGAAGCATATAAACTTTTTCAGGACGGGTGAATCAAGGAAATCCTACACAAAAAATCAACTCATTTCATCTTCTAAAAACAACGGTAAGAAAAATTGTCGACGTGTAAAAAAGGTAATAAAAGTAAACGGATTTTACTAGACCTGAAAATGTGTTGGAATAATGAGTTATCACTTGCAGCATACACTAGTATTTTTCATATTTTATGTCACACTGATAAGTCAGGTCAGCGAACAAAGGATTTGACACAAAAAAATGTCCTACAATTGCTCACTTTATTTAAAGATTGACTTGCAACAAAATTCACATGACGTTATTTGATATGAAAAGATTCACCATGTTTTACTCTGTTGCGTTGTAGGTGCAAAATATGTTGGAATGTGATTACAAGCTCTTGAAAGCTCAAAAACGAACAATTAATCGCATCCACACGAGACCACCGTAGTTTGGATTCTCTGTCCAAAACCGCTCAAATGTGACGTAGCTGTGTTAGTTGGTTTCTGTTTACACTTTAATGCAATCATATTTGTCGAAATAGTTCACAAATATACTTCACGCGTTCAATAAAACCATGCCTATTGTTCTTACGCGTCTGTTTTATTGTCATTTTAATGCTGTCACTTTTAGCAGTGTTATCTTATAACTTCCTAAAAAAATTTGTATAATTTTTTAGCCTTTGCTTGAAGGAGTACGTATCATTGTCCGATAATCATGACGAGCCTGTTTGTCACCTGGGATAATTGAAAAGTGCTGCAAAAATTATTTGATAAGTATTGGATCACATGATTAAATTACGACTTGCCAATTGGACTAAACCGAAACAAAACTTTAAAGTAGCGAGCATCTATGTTTGATACGGGGTCTTCGGTGAAACCCGAAGCGTTTGTCATAAACTAGTGCTACGATAAGTTTTATATTGAGCTTTTTATTGGATTTTCAATTCACGTGAAAATATACGTGACAAGACGATAACCAAATTTTGTGGTTACGTCATCGAAATAAAGAAATTCCAATCTATTGGGGCTTTTCGTTTTTGAGCTTTCAAGAGCTTGTAATCACATTTCCACATATTTAGCACTTACTACACAACAGAGTAAGACATGGTGAATCTTTTGATACCAAATAACTGTAATGTGAATTTTGTTGCGAGTCAACCTTTAACGATCATATCTAAATTTGAAAGCCTTTACTGAGACTAACATTTGCTCATTTGTACGAGTTCCGGAGCAAGCATGAATTATAACGGAAAACCTTTAAGCCATGAAAGATGTGATGCATTATAAAAATTACTATAAAATTACTATATAGTGTTCTTGTTTGAAACCAGTGTATATTTTTAAAGCTTTGCATACTGATTGCGTGTGTGGGTACGCACGTGTGTGTATACATATGTGCATATATGACGAAAATGTAAACTAGTTTGTGCAATCACTGAAAGTCAGCATAACTCTTCTACTAAACATCAGTATCCTAAAACACCCACATCTTATGCTGTGCAATCGTGGGTGTGGCTATCTACAGACGTAGATATAACTCAAATCTTAAAGAATCTTAGAGACCTGATGATGTTACAGCACTGCTTATGTCTGTGCACTACAGTCCAGATCATAGACATGCTAATTTAATAATTTCTCACTTACGGTTTAGGATTTGCTCTCTCTCTCTGTTCCTTATTTGATATATTTACAATAACAGAAAATGTAACAGTAGTAATACAAGGTTATTCATTCAGTAGTTTCACCTTTATATTTGGAGTTGCTCTATTCTTCTGTTTATTTGTAATCGTCTGGAATCTGTTTATTGTGATTATAGCATACGTAATTTTAATAACGTATGCTATAATAGTAACCAAATACTTATTAAATACCTAAGAATATTATGCTATTGCTTATTAATTCAATTTGGTATTTAATTTAATCATTCTTATTTTGTTTTAAAATACTCCAGATTGTACAATATTCTTTGTTGTATAAAAGATTATACGTAATAGTTGAGGTCTGAATTATGTTGTCGAGTTACTCTATAATTATATTTGTAACACCTGAGCCATATTTTACATTAAGTCAAACATTTTATTTCACTAATTGTCCTTTACTTATATATCCTTTTAAATGACGTTAGATTTAATATTTTGTATTAGTTTATTCTGTTTTGACACCAAATTATGATTATTTATTTTAAGGTTTTCTTGGAAATCTAGTATATGGTTGGTGATTAAATTAAGATCTCTCAATTTACCAGTATTTGAGCAGTTTGAGCAATTATATTAAATACAAAGTATTCATTACTGAAAGCATTATAATTCACTAGTGTAAATAACTTTAATTTGTTTGAAGAATAAAAACTATTTAGAGTTACGTTATTAAAACATGTTAGAAGACATTATTATAAAACACCCATTCGCTTTTTTGCATATGTACTTTTAAGTTGAATAAAATGTATGATAAATAAATATTTCTTGCAATTTATGATACACCAACTTTCACTACCGCATTAACTTCGCTGTGCCGACTGTAATGTTGTTTTTTTGTATGATTGTGGTGGCAATTGTTAGAATGCAGACAATGAAGGGAGGGCAAAACAGTTTGTAATGAAAGGTAAAATCATGTGATATTAAAGCCTGTCGCTTAGGCTATCTACATGTATAACAAAAAGATGGAAAACACAATAAACAGGGTGTTAGCAACAACTGATTATTTACAAACATAGAACACAAAATATCACAAATATGAAATGGCAAACATAATAAAGGTTGTTTGCAGGAACAGATGGACGACGATGAGAATAAGATCAAGAATGTTCACTGCCCTTGTCAGATATCACACTTTACTGATAGCTGTTTGAGTTCAGTAGAATATTAAAAGTGGCGACTGCACTCGTGGGAACACCCATGTTGTTAAGGTTGTGGAATCTTCAGCGGTATCATCAGAAATTTCTACACCTTTCCTCACCACACCGCTGTCTGATGACTGGCATACTCAAGACAAGAAGATCTTGAAGAAGATGGAACTGGAGGTTTTGTATTGGTTTGGAGAACAGTGTCAACTGTCGTACTGCTGGTAGCAGTAACTACCAGCAGTTACTGCTGGCTGCTGTAAGATTATGTTTCTTGTATGATTGTGGTGTCATTTGTTAGCATGTTATATATATATACCTATAACATATACATGTATATATATTTATATATACATGTGTATATATAAATGTATATATTATTTTATATTTATATATACATGTGTATGCATAGATATATAAATATAGATATATATATATATAATTTATACCTCATTTTAAATTATTATAAGCAATTATTATGTATGAGCATATGCACGTGTCTGTATACATGTATGCATGCTGTATTAAATATAAGTAAAGAATCACTTGAGATTTCACATGGTGGCAGCTGACATATTAGTGAATATTGTTAAAACCAATAATTGTAAATTTATTTCATTTTGAGCAATATAGCTCCATGTATCATTATTATAATTATTATTTATACGTGTTAAACTGCCTACTAAATAGCCAACATGATCACTAGACCAATAAAAAGGAAAAAAAAACTTATGGAGATAATAGGTTTAAGAGAAAGTGCCCTAAAGCATTATCAAAAAGCCTCATATTATTTCTTAAAATCTTTAACTTATAATAACACATCTGTTTCAACCTTGTGTTTATAACTTTCACTCTTTGGAAATGAACAATTCATAAAGACGTATAACAATATAACTCCTATGAGGCAGAAATATACTCACGTCTCCTCATTCAATAGCCGCAGGACCTCATCCCAGCCATCATTTTTCTTTCCTCGCCGTCTCCTCTCATCGCCTTTCACGACTTTTCTAGGCCTTCAAAATTTAAAGGGTGTAAAACTTCCAACCAATCAACTGCCAGATGAAATGCAAAAACTGTTCGGGCTCCTCTAAACAACTGAACCTTTCTATCAGTTTTCTGACCCAATCAAATTAATCCATTTTAAAGAAAATGTATGAATTTCTATGAATTTTTATGAAAGCTTGTTATAAAGATGACAACTATGTCATAAACATATGACAAACTGTTACGGATAAAAGTCAACAGACTATAAAATTGTTAAATCATTTGCCATTGCACAAGCTCCAAATAAATTATTAATAACTACGGATATGGATACTATTCGCAGTTATTATTGATAATATCTACTCCAACTATTATACAAGAAAAACCAACAGACAATTACGAAATATGAGTCAAATAGTATACACTAATGTACTGTGAAACAAACTATTACTAGGTTAGAGCTAATAGACTACAGGTAAAACATATGTTTATCTGGTTGCTTCGTTGCTATGTTCTTATTTGCCTATAAGATGCTTTATAGATGCTACAAATTAAAATATGCATTTACTGTACAAACAGTTCTGCTTGTATTTGTTTTCTAGTTTTCTTTGGCTTCAAAATAAATCTGATTATGAGAACAATTAGGTTCCAGCGAACCTTGACCTCCAGCGAAGGTTAGCATTTTACAGCTGACTTCGATTTTGCTATAATTATTTTCCAAGCTAATAATAAATTTAATCTTCACCTCACTGGTTTTTCTTCCTGTTTCACTACTGAGGGCTTTGGAGATTTTCTAACGATTCTGCGAGGCACACAATATGTCCATGGCTTGTTTGTAATATTGTAACCATTGGCTCCAGAGGCAACTATAACAAATTCATAGGCATAAACTTTGTAATGAGTGAAGCATTGCAGTAGACGCTCCCACAACGTAGTTAATCCATTCCGGGAATGTTTACTTTATCGTGGTTATACGTCTTACGAACAGTAAAATACATGTAAATTGCCTAATCTTTGGTCCTTCTAAAAGAAAAAACTTTACTTAATGTATTAATTTAATGACTGTACAATAACTATAGCAGTATGCATTGGTATCAGCAACAATGTTCAGTTTAAATTGTCTGTATCTAATCAATCTTTCATCACTTTCACTCGGATAGCAGTCCATAATTACTGCAAAATTACAACAAGTTAAAGGGTGTTTTTCATTCCTACTTTTCATCCTACCGAAGTAGAGAATATTCTAGAAATGTAGCCCATATACTGTATAGCATAAGTGAGCAGATTATCGATAGTGAATTTGAGAGCAGATTTTATCCATGATAGAGCAACTCTAAGGGCATTACTGAGAACAACGTAAGACCATACTGCTAGCTTCCAGAATGTTCCGACTCATGATGATGATGACACAAGAGTTCTTTAGCTGTTAAGAATGGCATCCAATGTGACGCATGACATCATCAGTTTTTGAGTTTTAGATGTACACATAATTGTTTAATAAAACCAAAGGGAGTCATAAGTGGTGCAAACTGCAATCGTGTGCACCTGCATATCTGATTATGCAAAGCAACTGCCGGTTCAGTCACCATCTCATAACTTTAAAAAATGATGAAATGAATCAAAACCCCATTGTCCAAAATAAATGATAAAATATGACGGTATGAACAACAAACCAATTTTGTAGAATACATTTATTAGCATACACGTACGCGTAATGGAAATCTCATCTTTTGACATGTAACGTTTGTATCCGTCGCAAATTCCATACGAATTAAATATAGATACTTTAGTTGTATACGTATGCTGAATAAAGGTTTGTTAATAGTAAATATGAGTACAATGCTAAAAATGAATATTTGCTCTCGCTTAGCAATTTCACAAAATTTCTCACGTGGAATTTTTACCTGAAATTAATTAATTGGTCATCGTGTCTCTTCCAAACGTTGAAACTCATACAACATTTTGGCGTCTTTGTTATTTCTACGTATGTAATAAGCACACCGACTGGCAAAATTGAACTTTGGCGAAACTTTTCTTGAATTCGTATGGTGAAATATAATTTGTATGGAGAGGTAAAACTGTCACCATGTTCAACTTCGTAAGCTGAAAAAATCGTATACCAAGGTCATTGTTTTCTGAGGGTGCACTGTATTAGCTTTCTGTACATACCGATGCTCACTTCAGGCACACAATTGCCCATTTGATGGCCAATTTCCACCTTTTCTGGATTGGTTTGTGTACCCTCACCCTTTGTACTCTGCTCACTCGTGTAGCTTGCCATTGTGTCTTTCTCATCTTGAGATATTTCACTAAAATTTATGCTTATATATGTTTATTAATATTAAAAATGCATTAGAATTAATACAATAATAACAGAAAAAAACGCCTTCTGAAAAATTACTAACTAATTTAATATGTTGGAGGGTCTGATAATCAAATAAACATATAAAAAGCTATTGATGTTTTACAAATCGTAGATCTGCGAACCATCAAAAGTGATCATGGAATTTTTGATGGTTTTCTACTTATTACTAATATTAGTAACAACAAAAATATTCTCTTTGAGAATATTAATAAAGCCGAACTCCATAGTATAGTAACAACTCTTCCAACTTGAGACATGCTAAAGTTGTTATTCATCGTGGTGGGAGGGACAGTAAGTCTCCATTCTGCTGCAGTTTTGTGAAATTTTAGGGCATAAATTGATGTAAAGTTTTATCCCGAATATTTAGTACCGAACTCTATTTCATAAACCTAATGGTTCAGCAATTTTAATAACGTATATGTCATCATAAAATACTAGGTTCTACCAAGTATTCAATTGCATTCTGTTTTGCAGATGGTGTAGAATTGCATGTAGATTCTGACAGAATCTCCAGCTACCGAGCCACTTGAGCTGACGGCTCCCTTCTCCTACACAACCACCTCAGGGAGGCATGGTCCGTGCGGAGCACGAACTGTTGTCCATACAGGTAGGGCCGGAAGTGTTTGACGGCCTTTACTACTGCCAGGAGCTCCCTGCGCGTCACGCAGTAGTTTTGTTCTGCTGGGCTGAGAGTCTTGCTGTAGTTGGCCACCACGGTCTCCCTTCCTCCCTGGTTCTGAGACAGGATGGCCCCCACTCCCACAGTACTGGCATCGGTGTACAGAATATATTTATTCTTTGGGTTGGGATATCCCAGCAAGGGTGCCGAGATCAGGCCTCGTCGGAGGGTCTCGAATGCCTGCTGTTCTTCTTCTCCCCACTTCCATGGCTTCCCCTTGCTGATCAAGATCGTGAGTGGTTTGGCATTAGTTGCGTAATCTCTCAGGTACTGCCTGTAGTACCCTGTGGTCCCCAGGAAAGCCTGCAGTTCTTTTATGTTTCGAGTAATCTGCCATTCGGCAACTGCTTTTACCTTTCCCGGGTCCGTGGACACTCCATCTGGGCTCACCACATGACCAAGATACCTCACTTTCTTCTGGAGGAGCTTTATTTAGAGGGCTTTAGTTTCAGTTGAGCGGCGGTTAGTCTCTGGAAGACTTCCCCCAAACGGGCCAAGTGGGTCTCGAAGTCCGGAGCTATGACGATTATGTCATCTAAGTACAACAGGAGGGTTTTCCAATGAAGCCCCTAGAGTACAGACTCCATCAGTCTTTGGAAGGTGGCAGGGGCCGACGTCAATCCTAAAGCCAGTACCTTCCACTTCCACAATCCGCTTCTCGTGGCAAAGGCGGATCTTTCTTGGGCTTCTGGATCTAACGGTACTTGCCAGTACCCACTGGTCAGATCCAGCGTACTGAAGAATCGGCTTCCCGCCAGGGCGTCCAGGCTCTTGTCGATCCTTGGAATGGGGAATGCATCTTGTTGGGTGACAGCATTCCGCTGTCGACAGTCAATGCAAAATCTCCACCCGCCATCCTTCTTTCTCACTATGACGACCGGAAAACTCCATGCTCCATTGGCAGGCTCGATGAAACCCTTTTCCAGCAGTTCCTGTACTTGCTTCTCCGCCTCTGTCTCCTTGAGGGGCCCCAGCTGGTGGGGGGTTGTCAGACTGGCCTGGCACCTGCCATCAGAGGTATGCTGTGCGCTATCAGGTCTGTCCTGCCTACATCGCCATCGTACTTGCTGAACACGTCCTAGTACCTGGTCAGAAGATAGGCCAAGCTCTGCTTCTCTCCTTCGTGCCGGCATCCTGGAAGGGCCTGCCGATACAACTCAACTAGGTGACCCAGGACGGCTTCCCCCACCCGTATAGCGGCACACCCAACTCCTGACTCGTCGAGGCTCTCGCGTTCCAGCCCGGACCAGAGATCCGTCTGTACGTCCTCTTCCTCAACAGCCGTGTACGAGCCAATGACGTGCCCGGCGTCCAACTCTATAGGTTGATGTCCTGGGTTCAGGCATCGTATGGCGACATCGCCACTCTCTTCAGGTTGGTTCAGGCTATAGGCTACGGGTATGTGCGGATCAGAGCCCTCTATCATGCCCACTGGAACATAATTTTTGGCGGAAATCTTTCCTGCCACTCTTACTTCTGATAAAGGAGGGATAGTAACCTTCTTCCAGGTGTGAACTTTGACACCATCATTCTCCCATACTTGTCGGTACAAATAAGCTGCCTATCTCCTAAGGAAATGACTGGTCAGCCAAATTCAATTTGACACTTGTGGGAGATCAGGAAAGGCATGCCAAGAATAGCATCTTCACTGATCTGGCTTACTACGGAAATTCTCTTCGATAGGTACATCCCTGATCCTTCCGGCCAGCGTTATTAGTCCATAAAACTGGAGCTTGCTGCCATCTGCCATGAGCCCGTATCTGTCATTCTCTTCCAGCTGCATCTTCACCCGCCCTGGCATTCTATCGAACACCTTCTTGGAGAGCAGGTTAGTGTTGCAGCCGGTGTCTATGAGAAACAGTAAGTCTTGCCTCTCTACCTTTCCAGGTAGGAAATAGCTTGACTTATGGGGTTTTTCCTAGGCCCAAATCCTTGGCAACCCTTCCTCCATCGCGGCGGTGTCGCGCATTCCTTCCGGGTTTCTCCACCTCGGGCGTCCCCTAGGCTTGTCCGGTGGTGGACTCTTTTCGAGTTGGTCCGCCAAGCTTTCCTCAAGAGTAGCTGGTATCGTGCTCTCACCGTACTGGCCTGTCGGACCCGACACCGGACTCATGCGTTGACCGGGGTTCCCTTCTCGGGAATGGCCGCCTTGGTTCGGCCCCCGTCCCTCCCTGGGTACAGGTCCCCTGGGAGGATCGGCTTCGTTCCAGCCCCCTTCGCCTCTGGGTCTGTGATACCCTGGCCTCTGGAGATGCTCCGCCATTGCTGGATCCTCGTTCCATCCCGATCCGGGTGATACGGATCTCTTGGGAGAGTCAGCGCCTGCGAGGCCATCTCTTTCCGACCTAACTCGTCTCGGTTTAAGGCGGGGTTCCACCCGTGCCGCGTGCTCCCCCTTTCCCGATTTGTACAGCGTTGGTCTCTCGAGAGCTTCAGTTACCACTGAATCCGCTCTCTGTCCCGACCCTTGCTGCCCAGATCTCTTGGGGTGCTCGGCCCTAGTCGGACCTCCCTTCCGCCCTCGCCTTTCCCGGCCTCCGGGTGGCTTCTCTGGTTCTCCGGTATGTCCATAAGCTCTTCGTCTCTCGCCCTGCCTCTAGATCTGGTAGAGGTACTGCCGCTGCGCCTGTTTGGCCGCCTGTGGAGAGTCCCGGGGGATCGCCTCGCATTCCTCTTCCCTCTCGTCCAGATCCCATAAACTTTGGTATGGGTTCTAGACAGGAATCGTCTCTACTGGGGGCTTCTGGGCCGAATCGGCTGTTCTAGCCGGATGCTGCCAACCTTCCGGGTCAACCCCAAATTCCCTTCGACTTGTTCTTCTAAGTTGTCGGCGTTTTTCGTGTCCTGGTGCTCTATTGCAGCCAGCAGGTAAACCTACTGCTGCGGGCTGTAGGCGTTTTCCTGGTTCTGTCTGTGGGGCGTCCCCTGATTTGCTTGCCTCCGTGGACAGCTTCTCCTCCAGTGGCCTTCCTGGTTGCATCCCCAGCATCTAGCCATTTCCTTTTCCCTGGTCCTGCTTCCTGGAATAGGCTGTGGCCGATGGATGTACAACTTTAGTTTGGCCACTTCTTTGGCTAGGTCTGTTACTGAAGTCAACAACAGTTCGAGGGTATTTAGCGTGGTCCTGGCCACCACAGCCGGCTCTTCGAAGGCCCGTTCTCCTTCGCCCTGCCCTGTCTCATCCGGCTGGACTGCCCTGACGTCGAACCTGAGGGGTTGGGCCTAGTGAGGCACTATGCTAGGTCGAACCTGCAAATAATCGTTTCCTGCCCTCACGGCTGCCTCTAACGTAGGGGTAGGCACCGCGAGCAGATGTCTCTGTAAATAAACATTACCCAGCGAAACACAGAAAGTGTCCACGGCCATAGCTTCTTACAGGTGATCCGACATTTCCCCGAATGCGATGTCGGTGAGCTTCTCTATTTGAGTGGCGTGATCGAACAGTGTGGCGTGCTAGTCCTTCTTCAGGCCCTGCAGTTTGGCCCTGGCTTCTATGGGCGTCAGTCCAAACCTGGCCAGGAGGTTGTTAAATACTGCGTGTATGGTCTGCCCGTGTCCACAGTCCTTAGCCTGCCCTCGCAGTCTCTCTCGGATGTGTAGCAGCGCGGACCCTGGCCCCCAGTCATTTGCAACGGCTACGTCGTTGAATTGTCTGATGAAGGCCTCTACACCGCTATTCCCGTCGTATTCTAGGGCTCTGAATGTTTCTCTGTGCAAAGGGGGTCCCTGTGTTCCCTGGTTGGTGAGCAGTCTTTTCAAGACGTCTGTCAGTCGCTCTAGACCTCCTAGTCACTCCGTTCGGAGAGCTACCGGTCGTTCTGCACTGCGAGCTCGTCTGGCCATACTTGCGTCTTTTTTAGTCCCTGTTAGCTGTCTTATTGTGAGTTCAGCACATCCCATTGCTGCCGCCAGTGTAAAAGATCTGACCTCGGTAGCTGAGTCAGCTTTACTTCCTAACAAGGGAGACGCAACCTGAACTACTGGCCTGCCTTGTCCGAGGCCTGATTGACTTGCCTGTGGCGGTCAAGTCAGTCCAAGACAAGAACTTAGTAGTCAGGCCTGCTCCGAAACCAAACCCCTGGCCTGCCTTCTGGATCTCTATCTCAGGCTAGTCCGGATCCACTAGTGGCTGGTCTTAGGACTGGATCTCTTGTGCCATGGCACACCCGATCAAGTCTAGACAAAACCGTGGATCGTCTCCTAGCCTTCTAGAGTCACCCTGGCAGTTCCGTCTGATGGCTACAATGAGCCTGCTTGTGCAATCGGTGAGCCAACCAGGCAGGCGTCAATAGAATCAGTTCGTACGAGTATGTAATAGTTTTATTAGTGATAGCTTCAACACATCTGTTCACAAGTTTAGGTGATATCAAGAACACCTTGCCTACTCACTCTAGCTCCGCCCATCAATCTATTTATAGCACAAATGATGTACAGGATATAATAAGATTAGTACAGGATAAACATACGATTATATGACAAAAAGGCAGTTCAGGAATACGATTACATAACAGAAAGGAAGTTCGGGAGGTTCGGGCAAGTGATAGTGAGGATATATATATATGTATATAAGTGTGCAATAATTGATATATGTCCCGGTCCTCCACAGTATTGCAAAGTTATTGCAACCATGGTCTATAAAACCAGTAAAATTGATCAGAAAAATTAGAAAAGTTGTTGAAGTAAATGAATAATACTGCAGGTACTGTACAGCTAACGAATTAAAAATGTAAGTCTAGTTTTTCCATAATGCATGGCCAAATGGGTGAGTTAGGAAAGATCTTGGAGCGAAATAAGCGATTAACATGTATTTTTCTGTTCTTATACGTAAATTCCCTATAACATAAACATTACTGGAATGGATTATTTACGTTGAAGGAGCGTTTACTGTATATTAGCTATGAGAGAATATGCTGATAAAGCACAAAGTAAATGCGTGCACAACTATTCAGAAATGATGGCAGTTGGTCGATTGGTGCAGAAGTTGAAAAACTTGCGTACCAAGCGGACCGTTCAAATCCCATAATAACAGATTTGTTACTTCTTACCTTTGCTTCCGATTGATGGACAGACACGGTTCATATTATAGTAACAATAAAACAACGACGAAGAAACTTAATTGACTCAAAACCCTGAATATAGAAATGCAAAGTTGGTTAAAACCACAAAAAAAGAACGTTTAATTTGTTATGATAATATAGACAACGTATTAGTTGTAATAAAGAAAGAAGAATTCGTACGTCTGTGTAGCCATGTTTTTGATGAGCTTTCTCCTCTTGTAGAAAGCAATGGCAGCCATGCTGCCAGCTATCAGCATTCCGCTGACCAAAGTTATTTTTGATGATAGCATGATAAAGGTTTTAAAACGCTTTGATAGCTGCAAATAAATAATTAAATGATTATAGATCTTTACAATTTTGTTCAGATAAACAAGCAGATTGATTGTATAAAGTGAATACTATAGGAACAACAGAGTAGCAGTTTATTTGAACATCAAAACTCACACATACTTTATGATAAGTATAGAGATAAAGTACTAGCATAGAGTGTCTACTGTGTGAAGAGACGCCACGACTCGTTTAGTGAGCAGAAATTAATATTCATGAATTTATAGTAAGATAGGAACAAAATAATAATAATATGACAGCAGATGAGTAGAGAACAAGAATGAAAATAGAGACAACTTCTTATTGCCAAATAAATTTTTCTTCCGGATGAAAATGAGAAAGTTGTCTCGCTTGCATAAGCTATATGACTAATTATATAGCTTTGTATCATGGATAGCATACTGCCTACTTTACTTTTAGACTTATCTCCCTTCGCACCAAACAGGCTAGTGGTAGAGCAATGAGTAGTTTCCACTTACAAGTCAATGAGCGATGTCTTCTTCAAGTGTCTAACACTATAAGTGATAAATGATGACATCACTACACAAACTATTCGCATACCAATCAGCAATGTTACTATTCAATAACCAATCGTTACTAGTGTCATGAAATGAAGCTTTCATTCTTCATCAGTTTTTGGTATTTTTATATAGATGACTCAGACATAGCAGAAATAAACATTTTCAATTTATGTAATTTGTTCTCAGTCCATTTCATCAGAGCTCTCTTGTCAAATACAACATTCATGTTTGTATATAAGGAGATTTCAATGATTATACAGTGGAACCAAAATCGTTTCATATACATCTCAGGGTGATACAGACTGAAGCAATTTGAGAAGTTTTTGATCTGATCCCTCGATGTTATCAGAATTTATTTTTAAAGTTATTTATGAGTAAGTTGATGGCTGGATCCCTCCTGACTAAGTGCCCAACAAGTGAGCATCGTTTTTGAGTAAATATAAACTAGAAACTCTCCTGTCACACAGCCCACGACCAAAGTGATAATGGAAAAAGAAAGGGTACTGCTGGTTGAGAAATGCAATATTAGCACTCAAATGGCACTGCAGTGCAATAGGATAACTGCAATGGTAGCTGCAATGGTAGCTGTAATGTACTGGGTGTTATTGTGTACAACAAACAGCAACAATGAAAGGAAAAGATTATATGTTTATATCTCTCCCCTGCAATAGGAGAAATGCAATATTAGAAGTAAAATAGCAAGCTGCTGTGTAATATACACAAGCTGGGGGGCTGTATAACATTAGTCATAGCAAATAGCAACCAATATCAAGAAGTTGTGATATTTATCTAGATTTCTGTATTTATATCTAAAAGAAAATATGCTGAGCCTAAAAATCTAAACAGATTTTAGCTGGTCATCATTAAAATAGATGTATATATATATATAAGAAAATGTAGGCCTATTACTTAATTTTGCAAATATTAAAAATGGCTTGGCAGTACCACGATATTGGGCACAGCCACAGTATCATCAACAAACTTTATAGAAAAATAATAACAGTAACATATTGCACACCATCGGTCACTATATACCTCGACCTTGTAAATTCGAATGAATGTTCTTCTAATTATATCTTATAATAATCCT
This sequence comes from Watersipora subatra, assembly GCF_963576615.1. Taxonomy (NCBI): domain Eukaryota; kingdom Metazoa; phylum Bryozoa; class Gymnolaemata; order Cheilostomatida; family Watersiporidae; genus Watersipora; species Watersipora subatra. The sequence continues at coordinate 34,734,514 of NC_088713.1, forward strand.
ATAAAACCGAATAATTATTCTTATAATAAAATATTGTTACAATCGTTAGAAAATATCATCGTCATTTCCTTTACTTTCACTGCTTTGGACATTAGTTGGAATACCAAAGTACTCATTATAAGTGTCCAAAATGTCAGAGTCCGGTAGAATCGGCCAAAAGAAACAATTACTTTTCGGTACTTCCATGTTAATTACAGAAACCTTCGGCAATTGGACAATGCCATAGACTGGTGAAATGTGCACGTTTTTCTCGTGAAATGCGCATGAATTAATAGTTCTACTCTTTGCCCGCGGCCTTAATGGTGTTTCGTTGGCCGGTCTCAATTTTGATTAAAAAAGCTTATCAAGGGATTTTAGGCCAAATTAATCTGTTGATTTATGTATAATCCGATCAGATGGGTTAGTTTTAGGATATTGCAAATTTTTTTCAAAGACTTGGTAACATAATTAAATATATAAATATGTGTTTTGTATCATTAGTATACTTAAGCGACTCTACAAAAAAATGGTTAAATTTGTTGATGAGATTTCGGTACAAGGGTTTGGTCCCGGCCGCTAACGGGTAACTTTTTGGGAGTCGTGTGCACATATGTATTTATCATAAATCCCTCAAACAATCGCTTTGCTTGTGTTTGGTCGTGGGATTATATTTAGCTTAAAATTAATTTACTAGGTTTTAGAGTTGATAGCGCGTTGTTTGTAAACTGAATAATAGCAAGTTTTTCCATTTTTTATTTCCCAAACCAAACTGATTAGCTAAATATATATACATTTGCAGTTTTTAAATGATTTTGAATTTTTTAGTTCAAAATTTTCTTAAAAGTTCTTGAAAATATATGCAGAGTAGAAATTGGTCTGTAATTGTTTACTGCATACTGCCATTGTGGTTAATAATAGGTAAAATTTTAACTACATTTAATTAGAGAGGAACATGGCCAGGTCGGATCAATAAGTTTATGCTGTAAGTTAATGGAGAAGCAAATTGATCAGCACCATCTTTGAAGAGATTTGGTAGAATTCCATCAAGGCCTCCTTGTATCTAGAAAGTTTGTTAATCTGTTTCTCTGCGATTTATTTTTTACCGCATCTACTTTCAATTTTACATTAGAACTGCCTGCCTTAAAGAATAGAGAAAGCATAATATTATTATGCTTTATTATTTATCTTGAGGTGTGGAATGGTGTTTTAAAAAAAGAATCAAGGAGATTGACCAACCAGAAGCTGAGATATAGCCAGCCAAACATAGGTCTACCAAAAAACATAAGTGTTTTGGTAATCCTCATATTAGCATAAAAATATGACGTATGAAATCGACTTGTGTGCCATTGGTCAATCAAGCCAACTAATGCGCGCTCCTATAACAATCACGACGGTTTAATTGGTTTAATCGTAGAAAGAATAGACTAATCAAATTGGGCCTAACAATCATTGCTCCAAAAATTCCGAACCAGTCCCTCTGACGTGTAGATTAGTTTTAGCATGAAATAATTACACGCATCTATGATCAGTTCAGTAAGTAATATATTAAATGATAAGATATGAACTTCAGCATAAGTATCTGCATAGTATTTTCTTCAATCAATCATCAATCGCGATTATCATTTGGAATTTTCTACAAATTATATTAATTACATCGTTAATTCTATACAAAGGTATATTATTATTTTGTATAATATGCATTATGATTATATTAATTAATCATAAAAAACAATTATAGATAACATAGACAGAAGAATCAAATCAAAAGTTGTTTTCTTTTCTTACGACAAGAGCAGCACGGTCAAGTTATTCTTTTCAAAAATATGGCTGTAGTGAACTTACAGTTTAATTAACAGTGACAATAATCCTAAAAATCAACTAAATGCTGCAGTAGGTACAAAGATGAAGAAGGAACAAAGATTTACACCCGCGTGTCTTATTCGACTGGTAAACAAACTGCGAATAGCGGATATTGTAAATTATAGACCGGCATAGGCTATACACGCGCCGTTTGTTCAACAGACGATCTTCGGTGCATATAGAGTTGAAGTTTGAGGCACAATAATCAAAATATCCTCTTCTGTTTTGACAAATCATGGCAGGGGGTTGTGGGCAGTTGCCTTAACCACACAATGTTTGCTTGATTTTTTTGAGAAACCAAAGCTTGTCTGTAAATTATTTACTACCGCGAGAAGCGTTTCGCATCTCACAGCCTAAAACAATCAGTATACGCAATGGAGGTAAGGGTGCGCAACTCCGGCACATATCCAATAAGTCGATTTTATACGTCACAACTTTTGGGGTTTTCGAGGGGTTTTTCCTCCGATTCGTTTTTAGGTAGACCTATGTTTGGCTGGCTATATCTCAGCTTCTGGTTGGTCAATCTCCTTGATTTTTTTTTTAAAACACCAGTCAACACCTCAAGATAAATAATAAAGCATAATAATATTATGCTTTCTCTATTCTTTAAAGGTTGACTTGCAACAAAATTCACATTACAGTTATTTGATATGAAAAAGATTTACCATGTCTTACTCTGTTGTTTTGTAGGTACAAAATATGTGGAAAGGTGATTACAAGCTCTCAAAAGCTCAAAAGCAAACAGAAAATCGTAGCCACACAAGACCGCCGTAGTTTGGATTCTCTTTCCAAAACGGCTCAAATGTGATGTAGTTGTGAGAGATGGTTTAGGTTTACATATTCATGCAACCTCATTCGTCAAAATGTTTTCACAAATATTCTTCACGCATTCAATAAAACCATGTATATTGTTCTTACGCGTCTGTTTTATTGTCATCGTAATGCTGTCATTTTTAGCGGTGATATCCTATAACTTGCCATAAAGATTTGTTTAATTTTTTAGCCATAGCTTAAAGGAGTACGTATCATTGTCTGATAATCATGACGAGCCTGTTAGTCACTTGTGATAATCAAAAAGGGCTGTAGAAATTATTTGCGAAGTATTGGGTCACATAATCAGATTACGACTTACAGATTAGACCAAACCGAAACAAAACTGTAAAGTAGCGAGCATCTATAATTTATACCAGGTCTTCGGTAAAACCTGAAGTGTTTGTCATAAACTAGTGCTACGATAAGTTTTATACTGAGCTTTTTATTGGTCTTTTGATTCACGTGAGAACATCACGTGACAAGAGAATAACCAAATTTCATGGCTACGTCATTGAAATAAAGAGATTCCAATCTTCGGCAGCTTTTCGTTTTTGAGCTTTTAAGAGCTTGTAATCACATTTCCACATATTTGGCATCTACAACACAACAGAGTAAAACATGGTGAATCTTTTGATACCAAATAACTGTAATGTGAAATTTATTGCGAGTCAACCTTTAACGGTTAACCTGTATATGGTCCTTTCTGAATCTTTAGCTATATATTGTTAGCTCGAAAAATACTTGAAAACTAAGTACAATTAGAATCATTTTGTTGCATCAAATAAGATCGAAGAGAAGATTTTCTCAACCCATTTGTTGCAATGGCTAAAGTAAACTCTTGTTTTAAAGCATCATGTTCAGCTCCAAAAGTAATTATTCTACTTAAATTTTCAATTCGTAATAAATAACCATTTTCATTTTCTCCTACTGCCTGACTAGCAGTTACAAATTTCATTGTTTTAATATAAGCAGTTTTTCAGATTCATATATAGTTTTCAAAAGTTCCATAGCTCCATCATATGTAGAAGTAGCACTTTTTGACCAAATCCTAAATATGTAAAAGATGCTCTACCTGCTTACCAACTGCAATCAACGAGGATACTAATATCATTCTATACCTCTAAATACACCAACAATTTTTTTCAACATTATCTACTGTAACTTTTTCTTGACGTAATTTCATAGTCATCTCAACACTTAGTTCAAACTCAGCTAACCAATTTTCCATGATCCACCAACATCATCACTACTAATCAGTTATTTTGGAAATTCATTCAAGATAAAACTCTTAGCCATATTCAAAATAGCTTCCACTCACCTTTGAACGCCCTTCGGAACACCTATATCACTGTATAATCACCGCTCACCTTGTATAATATCACCTACTTAACCACTACTCCACAGAAAATACACCACGGAAAATCATTAAGCACTATATCACCACTATCGATCGCCGAAATCACTAGTCATCCACCACTACACCGCTGAACAGTTTGTCACTGATCACAGTCCTCCCGCACAAGACTGCCTACAACGCCATGTTAGATTGCTCAAGGAGCAATTAACCGCTAACCTTAAACACAAGATCACAAAAGAAGATCGGACTCGTCTCCAGTCACTATATACCAAAGGGGGTCACGTGTCTCCTAGACGTCTGAGCTGTATCCATTAGTTCCGGCAATCACAACCTCTAGTAGTCTATTTAGCCTGTGGCTCTTTATTCCTAAACTTGCTACATTATGAATATATAACAAAAAGAAAACAGTTGTAATAGCTCATACTCTTTTGACATTTAAGCCTTGTTGACATGCAAGACTGAGCTTAAGAGCAGCTATAGCCATCGACGTAGCTGACGTAAACTTTGTTATCTTATTTTGTTCGACATAATTTTTTTGAGCTAGATTCGTTATGACTACCAATAGAGCGACCGACATAACATCGCGGCCAAGCCGCATAGACGGAAGAGAACAACTCCCTCTCAGTGCAGCTCATGCATCAGGTGCAGTGCGTATTGTGACAAGCTGTTGTTTTGCTCGCTCTGCTCGACGGGGGACACTCCGCAAAAAATAACAGTTTGTAAAGACAGGCTACATGGCATTTTCTTTTTCAACCTTTCCCTTAGAGTGGCGCTCCGTTAGAGGTGACCCTCAAATAAAAACTTGCGTTGTATTTTTCAAACGCCTCGTCAAAATTTTGAAAAGATAAATTTAACACTTTTACAGGTGAACCGATTGTTGTCCATTTATTTTTGTACTCTCTTTCGGAAGGTTCAACATTAACCATTTTGGATGCAAGAAATTTGCAAACTTACCTTCGCCTTGTCTAGATCTTTAAATAAATATGCACGGAAACCGCTACATATCTCTACCAGTTGGTATGTATTGCTTGCGATTCAGTTACGATGATGTTACAGCCAGTGATGTTATATCCATGAATGAGTGACATAAACGAACTACAATTATCTTATATGCAGAAACCAAAATTAACACTTTTAAAACAAATATTTCCATCGTTTGCTCGGATAGCTGCGTTTTGATTGTTGCTTTTGATTGAACAAACGTCCTCTATTTGTCTAACACCTTCCACAATGTCTTCTGACCTCAACTCTTCTTCTGCACTGCTGAACTAGTCGATATTATCGATCAAATAATTTTCGGCTGAACAAAATTTTTATGCACTGCATTTAGCACAAGTGCAGAGCGTAGAAAGCTTTGCTCGCTAAACGTAATCTATGGCCCAGAACTTGCAAACCGTTTTTTATATATGTACATCGAAGTATTAGGACCGAATTGAACAAGAAAATGATTAATAATTACAAGAAACAAGTAACTATTACTAACTACTATTAGCATGAGAGAGTTAGTAGTTATCACTTGTTTATTGTTACTTGCTATTGTTATAGTACATTTAAAAATAAAACTCTTGTTCTTCTTAATAGGCAAAGTTCAACCGTCTTGATTATAGGCTACCACATCCTAATCTGGGCGGGACTTATGAGAGGCTGTATATTGTTAGTATGGGTAGCGGCGGAACTGTGCTGATACAAAGACCTTATTCTACTTAGTTAGCTTGACTGAATTACCGTAGACCGGTAGAATTGGTAGTTGGTACCCAAATGTTTACACAACATTTGGAGAAAGTGAGTAGAACAAATTTTCAATTTTCATTATTTGAAGCCTTTGAAACATTCATAATACTGCATCTGTACCTGGATTTAAAATTTTATTCTAGCCAACATGAGCAAATACAAAATAAGATATATGCCAATAGAGCCGCGTAGGACTAGACTTTTATCGCAAATAGCCGATGTGAATACAAGAGATAGAGACAGGTTGTATAACGTGTGACATCATTTTGGGCAAGTCTGGCACGTGTTTGTGGCCTGAGCGTTTTTACCGCAATTAGATTTTTTCGATTTTAATCTTCAATTATCTTGGCAATGAGATCGCGTAACACAACAAACAACATATCAACTGATAGAGAAAAAAATGCTTTCTTTTAAGATCAATTCAAATTTGACCCAACCACATCTTTAATTTATTCTGGTAGTTAAATATGATGCCAGATATATAAGTATCTGGGTCCAGACTAGCCTATTAATACACTGATGAGGAACTCAAATTAAGGTTGTTAACGAGCGTAGCAGTAGGATAAGGTTTTACATAGGGAAATAAAATGATCTGAGTATTAAGCTTTGAAGGACAGAATAACACTAAGAATTTCTTCTTTGCTTCCAGTAGCCACCACATCACAAAAGAAAATAACTACCTTAAATTAATCTTAATCTTGACTCTGGTATTTCCCATTATAAGCCAGTAGCAGCCCTAACAAAAGATGCTCAAAGATGCCGAATGTATGTAGAAAATTGACAGACAGCTAATTAGGGAAGTTTCTATGGTAACTTTTTGTGCTGAATTCGGTCCAGTTGTCAACCTATCTGATCATCAGGGCTGGCAGCATTACTATCTGTGTCATAATATTTCAATGTTTAAACATTGAACAGAGAGTAAATTATGAAAGTCTCTGGGTAACTTGTTGTTCTGAATTCTACTACGTTGCTCTAATCAGCCTATATGGTCATCAGAACTGGCAAGTGCCATGGTACTGATAAAACTGGCATTAAAAGAGATGAAGTGTATGAGTGTACCATCTCTATATCATGATGCTAGTTCTCTAAGATACTTATCTACCTGGTACTGAGTTTCCGCTGTCAGAGCAAATGCAGTAGCTAGAACTAGGATAACAGACAGTTAATTTCATCTGACCATCAGTCGACTATTACCATCTCCTAGTTGACCTTCGACCTCCACATCGCACACTCCGTAGCCCTAATTTGGGTTACGCAAAGCCGCTAATTATCAAAGACACTGAAATAATAACAATAATTTTCAATCTTGATTGAAAGGTTTAGTAAAAATGCAATTAAGTGTAAGGATAGTCAGTATACGAGTTCTCTTGCTGATGTTTTACTGAATTGTTTAGTGCTTTAGACTCGAGACCTGAACAACTAACCTGGTAGGGCCAACTTTTTTCTCAGAATTACTGATGTGTAAAATAAGGTCACACCTAACCAAAAGTAAGGTAACGCTTAGCCTCAAGTGAGGTCACACCTAGCCCCAAGTAAGATAACACCTGGTCAGAAGTTAGGTTACACTACAGCTATATAAACCATATATATATATATATATATATTTATATATATACATATAGGATTATATATTCACGGGTTACACCTAGACAACCAGCAAGGTTACACCTAGACAACCAGCAAGGTCACACCTAGTCACAAGTAAGGTCACACCTAGTCACAATTAAGGTAACACCTAGTCACAAGTAAGGTTATACCTAGCCCCAAGTAAGGTTACATCTAACTGCATGAAAGGCCACACCTAGCGGAAAGTAAGGTCACGCCTAGCCTCAAGTGAGGTCACACCTAACTACAAGTAAGGTCATGCCTAGTCCAAAGTCAGGTCACATCTAGCCACAAGTAAGGTCACATCTAGTCACACATAAGGTCATGTTTAGTTCTAAGTAAGGTCACACCTAGTCACAAGTAAGGTCACACCTAGCCACAAGTAAGGTCACATCTAGTCACACGTAACGTCATGTCTAGTTCCAAGTAAGGTCACACTTAGTCACAAGCAAGGTCACACCTAGTCACAAGTAAAGTAACACCTAGCAACACATGAGGTCATACCTAGCCACAAGTAAGGTCACATCTAGTCACACGTAAGGTCATGTCTAGTTCTAAATAAGGTCACACCTAGTCACAAGTAAGGTCACACCTAGCCTCAAGTAAAATCACACCTAGCCTCAAGTGAAATCACACCTAGCCAAAAGTAAGGTCACGCCTAGTCCAAAGAAAGGTCACGTCTAGTCCAAAGTAAGGTCACGTCTAGTCCAAAGTAAGGTCGCATCCAGTCACAAGTAAGGTCACCCCTAGACTCAAGGGAGGTCACACCTAGTCTCAAGTAAGGTCACATCCAGTCACAAGTAAGTTCACACCTAGATACAATTAAGGTCACAGCTAGCCACTAGTAAGGCCACACTTGGCCACAATTAAGGCAACACCTAGCCCACAAGCAAGGTTACTCTTAGCCACAAAGAAAATCGCACTTCGCCACAAGAAAGGTCACACCAAAGCGCAATCAAGATTACACCTAGTCACAACTGAGGTCAAACCAAGGCACAAGTAAGGTTATACCTACTGTAGCCACAATTTAATTTTTATAGAAAGTTCTCAACAAAACTTGTTGACATAAAGCCGGCACTAACAATAAATAAAATTGAAAAAATATCACACCATACTTCAATATATCCATTAATGATGGCATGGAAGTGGCCAACCATTTCAATGAGTTATTTATTGAAATTGAACCGGAATTATCCCATGCCATTCCTGATACCCCTTAAATATAAATATCTGTATTTTAGGATGTAGTTATCCTGTTTACAACTATTAAACTGTGCATCAACATACAGGCCGGCGTGTTTAAATATAATCAACACATCTGACAACTGTCCGGCAACTCTTTTAACATAAGGAAGGCCTTCAAAAAATTCCACCAAATATTGCCAAAAACAATGCTGATCAATCACTATTCCATTAACTTGCATCATAATTTATTGATTGAATGACGCATATGGTTGACACAAGTATGATTGACACATCAGGCAATTTCTAAACTTGATACTAGTATAATACTGCAAAACATACTTCAAAGTAATATACAGTAGGTGCTTCAACAACGTAAATAATCCAATCTAGTAATGTTTATGTTATAAGGAATTTACGTTATATGAACAGTAAAATACATGTAAATAGCCTATTCAGTTCCAAGATCTTTTCAAACTCCCCCCTTTGGGCATACCAAAAGCAATAACATGACCTTTTGAATTTGTTGGCTGTACTGTAACTGCAGTATTATTAGTTGGCATCGACCACTTATCTCTTTTTTCGGATCAATTTCAATGATTTTATAGATCATGATTGCGGTAATTTCACAGAAAGTTAATGGGTAGTGCTTTTCCATAGTTTATCAACCCAATCAACGTTCATTTACAAAGACTTTTTTCTAGGTAGCAAAGTCTGCTCTGCAAGGAAAAACTAATAACAAATATTTCATCCGTCTACAGTAAAGAAACACAAAAAATATGTTTACCTCAAAAAGAGCAGTGTCTATCTGTATTTCGCCTATTTATATCTAAGTGTCAAGGTTGAGATGAGAAATAATTATCGACGATACTCCGAACTCGTGACATTCAGCTTGGTAGGTCAATGCCGTACCCCCTGAACCAATCGATCTCTTTCGAGTATTAATAAACAAGACAATTGCGTGGCTAACTAATCTCTGTTTTGTCGACAAATCTGATGATCTACTACGACGAACTAGAATGTCATGGGACTTGTATACCTAACAGGTATAACGCTATACGTATGTAGCTTATTTTCACGAGTGCAGCGCAGAAGATTGCCATTGAAATTGTATTTGAGAAATTGGCCTTGATTTGACACTTCACAATATATGGAATCTTTTAAGTAGTACAAAGCGAAAGCTTTACATAAATTCCTTACATTATCTGGAATTTATGCTACAGGAGTGTCTATTGTACATAAATACTGTTGACTGTTTCGGGAAAATCTATTGTTAAACGGTAATAAAGTAAAAGCAGATAAATTGTGTTAAATTTATTTAGTGTCGAGTTGAATTAAAATTGCAGATAGATATTTTATTTGTAGAAAACACATTAGGTAGAAATTTTTATCTGGTATTTAGACAGATCACCTCTTGAAGATTGCCCTAGTCTTGATTGTGGTCTTAGATTACAACTTATATTAACATATTTGACCTGAAAAGTTTTGCAAAATAAAATGTAATCAGTTTATGATATTTATAAAAACTACTCTATAAAATGTGTGTCACTTAAAGTATGCGGAGTGTGAAAATTAATGCAATTCAAAGCGATGTGTGAAATAAGCTGAAAAATTCGTTGCTAACTTTTAACAGCAGCTTTATCTAATGAAGATTTGTAGCTTTTAATTTTTTGAACACAGCAGATTATATAGATGATTGTGGGTGAGCTACAGAATCCCCACGCAAACTAAAATCTGATTTTTACCATTTTAACTAAGTCAAACAGATCACTTTCTGTTTAAAATAGCAAGATAGTAATTTAAAGTAGGTGGCCATTATTTCAACTTTCTTGTCTGTATATTGTTTTACTTATACAAATTCTCTTTGAATATGATACCTTTTTGTCAGTATCTATTATCCATCAATGTTAGTTGTTTATTTTGGTAAACAGAATTATCAAAAGCATAATTCCAATCATTTTAAATCGGGTTGACACTTTGGAGTTTGAATTAAATTCTCTCTTTACCCAATTAACTTTTTCACTCGAATGCAATTAATTATTTGGCGAATCCTAATATTTAATGATGAAATATATATGTTATTAAAATTTCCAAACCGCTAGATTTATGAAACAAAGTTCGGTACTAAAGCATTCGGGATAAAATTTTTCATCAATTTATGCCCTAAAATTCCACAAAACCGCAGCAGATTGGAGACTTACTGTCCCTCCCACCACGATGAATAACGACTTCAGCATGCCTCAAGCTGGAAGATTCGTTACTATACCATAGAGTTCGGCTTTATTATTATTTTCAAATTGATATTTTCGTTGTTAATAATATTAGTAATAAGTAAAAAACCATCAAAAATTCCATGATCACTTTTGATTGATGGCTCGCAGATCTACGGTTTGTAAAACATCAATAGCTTTTTATATTTTTATTTGATTATCAGACCCTCCAATATATTAAATTAGTTACTACTTTTCCCAGGTGTTTTTTCCTGTTATTATTGTATTAATTCCAATATATTTTTGCTATTAATAAACCTAAATAAGCATATATTTTAGTGAAATACCTCAAGATGAGAAGAAGACAATGGCCGGGTACACGGGTGAGCAGGGTATACAAACCCAACCACAGAAGGTGGAAATGGCCAGAAAATGGGACAGCCTGAAGTGAGCATTGGTATGTACAGAAAGCCAATACAGTGCACCCTCTGGATACAATGATCTTGATATACGACTTGTTCACCTTACGAAGTCGAACATCAAATGTGTGAGTTTTGATGTTCAAATAAACTGCTACTCTGTTGTTACTATAGTATTAATTTTATACAATCAATCTGCTCATTTATTTGAACAAAATTGTTAAGATTTATAATTATTCAATTATTTATTTGCAGTTATCAAAACGTTCAACAGAAACCTTTGTTATCAACAAAATTAACTGTGATCAGCGGAATGCTGATAGCTGGCGGCATGGCTGCCATTGCTCTCTACAAGAAAAAAACACTCATAAAAGACATGGCTACACAGACGTATGAATTGTTCTTTATTACAACTAATATGTTGTATATATTATTATTACAAATTAATTCCTCTTACTTAGTGGCTTTAACCTTTTTTGCTTTTCTATATTCGGGGTTATGTAAAATTTATAAAATTTCCGAACCGCTAGATTTATGAAACGGAGTTCGATACTGAAATATCCGGGAAAAAATTTTACATCAATTTATGCCCTAAAATTCCACAAAACTGCAACAGAATGGAGACTTATTGTCCCTCTCACCACGATGAATAACAACTTTAGCATGCCTCAAGTTGGAAGAATTATTACTATACTTTGGAGTTCGGCTTTATTATTATTTTCAAAAATGATATTTTCCTTGTTAATAATATTAGTAATAAGTAAAAAACCATCAAAAACTCCATGATCACTTTTGATGACTCGCAGATCTACGGTTTGTAAAACATCAATAGCTTTTTATATGTTTATTTGATTATCAGACCCTCCAATATATTAAATTAGTTACTACTTTTCCCAGGTGTTTTTTTCTGCTTTTATTGTATTAAACCTATATAAGCATAAATTTTAGTGAAATATCTCAAGATGAGAAGGAAACCATGGCCGAGCGCAATCGCATCACCGAGCAGGGTAAACAAAGCCAACCACAAAAAAGTGGAAATTGGCCATCAAATGGGACAGTCTGAAGTGAGCATCGGTATGTACAGAAAGCTAATACAGTGCACCCTCAGGAAACAATGACCTTGGTATACGATTTTTTCACCTTACGAAGTTGAACATGGTGACAGTTTTACTTCGCCATACAAATTTTATTTCACCATACGAATTCAAGAAAAGTTTCGCCAATATTCAATTTTGCCAGTCGGTGTGCTTATTACATAGGTAGAAATAACAAAGACGCCAAAATGTTGTAAGAGTTTCAACGTTTGGAAGAGACGCGATGACCAATTAATTTCAGGTAAAAATTCCACGTGAGAAATTTTGTGAAATTACATAAGCGAGAGCAAATATTCATTTTTAGCATTATACCCATATTTACTATTAACAAACCTTTATTCAGCATACGTATACAACTAAAGTATCTATATTTAATTCACATTGAATTTGCCACTGATACAAACGTTACATGTTATAAAAAGAGATTTGCAATACACGTACGTGTATGCTAATTAATGTATTCTACAAAATTGGTTTGTAGTTCATACTGTCACATATATCATTTATTTTGGACAATAGGGTTTTGATTCATTTCATCATTTTTTAAAGTTATGAGATGGTGACTGAACCGGCAGTTGCTTTGCATAATCGGATATGCAGGTGCACACGATTGCAGTTTGCATCGCTTATGACTCCCTTTCGTTTTATTAAACAATTATGTGTACATCTAAAACTCAAAAACTGATTATGTCATGCGTCACATTGGATGCCATTCTTAACAGCTAAAGAACTCTCGTGTCATCATCATCATGAGTCGGAACACTCTGGAAGCTAGCAGTATGGTCTTATGTTGTTCTCAGTAATGCGCTTAGAGTTGCCCTATCATGGATAAAATCTACTCTCAAATTCACTATCGATAATCTGCTCACTTATGCTATACAGTATATGGGCTACATTTCTAGAATATTCTCTACATCGGTAGGATGAAAAGTGGGCACACCCTTTAACTTGTTGTAATTGTGCAATAATTATAGACTGCTATCCGAGTGAAAGTGATGAAAGATAGATTAGACACAGACACTTTAAACCGAACACTGTTGATGATACCAATGCATACTGCTATAGTTATTGTACAATCATTAAATTAATACATTAAGTCGAGTCTTTTTCTTTTAAAAGGACCAAAGATTAGGCAATTTACATGTATTTTACTATTTGTAAGACGTATAACCACGATAAAGTAAACATTCCCGGAATGGATTGACTACGTTGTGGGAGCGTCTACTGCAATGCTTCACTCATTACAAAGTTTATGCCTATGAATTTGTTATAGTTGCCTCTGGAGCCAATGGTTACAATATTACAAACAAGCCATGGACATATTGTGTGCCTCGCAGAATAGTTGGAAAATCTCCAAAGCCTTCACCGAAACAGGAAGAGAAACCAGTGAGGTGAGGATTAAATTTATTATTAGCTTGGAAAAGAATTAGAGCAAAATGGAAGTCAGCTGCAAAATGCTAACCTTCGCTGGAGGTCAAGGTTTGCTGGAACCTAATTGTCCTCATAATCAGATTTACTTTGAAACCAAAGAAAACTGGAAAACAAATACAAGCAGAACTGTTTGTACAGCATAAATTTAATTTAAGTGCATATTTTAATTTGTAGCATCTATATAGCATCTTATAGGCAAATAAGAACATAGCAACGAAGCAATCAGATAAACATATGTTTTACCTGTAGTCTATTAGCTCTAGCCTAGTAATAGTTTGTTTCACAGTACATTAGTGTATACTATTTGACTCATATTTCGTAATTGTCTGTTGGTTTTTCTTGTATAATAATTGGGGTGGATATTATCAATAATAACTGCGAATAGTATCCATATCCATTGTTATTAATAATTTATTTGGAGCTTGTGCAATGGCAAATGATTTAACAATTTTATAGTCTGTTGACTTTTATCCGTAACAGTTAGTCATATGTATATGACATAGTTGTCATCTTTATAACAAGTTTTCATAAAAATTCATAGAAATTCATAGATTTTCTTTAATATGGATTAACTTGATTGGGTCAGAAAACTGATAGAAAGGTTCAGTTATTTAGAGGAACCCGAACAGTTTTTGCATTTCATCTGGCAGTTGATTGGTTGGAAGTTTTACACCCTTTAAATTTTGAAGGCCTAGAAAAGTCGTGAAAGGCGATGAGAGGAGACGGCGAGGGAAAAAAAATGATGGCTGGGATGAGGTCCTGCGGCTATTGAATGAGGAGACGTAAGTATATTTCTGCCTCATAGGAGTTATATTGTTATACATCTTTATGAATTGTTCATTTCCAAAGAGTGAAAGTTATAAACACAAGGTTGAAACAGATGTGTTATTATGAGTTAAAGATTTTAAGAAATAATGAGGCTTTTTGATAATGCTTTAGGGCACTTTCTCTTAAACCTATTATTTAAGTTTTTTTTCCTTTTTATTGGTCTAGTGATCATGTTGGCTATTTAGTAGGCAGTTTAACACAAATAAATAATAATTATAATAATGATACATGGAACTATATTGCTCAAAATGAAATAAATTTACAATTATTGGTTTTAACAATATTCACTAATATGTCAGCTGCCACCATGTGAAATCCCAAGTGATTCTTTACTTATATTTAATACAGCATGCATACATGTATACAGACACGTGCATAAGCTCATACATAATAATTGCTTATAATAATTTAAAATGAGGTATAAATTATATATATATATATATTTATATATCTATACATACACATGTATATATAAATATAAATAAATATATACATTTATATATACACATGTATATATAAATATATATACATGTATATGTTATAGGTATATATATATAACATTCTAACAAATGTCACCACAATCATACAAGAAACATAATTTTACAGCAGCCAGCAGTAACTGCTGGTAGTTACTGCTACCAGCAGTACGACAGTTGACACTGTTCTCCCATTCTCCAAACCCAGCAATACAAAACCTCCAGTTCCATCCGGATGTCGGTACTGTGATTAGTCAATGCAGAAGATCTTCTTGTCTTGCCAAAAGTAAAAGATGCTCAGCTTGCAATAAGATGAACTGCGAGTATGCCAGTCGTCAGACAGCGAGAGTATGCCAGTCATCAGACAGCGCTAGTATGCCAGTCATCAGACAGCGCTAGTATGCCAGCCATCAGACAGCGCTAGTATGCCAGTCATCAGACAGCGGAGTATGCCAGTCATCAGACAACGCGAGTATGCCAATCATCAGACAGCACAAGTATGCCAATCATCAGACTGCGCTAGTATGCCAGTGATCAGACAGCGCTAGTATGCCAGTCATCATACAGCGCTAGTATGCCAGTCATCATACAGCGCTAGTATGCCAGTCATCAGACAGGGAGAGTATGCCAGTCATCAGACAGCGCGAGTATGCCAGTCATCAGACTGCGCTAGTATGCCAGTCATCAGACAGCGCTAGTATGCCAGTCATCAGACTTACAGTAGTACACTTTACATGTCATGGCTGGGGTGCAAATAGGAAGGTTTATGACTGTATCAATTCATCTAGCATGTTAGTCCACTATTTTGTCTGATTTTTATGGAAATTGTTCATATAATCAGGCAGCCAGAATAAATTATTGGTATGTACAAAAAGCTGTAACGTGTATTCTAAAAAAACTAATCTACAAAATTTAAAGTTATGATATGGCGACTGAACAGGCAGTCGCTTTGCATATTCGGATACGTACATGTAGGTGCACACGATTGAGGTTTGCATCACTAAATTTTTATTGTTGTAACATTAGTTCATTTGTTCTATTACTAGAATATCTGAACATAATTCCAGTTCACACTTAACATGCATGTCATTGGTTTGGACGTTTTGCAGTAAATTTTAGTCAAGTATGTCAATGCATGCAGTCAATTTTGAATAGCCTTTGACATATATATATATATATATACAGTCGAACATGGATAACTCGCCCACGGATAGCTCGAACACATGGTTAATTCGAACGGTTTCTTTGGTCCGTTCCTACGTAATGATAAATTGCTATAGATAACTCGAACTCAACACTGTTAATTCGAACTGTTTTTTTGCCCAACGGCGACCGAAACGGTTGTTATCGCTTTAGAAAATCACTTTATTCAAAGTCATAGAAGTAAATCTCATCTTTTCATAATTCATAAGCGTCGTTATTACCACCATCGGCAAAAGATTTTTGTCAACGCCTTTTCTAAAGGTTTGGTGAAATTTGATTTATACTGCTATACGATGAATAGCACGGGGGCTAACCGGGTAACGCGCACAAGGATTTTCGCCACGCACATACAAAACAAAAACAGGATGTTGTTTTTGTTTTGTATGTGCATCGCGAAAATCCTTGAGTGCGTGACCCGGCTAGCCCGTGATGGATAGTTTTCCGACGTTGATTCCGTGTTGAATCAACGTCGGAATGTTGAATGTTTAAAACGTCTTAAAAGTTGTTGTAATTAAACGTATACGTTGTCTTAGCTAAAAAAAAACTATTCATCATTTGACCTAAACACAGAATACGTGTATACATTCAATAAGTATCCATTCAAAAAACGTGAGTGATATACAATGTACCGTAAAACCTCATAAAACTTTTAATTGAACTGCCTCGGAGTGTTGCTCTTAACGAATCCCAGGTAAAGTAAGGTAATCTTTGCATAAACTTCAAGAAAAATCGGCAAAATTGATCGTGGGTAAAACACTCAAAAGAAAAAGATGTCTTTTCTTTTGAGCATTTCAACAACGATCAAGTTTTGCCAATGTCAATCTAAAAACGTCCTGGCAATAACATCACCTTAAACAACAAACCAATCTCAAGTGATAGAAAAATCTCTATACTTTTTGATAAAAACGTTTTAAACTTTACATTAGAAGTATTTAATTTGAAACAAGCCATTTGTGCTTTTGATTTATATTATAGTTTGTATATGTACATGTATCTACTAATAAATAAGTAAATACATGGACTTGTGACAGTGCTCTGATAACTTGAACGCTCTGATAATTAGAACACTTTTGCTCGGTCCCGTGAAGTTCGAGTTATCCATGTTTGACTGTATATATATACTTGCGGAGTAAAACTTTATCGGCTCGAATATTTGTGTTTTTAGTTGTGGAGTGAACTGGTGTAGTGGCATTAGTTACCATGCAAACCTTCTTCCATTAACCAATTTGTTTCCGTATGCTGGAAAATTAGATAAAATCGAGATATGTCTCCTTTGGATGGATAATGTCATGCATCACATTGGCTGCCAATCTTAAGGGCGGAAGAAGTTTCATGTGTTCATTATAAAGAGTCAGAATGATCTAAAAACTAGTAGTCTGGACTTATGTTGTTTTAGTGACGTGCTTAGAGCTTTTCTACCATGAAAAAATGAGCTCTCAATATCACTATCGATTATCTGCTCGCTCACTTTTGCAATACTTCATATGGGGCTACATCTATAGAATGTTCTCCGTTTCTGCAGGATAAAAAGTGTGCACACCTCACATTTAAAATATCCATTTAATTCCAAGCCATAGAGATAAGCATCAACTTTCAGTAGTTTTCAAGCATCATTATTATCATCATCGGCAAAACATTTTCATTAACGACTTTGCTAAACGTTTGCAAAATGTGAAGTTTTATCAAAGATCCGCTTGGCCATGGCCCATCAAACGCAAGGGAAAGCGTGAAAACCTTTGGATGAACTTAACATAAAATCGGCATATTTGATTTCGGTTTAAACGCTCAGAAAAATGATGTCTTTTTGAGCTTTTTGACTGCGATCAAGTTCGGCCTATTTTTATCTGAAACCGTCCTGGCAGTCACCTAAATCACATCACCTAAAAAAACAAACAAATCTCAAGGAATAGAAAAATATTTATACTTTTCAATAAAAAAATTTAAAACCTTACATGAGAGGCCTTTTAATTTGCAACAAGCAATCTATGCTTTCGATTTATATATATTTTGAAAATATACATGTAGCTACTGATAAATACATGCACTTGTGACAGTGCTCTGATAACTTTAACACTTTTGCTCGGTCCGGTGAAGTTCGAGTTATCAATGTTTGACTGTATATATATATATATATATATATATATATATATATATATATATATATATATATATATCCATGTATGATAACCTGAGTGATCAAAATACTGTCTATAATTTCACTTATATCAATTAACTATTATAGATAGTATGCCGCCATGGACCATTTGTTGGTGAAAACCGTCATGTCAACATAACCATTAAATATTGTGGAAGTCATAATTTAACATCAATTTACTGCATCGTCTATTAATGTATCATAGATTGTAAAGATTAATACTTTATTATAAATTTTATTCAACTTTATAGTACTTATGTACATAATCGGATGGGCTGTAATCATATATTCAAATAGATAAGGCAACACAATGTAAACAGTGTTTATGGATAGATTGACTATTTATGAGAATACAGAGAGAAAAATTAAGAAATTAACGTTTGTTCGTGTTTTGCTGGCCATTGTGTAAACCATGGGTAAAATAAATTGATTCTACAAAAAGATTGCAAGTTTTGCTAAGATGAATTTTAGTTAAACTCGACTGACAAATTGTTAAAATAAACCATTTTTGATAATATGTCGCACTTTTCGATATTTTTTATTGAAGGTATGAAAGCAAACATGTCAGGCTAGGGTACCAGAAAGTGAGAGGGTAAGAAGCGAAGATACAGAGATCGAGAGGAACAGAAAACTAGAATGTCTGAGGTCTACAGGCTCAGAAAACTAAAGGGCTAGAAAGTCAAAAAGCTGGTTGCTAAAGGCCGGAGGGTCAAAGACAGAAGACTGCTAGTGAGTCAGCGGGTCAGAAGGCCATAGACTCGGACAAAAGAACTGGAAGAAACGAGTCAAAGGGCAAGCTGGGCAGAGGACTAGAGGGCAAGCTGGTCAGCGGACTAAAGGACAGTTGTACAATGTTACATACAAATGTAGTAGCAGTAGGTACACAACTGAGTTTAAAATTGTAAATGATCTGTATGAAATCGTTTGACACGTTGTTTTTCCATTTGAAATAGGTTGCTCTTTCTAAAGATTTATTAGATTCAATAGTAAGGTATGCATCTTTTGTGATGAATACAAGTTGGTGTGAGTTCTAAAATTCAATTGGGCTATAATTGAGAGTCTCCATGTCAGCCTTGAAAGAATCAATTTTTATTTTGCTGC
Organism: Watersipora subatra; assembly: GCF_963576615.1. NCBI lineage: Eukaryota > Metazoa > Bryozoa > Gymnolaemata > Cheilostomatida > Watersiporidae > Watersipora > Watersipora subatra. The sequence continues at coordinate 34,753,958 of NC_088713.1, forward strand.
ACTTGAAAAAAACTGACGTATGTGTAGGGTGTTTGGAGTACCTATTATATATTGTATATACATGTATATCTTTTACCTTTAGACATACATGTACATGTATATATTTTTCCTGTTTTTTGCTGCATATATGCAAATCTTTTAATTTTATTTTAGTATACTGGAATAAAATTAAAAAATTTGTTTAAGCCGACATTAAAAGTGTGCAATCCTATTAACTTTTGTAAAAAATGTAATCATAAACCTTAAACCAATGGAAATTGATAAGTAAAAAAAGTTATAGATACAAACCAATAATACCGCAGTACATATGACGGTTATTAAATTAAGAAGTTGAGTTTAATCTTTTCGCACTTTAAAGAACAAAAAATGAGTTTGGAAGATCTTGGAACGTATCAGGCTATTAATATATATTTTACACCTAGTACAATGTAAAATCCTTATAAAGTAAACGTTCTCAAGCCAGAGTATTTCTATTGTGTAAAAAATTAAAGTTATTATGACCAATCCGAGGTAAACAAGTGAAACTCATGAAAATGTTATTATTGTTAAAAACACAAGTTTACAATGTTAACCCTTTGGCTGTGTAAAAGCCCCACAAAAATAACCCGAAGTCGTTTAATTTATTTTTCGATAAGTCAATAAAATCGGCATCCTATGAACATACATAGCTCAGACTGGAATTTATTTCATTTAACAAAATCTTTTGTACATAAACATTCATTTACATATGTACTAATACAAAAAAGCTACGACTATGTACAATTGTCTATGTATGAAATGCTTGGAAGCATTCTTTTCGACAGAGTCCAACGCCACAGCATAGTCAACGCCAGCAGTATCGTCATCGTCCGAGCTACTGTAACGATCACTTTTTTCTTTATATTCCAAATCTTCAGAGTTTACATCACAGCCACCATCTGAATTATTATCATACTGATCAGACAAAAGATCACTAACGATCGCTGGTTTAAGTATATTTTTAGTTTTTCATTTTGAATGTTGAGCTGCAGCTGACTGGGTTTTCCAACTTCCATTTTTTCAATGGAGTCGTGATTTATTTAGCTTCTCGACGAAGCAACGCCTCTCAGATGATTGTTTCATATTGTAATTCATCGACTAACATCTTTTCGATAAAATGAAAGATTTACTAGCGTTTATATCCTTTGTTTATTGCTACTAGACGACAGTTTTATAAACGTTTACCAAAAATGACCGAAAATTCGTTTCTCCACGGAACCGATAAACGACATTTTGGTTATTTTTCCAGTCAAAGGGTTAATCATATACAATAGCACATTAAAGAAGTTAGAATGCTTAGAGATAATAAACCTCACGAGGAAAATAATAAAGATGAGGAACATACCATATGTACCCTCTGGGCATGTGCAAAAAAACTACCAAATAAGTCAGTACAATTTCCTCCTTCATAGCAAGGCTCCTCCATCTCTTCACATTCATTAATGTTATCTTTACAGTGAGTGCCGGTAAGCCCATGTATCAATAGAAGCAGGTGTCTATGGATACAAAAGCAAACATATTTATGGTAACACATAGACAGTGAAATGCGCCGACACATGAAAACCTATGAGACCTAGAGACATTAAAATGTCAATCAGCAGAAAAGCTTATTGATAGAATATCATACCATGAAAATCAAAGAAGTGCAACTCCAAGGTGCTATACTCTCTCTTCAATCAAACTTTGAATAATGATCACCTATAAATACGAGTGTTTGGACAGATGACATAAATTTTCAGCAAATGTTTGATTTGACATATGAAAAAATTATTTTCAGCATGTTTGAAATTTTGTGAATCTTCATTTTGTCACAAACTTACACCTTTACTCAATGACCTTTAAAGGTCGAACTGATAAAATTCACATTACAGCTATTTGGTATCAATAGATTTACCATGTCTTACCCTGTCATGTTGTACGTGCCAAATATGTGGAAATGTCATTACAAGCTCTTAAAAGCTCAAAAACAAAAAGACACCGTAGATTGAAATCTGTTTATTTTTCTGACAGTCAATACAGTTTGGTTATCATCTTGTCACGTGATGTTCTCACGTGAATTGAATAGCCGATAAAAACTAAATATAAAACTTATCGTAGCACTAGTTTATGACAAACACTTGGGTTTTACCAAAGACCCCGTATCAAACATAAATGCTCACTACCTTACAGTTTTGTTTCGGCCTGGTCTAATCGGCAAGTCGTAATCTAACCATGTGACCCAATACTTCACAAACAATTTCTGCAGCACTTTTCGATTAGCACAAGTGACCAACAGGCTCGTCATGATTATCAGACAATGATATGTACTCCTTCAAGCTAAAGGCTAAAAAATTAAACGAACTTTTACGGTAAGTTATAAGATATCACTGCTAAAAGTGACAGCATTACAATGACGATAAAACAGACGCGTAAGAACAATAGAAATGGTTTTATTGAACGCGTGAAGTATATTTGGAAAATATTTCGACGAATGAGGTTGCATGAAAGTGTAAACTGGAGCCATCTCCTGCGACTACATCACATTTGAGGCGTTTCGGACAGAGAATCCAAACTGCGGCGGTCTCGTGTGGATGCGATAAACTATTAGTTTTTGAGCTTTTAAGAACTTGTAATCACATTCCCACATATTTTGCACCTACAACAGAGTAAGACATGGTGAATCTTTTGATACCAAATAACTGTAATGTGAATTTTGTTGCAAGTCAACCTTTAAGGTGAAATAGACATTGGCTTCTATGGCAGTATGTACAGCAAGTAGTAAGACTAATATACCAATATAATTCAGTCATCAAAGGTTAGCATTTCATCGCGACAATACAGTAATAGATAGATGAATTGCAAGAGTAAACCTTGAATTATAGCGGTCAGAGTAATTGAGGTCAGAGTAATCTTAAAATACTTTTCACATGGACAATTGTATCTCAAGTAGGAATAGCCTCTGAATCAAGCATTGCGCATTGGGCACTGCGACCTTTTTGCTGCTTCGATGCGGCCTTTTCGTTGCTGGCTAAAAAGAAAAACAATTGAATGTATTTTTTCAATCTGAATACTGCAAAATCCGATTGTCAGTCTGGCATTATATGAAAATTGATTCTTTTGCTTGCACTGTTTGTTAAAAGTTATAGGAAATAGGTTATGGTGGCCTTTTATCAAACTACCATATGAAGTAGGTTATATTGGCCTTTTATCAAATTACCATATGAAAGTGGCATTATGCCCAAAGATGTTGCCCAACCATGCTCTAAATTCTCTCTCCACGCGATCAAACAACGTACCAGACAAAGACAGTTTGGTAACCCATTTTTACGTTTATGCCAAATTCAAACGGTACCGGTATTGCCGTATTTAAAGTTTTGATGAATAGCTTCCGCTGCGACAGTAACCTTTTTATACACATACTTCTTCTCATGAATTGTTATTACTAATTCAACATATTCAGGATTTTTATTTTCTTATGGCTCCATAGATGTCCATAGATGCCTTCATAAAACTATTATAAACTAAACAGTAAAAGGTAATTACTCACTTGCCTGCACCATGTTTGTGACGTACCGAAAAACCTTCAATTGAACGCCATGGCGCTCTATTTTTAAACCATTCCTATCTAATGGCGGTCAATTGGAAATGGAGTTCAAACCAAGGCTGGCGTTTTATTTTTCAAACGGCTCATCAAATCATCAAAATTTTAAGAAGACCAATTTAGCCCTTTTACGGGCGAAGCGAATGTCACCTATATTTTGCCCTATTCTTTCGATGGAACGATGCTGTATGCGGATTAGATGCAATAATTCTGCCAACTTGCTTCTACCTTGTCAAACAATTATTAATAAAGTGCATCGGGAAGGCAGCAATTATCTCTACCAGTTGTTATTTACGGCTTACAATCAATCTGCAATGATATTATGGCCTGTGCCTTGCTTTTCAATTTGTTAGAGCTTTCAATTTTTCATTTCATGTTACATCTGAAGGCATATTTTTATTTTATATTTACATTTATCAACATTGAATAAAAGCTCAGTGCACCCATTGATATGTTTGCCACAGTTTTTAGACAAAAGCTTTTTATGTCCGATAAAAAAAAGTTATGAGCATCAATCCCTTATTAGCAATGTTGAGATAACCGCAAGGATGCTATCAGATAATATGCTATAAGTATGTGAATTTATAAAGAATATAATGATAATCGATCAAATGCTACAAACATATACAGTCATGAACAAGAGACATAAACGAACCATAGTTACCTGTGTATCACATTCGAAAACAAAAATTAACGTTTGTAAAACAAAAATACTTGCAACATTTGCTTGAATAGCTGCATTCTGATTGTTGCTTGGAACAAGGTCCTTCTGGTTGTTTAATACCTTCCACAATGTTTTCTGACCTCAACTTTTTTTCTGCTTCACGGAACGAGCTGATTTTAGTGTCGAAACTATTTTTTGGCAGAGCAAATCTTTTAGGCATTGCATTTACCACAAAAGTTTTGCTAACTAAATGTAACCTTCAGTCCAAGACTTGCAAAACGTCTTTTATACATGTATATCGAAGTATTGATGCCAAGTATGAAACCAGGAACTAACTACTATTAGCCTGAGACAGTTACATTGTAAAAACCATTTCTATGGTGTTACTTTCAAAGTCCATCTACCACCATAAATTCAAGCCGTTTTTATATGTGTGCTTAGAAGTATCAAAACCGCGTTAAACAAAGGACTACAATTAGGTTTAATTCATGCTGTCATTATTACTGTTATTACTATCGGGATCCACTCAGGTCTGACAAGGACTGACACAGCATTGCTATATATGGTGTCTGAATTTATATTAACTATGGTATATATATAGAACAATGGCATCTATCTAATGTCGTAAATAAAAGCACTGTATGCGTTATTCCATGATTGTGCATGAGTCAGTGCCGCTTCTCAATTCAATAAAAATTTTATTTCATTTTCAGCACTTCATAAAGTGAAGTTAGCCATTCCCCAGCTTTGTTGGTTATTTGCACAAGTTACTGTATGACAAATAACAAGTGTGCAGGTTTCCATTAAAATTTCCAACTACTTGCAAACTGATGAAAATATAGACTAGATAAAAAACTAAATTAAATAAAGACAACAGTAACATCATGGACGGGACAAATTTGTGGAAGTGTTTATGAAAACATAGCAAAGTTTACCTGTGTAACCACCTGTGTAAGCAGCTTGTATCCCCATTAGACATTGTTTTACAGTTTCCAAACAAACACGAGGTGCCTGCACACTCTTCTGAGGAATTCTCACAACATATTCCTATAAATACAAGTGTTTATAACGTAAATGAAAAATTACCAAAGTAATCTTTAATGTGTCAGCCAGAGATTTATCGATGCTGACATTTGCACCAAAATTTAAATTGTACATATTTGAGTAACTTAAAGATGTGATTGCGTCCAAAAGGTCGATTTAATAAAATTAAGACCAATTAAAGGCTAAAACATCAGCTATACAAGTTTGTCACTTTTGTCTTTATAGACTAACCCTGTCCAGAGATATAAGCATTTGAATGTGGCCATCTTGTAAAAAAGGTCACATTTGAAAGGGTGCTTCATTCGTGACGTAACGAGTGATACTTGTAAAAAGAGTCCACAAGCGATAAATACAAGATCTCTTCATTAGCTAATAATCAACACAAAATTTTCATATAGGTCATATTAAATGTTATCACTCGTAAAACGGTTTGTCTGTGATTTCGAAGAATCTCGTTGTTAGGGATTTTACTCTATTAAGCCTGGTTTCCATATGAGAGCGCAAAGCGCGCAACAAGGCGCACGACGTCATTCGTAGGCCAGCTGTGATGTGGAAACGTCAACGCACGATGATCGCGCGACGTACGCTGATCGCAAGGATCCAACAGAATGGATCCTTGCGATGGGTGCGTGCGATGATGTATCCCACAATACACCGCTCGACCTTTTCAACCTATCCCACAATTCAAACGGAGAGCGGTTTTCTGAGGAAGTCGGTCTTCCGTATGAAGAACTAAGAAAATTACTCACCCTGTCCAATGCGAGCATGGTACCTACGCGCGCTATGGAAACACTGCGTCGCAGCCCAAGAAATGCATTGCGAATGATCACTGGGCCACACACGATCATGGCGCGGTCATATGGAAACCAGGCTTTACTAGTTAGTTACACGTATCGACTACTAGTAGATTCTAGTAGCTATGTGTAGAAATCGATATTTAATTTACTGATTTAATTGACATTATTAATTTACTGAATTACTGCACCAACAAGTTTTATAGGCGAACAACAGAATTGTAACGATGCTCAGTTCAGCAAAGGTGACTCAAAGTTTTCTGAGCGTCAGGTGATTAAAGATTAGGGCAAACAGGTTATGGTTAGAGTTGGCAGGCGTCAACAGCATTATGCTGTAGAGAAAAATAGGTGGATGGAGGTATATTTATCTTCAACTTTGATTATCCTTTTAATATATTCTAAACTAACGGTAACAATTTTAGTATTCATATATCCATTGATAAGTAAAATTATAATTTTTTGCTATCACAAATTATCGTTTCATAACTTTTTAATTGTTTCACAACTTTTTATCGTTTCACCTAGCTATAACACTTCCTTGAAACTTTCTTTGGTATTTTTAGCTAGTAAATTTATATTTATGATTAGAACTTATGTTCATTTAGTACTTGTATAAAGTGAGGAAAATCAATGGATCCATGCACGTCTTTATCTCTCAAAGACAAAGCTTCCAATTGTTAGCTTTGCGTATTTATGCTTTTGTTAAACATTAATTCATTTTGAAAATTACACTCGCAATCTATCAAACTCTCAAATTGGAAGCTTTCAGTAGATACGCGTAAGGACGACATACATGTATACATGAATAACATTTATTACATTCGCGTTAATGTTACAGGATGTTTATGTGGTTCACTAGGAGGAGGGCAGCGTGTCGATCTGGAAACTGCCAAATATGGGAAAGAGAGACATGAATACGTGTTGCAAAAACCATAATATGTTTTGTTTGAGTTTGCTGCAGTAGATTAGTTTGTCCTATTATATGAACTGAAACTATGTGAATGGCCACAACTTGGATGGATGTTTTTAACAAAAACTTTGTGCTGCGATGAAAATTTTTGGCTTTTAAAAACTATATAATAAAATATTATTGTTGAAGACAATGCAAAACATGATTTGCCGAACATATTGAATACATTATAGCCCTGCTATCATCAGTGCTGAAATCTTATCTGATAAATGGATTTATGAAGTGTAATCAGAGCTGTATTGACAGGTACTTTTGCATTGCATGACTCCAACGAACCAAATAATAAAAGCTCAAAAGATTTTATGCTCCCTTCTAAGTAAAAACAGGGGACTTCGCAAACTGCCAACCCGGTGCAAAAATGGCTTTAGAAACCCTTTGCCAGAATCGATGGGTTAATCGATTTCAACGAAAATGATGTTGTTTTGCGTTCACTATTTTGGTCAACTCATAAAACCATTTGTTTTGTACTTGAATTAACTAATAGAATGTGACCAGCAAATTTTTTTCACAAGTTGATACTGATAATGACTAGATAATGTTGAATATAAATGACTTCTTGGGATGCAGTTGGTTTCGCCATATATTCGAACATATTATTTTCAAAGATGACGACAAGCTTATACTTGTTTAGTAACTAGTTTCCGGTGTGGGTAACAACTGAGAACTTGGCTGATACAAAAGCCGCGATGAAATAAGTTGACTCGATGACCAAATTACCGCTGTCCTGTAGAACCAGTGTTGATACTCAGATGTTTTCACAGCATTTAGAGGAAGCTAATATGACATGTTTTTAATTTCCCTTATTAGAGGCGTTTAAGACATTCGTAATAAAGTATCTGTAGTTGGATTTAAAATATTATTCTAGCCAACATGAGCAAATACAAAATAAAATCTATGCCAATAGAGCCGCGTAGGGCTAGACTTTTATAGCAATAGCCGATGTGAATACGAGAGATGGAAGCAGATTGTATCACTTGTTACATCATTTTGGGCAAGTCTGGGCATGTTTTTAGCCTAGGCACTTTTACCGCAATCAATTTTTTGCGGTTTGAATATTCAAATATCTTGACAATGAGATCACCTAACACATCAAACAACATATCAACTGATAGACAAAAAATACTTTCTTTTAAAATCAACTAAAATTTGATGCAATCACATCTTTTAGCTAGTTAATTAAGCGAGTCTAAACAGGTCTGACAAGGACTGACACAGCATTACTATATATGGTGTCTGAATTTATATAAACTATGGTATATATGTAGAGCTACTGTATGACAAATAACAAATGTGCAGGTTTCCATTAACATTTCCAGCAACTTGCAAACTGATGAAAATATAGACTGGATAAAAAACAAAAATAAATAATAAAACAGTAACATCATGCAAGGGTCAAATTTGTGGAAATGGTTATGAAAACATAGCAGTATTTACCTGTGTAACCACCTGTTTACGCAGCTGGTATCCCCATTAGACATGATTTTGCAGTTTCCAAACAAACACGAGGTGCCTCCACACTTTCCCGAGGGAGTCTCTCAATGTATTTCTATAAATACAAGTCTTTATAACGTTAATGACAATTTACCAAAGTAATCTTTAATGTGTCAGTTGGAAATTTATCAATGCTGATATCTGTGCAAAAAATAAATTGTACATATTTAAGTAACTCAAGCTAGTAAATTAAGCTCGTCCAAATCTTTCCTTTAATAAGAGCCAAGTCTGAAGCCAGCTTAATAATCGATACGTTGTGGGTGATGATCTTTCACGCAATCATGATCTTCAATCGTGCTAGTAGTAACCAATAGTATTTTGCAAGTGGTTCTAGTGTGCACATTTTAACCGATGTAAAGAGTATGACTACAACAATTCCACTGTATAGCGATGTAGCCGCTCGCTTGCCCTAGTGTATGGAATGTCTACCTGCATGCAGAAGTTCCAAGTTCAAAACCAGTGCGAAGCAGATTTATCAATTCTAAAAACCTTATACCTATAAACAATGAACAAACAAAAACATTGATATTTATAGACGTAGGCAACGATTGTGTTTCAAACTAAACGAACTAATCCCACTGCAACTCAGTGTTCAGTTACACATATACTTATCCAGTATGAAGAATGAGTGAAACGATTTACAAATAATATGAAATGTTGTGACTACATAAATGACTGTTTAACACCTGAACATAACCCAACAGGACCTTTAACATAAATATCAGATTAATGATGTACAAGGCTATTAATACTTTCCTGACGCAAAAATAAAAACGAAGCATGTTATAGCACCATTCCTTAAACCGATTGTATTAGGCCAGAATAGAAAAGCGCATAATGAATCTAGTGTTCGATCATTGTAATATATGTACATTAAACTATTTATAAAGATCTCAGGCTAAGGCTGTTAGTAGTGGACCAACAGGCATGTACTCATGGCATCTCAATCAGTTATTATGCATCACTCTTGTGTGCAGTCAGGGCAAAAACTATCATAAACCTTTTACAACTGTAAGAGGTATGAGATTGGAACTTGACACTCTTCTAAAAATACATATACAGTACATGCATATATCGTGACAAGCTGTATACCATACTCGTACACCTATCACTAAGCTTTTGCCTTTTTGTTGAGTAATAATAGTTTAGAGATGCATTAAAAAATAATGGTTATTACCCGGAAAGAGGTGGTCAGGAGCAGTCATCTCCGCCTGAGCATAATCTATGATCCAGGACCTTGACGACCATACTGGATTCCATTTCTTCATGATACTCAAAGCTTTCTGAATGGCTCCTCTAGTCTCGTCCATTGTTATGAAGGTAGCAGCAACCTGTGTAAAAATGAAAAGCTTTCTTCATTGTTGAAGATGTACAACTAGTGTGCGTGTAGTCAGACATCAATTTTGGCATATGTACATCACATCACAAAATGGAGTGGCAGCACTGAGATGCTGCAATGGCTTTAGACAATGGGGCCCAGCAGAAGAAACAAGACTGAAATACTATCAGTCACCCGCTTGATCAAACCACTTTGATATTTACTACACCGACTTGTATGTCTGGGTTACCTGGCAGCCAGCATTGGTTTTCACCACGACGAAGAAGGGCAAACTTTGCTGTCTTATATGTTGTAGCCAAGCAACACAGCTCATCACCACAGTGCTTTAGTAGATGACGCTGATCGCTAGCCTGGTGCACAAACAAAAAACGCTGTGAGTCGCTTACATAGAGTCTGAAGTGAAATCGATCTTCAAGATTTCTCTTTGACCAGCCTTCTACCAGAGTGGCACAGTTTGTCTTGCAATTTGTCTTTGTATTGCTGTTTCTTCCTTCTGTTGATATCTTGGCCATGTTTGCATAACATTATCTTCAAACCAACAATCGTACTTGGGGTCTTTTCGATGAAACGTCTCGACTTCTTTGCGAGACTTTCTGCAATAAAAATGTTAATTAAACAAAAAAAAAATCAGCGCACCCAAACAGAAGCAAAGTTTATATAAAAGTTGTGTAATCTTTTAAGGGTCCAACGAATCATACGCTATTAGTACCTAAACAAAAAATCCTAGTGTAAGGAAAAAGGCTGATCGACAAACTAAACAAGAAGGATGATCAATCACGCTTGCTATGCATGCACTAAAATTTGTTACTCAAGACTCAATGCCAGCCCAAGTAGGCCTGATGACCATTTTACATATGTAGGCCTATATATATCTGTGTATACATGTTTTAACTTGTAATTAACCAAAGTTTCATAACTTACTGACATTAAATGGAGAGGTGAAGCACTTGTCTTGCTGCTTGACCAAAAATTTCACCATCTATCTCAGCTCATATTCTTCAATGTTTTCTTGGAGATCGCCTAAACTGCCGAACATATGTACAGTATACATCGTAATGGAGTAGCCACCGTCTTTAAGCTGTGAACAAACAGCATTAGTTCAGTAACATAATTTTAGAAAGTAATACCAGTAATTAATTCCGACTGCTACCAAGAAACATCTAGACCTACTGCATATCTACTGACCAATGCCATCTTGTTCCAAAGGATGATGCTGACCAGAAAAACGATACAGTGTACAGCTGCAGTTGTTTCAAATTGGTAATGTTGTGCACGGTATAAATATGATACACTGTACTCACTTTTAGCTAGTACTAGGCACTTGACAATATTACTCTGTGCTTTTGGCTAGGCCTGTCCTGGTTATTGATAACTGAAATTTGCGCTAACCTGTGTGCAGTCACAACGAGAACAATATACCACTCTAAGTCAACAATACACCTCTTAATCAACTTTACACCACTCAACCAAAAAAACACCACTATAAGTAAGCAATATATCACTCAAATTCGGCAATATACCACTCTTAATCAACAATGAAGACGGTGCACGATGTATTTTCAATTCCCGGCGTTGTTTTCTCAACCGGGTACTTGCAGCACGGGGATGAGAAACGAATATGTTCGCGGGTTGTAGCAAGTTGATGTGGAGCGAAGACTTTTCTGATGGGATATTTCTATCGTATATACCGCATGCCTAGGGCGCACGACTTTTCTGATGGGAACTAGTATTTACCTTTCTGACAAGGCTACAGCGGAAACAGACTAAGGACCGGTGTGAAAGCAAATACGACGCGTATTAAAAGAGGCATGGATTTATGTTTACGGAGCTGATTGGCTGATTTGGCTAAATGCGCAAAGAGAACTTTATTGATGTATTTCTAGTCACCTTTTAATGGCAAACAATCACTGCTTGACAACGATAGCTCCGGTAGGTATAGTAAATAAGTTATGGGATGCTTTATTCTATTTGTTAAACCTGAGACTCGTTATACCCCATTGTCGTACCTCCTTAACTAAGGACAAAAAATGCCCTGTGGTCACCAGACTAGTAATTTGGTGTCCAACCTTCCACTTATAGGTCGGCGTTCAAGGAAATGACACTTCAGGGATCATTAGTTAGCATTGAAGCAAAACTATATTTTCAAACCAGCCATAAACAGGGGTTCATCGACAGCTTCGACAAAAAGTAATTATTTTTTAAATAACCATGTCTTTACCGTCTACCGTAATAAACAAAATCTATCGGTAATAAATTAAAAAATTGATGGTAACAAATAATCATTATGATTATTATTTACCTGATACCTATTCAGGTATATTCTTATGAGTAAAAATGTTAGAACTACAATTGAGTTAATATTTCATGTAACAGCGATCCTACCACGACGTGTTCGCTCATGGTTATCAATAATCCCCTCACATTTTTGTATACATAAAAATCTGTCAATGATGTAGCAGTTTCGGCTTACCTCAAGGTATTTGCAATCCAAACCATGAAACTTCTTGTTTTTAACTTCGAATCATGATCAACTACAGCAGCTTGCCGTGAAAATGAAACGATATCTTGCACGTGTAGTCGATTTATCTGCTGCGGGAGTTATTTTAGTCTTACGCAAGGACATGTACGGGTATATCCGTTGCTACATTGAAAAAGACAAATGAAGTAGAGATCATCGCCGGTCTCGTCTGTGCCTTCAAACTCAATATCCTTTATATTCAATAAAACCAACACTCATTTATATTCTATAGAACTAATACTTCTTTGTATCCAATAGAACTAATACCATTATCTATATTGACATACCAATTCATCATCAGCATATAGATATGTTGAATGGAGGGCTTAATAAAAGTGCTAGAGGTATGTCACCTAACCATCTATATACATATACATTCAACCAAAAAATATTACTAGAGGTTACAAAAAGCTATGACAGTTTACCTGTCTATCCTGGTATGCAGTAACAGATATAAGACCCATTTGTGTTCCATTTGCAAAAAAACTCAAGTCATCCCAACAGCTTGCACAGCTTAACTCATGCGAATACCATGCAGGATGAGGTTTGCCAGCGAATCAATGTATCAGAAAGCTTTTCAAGTTGCAAAGAATGTCAAACCTCAAAGAAAATGATGGCAATTATGTGCAGTGGTTTTCTCATGGATACAGAGCTATTGCCAGGCAGTTAGTCTAATGGACTAGTTGCTCATGCAAAAGGAGTAGATGTGAAAGCCGATGATGTTGCAAAACTGCATCTTTAGTTTGCACAAGTCTATGCAGTTGTGCACACTGCAGCAATGAAATGAACGACGAGATTGAGGATGGTAATCATACAGAGAGTGATGATGAGCTTCAAGGTTATATGCAATAGTTTTATTAAATACTTTGCAATATGCTTTCAAGAATCAATTGAAAGTTTTTGATGAATCATGATAAACAGACTGTGTACCTTGGTAAACATGCTAGATAATACAATCATCATACAGTAAACCAAGATACACATACAGACTTAAGATATTTATTAATCATCGAGAAAGTTAGTTGTCATCAAACATACTGCACTATTATCGTTTTAACACGCTACCGGTACAATAAATCTACAACTAAGCAAGAAACTTCGCATATAAAATGTCAATTAAACAACAAATAGCATGCACCAATGAAAAGTACTAAGAGAAGCATAATAAATACTTTATGCTTGTCACGTGTCGCCCAGCAATATAATAGTTTCATTTAAAATATTAAGCATTAAATTCGTTAGTTAGTCCGCGTCACAACCACTGTACCCAATGAGGTATATAGTAGAGCCTCTCAATCAGTAGTTTTACATGTCTCATTGTAAAGAGTATGAAGAGGGTTCCTGACAGACCAATAGATAAGATGATGACAAGAAATGTCTGTCATATTGAGTCCCTGGCGGCTGACTAAAAAGTAAAGAACGACACCCATTACAGACGATGAGTTCAAAATAATTGTGTATATATATATAGACATATAAGAGCTTACGTTTATTGTGCAATATTGATCGAGCAAAACACATCAGAAAAGCCTATCTATCAGACCATGAAGCTATAAAATTAAAACTTAAAAATAGGAAGAGGCACAAGACTGACTTGGATGTGTTGGCATTGCGCATGGCCCTACATAAAAGGAATAGATGTGCACCCTTTAGCGCTTACCACAACAATATTTAGTCAACTCATACATCGCATACTTCTGTGAGGTAATAAGTGATATGTGAGCCTATAACAATACAATATAACTCAATAGGTTGAAAGTACAATGAAATATGTAGTAATAAATAATATCGCGCATCAAATTGCAACACATCAACCCTATTATAACATAATTCAATGCAACATAATACAGTAATCATAATACAATATACCAGAATATAATGTAATAACACAATAATACAGTATAAGTTACACATAACACAATATACAATAATTTACAACTAACCAAACCATCAGTTAAATAATAATCATACATTTGCAGGAAGGTACCACACTTTGTGTTGAAATTGGTGTGACGTTTCAAATAGCGATAGTCGTCGATTTTGTAAATAGGCGAGCTAAGTCTTAATAATGATCAGCAGAGGCGTGCTACTGTATATAGCAAATAGTCCAATATCACTGGTCTATTAAAAAAATACACAATTTAGGTATTCTATTTATGAAGCTCAACTAAAATAAGTAGCTAATAATGTTATGTAGTGATGCCGTCTTAGCCTAAAAAAATTAAACAAATTGAATCAAGCCATCAAGTGTATGAAATACCGAGTGTCTAAAGACACGGCAACAATATTTATGACGGAGAGTAGTTTATTGTATAGTTTATAACTAATATGTAAAATATGGACTGAGAAATTCGGCAATTCATTATAATCAATACCTATCACTCACTGATATGGCTGACTACCGTAAACACCAACAGACAATACTCAAGCAGGAAGCTGTTTTGTTTTGGAAAATGCATGATTAGGTGAGAAAAAGGCAACATTTTCAATGAAGCAATGCACCTAATCTTTGATTGATGAGCCGTATACAGTAATACTTCAACTTACGCGTGCTCCAACGTACGAGAAACTTGAGATACGAGCCAGCTTTCAAGCAAATTTTAGCACTAACATACGAGCCATGGTTGAGATACGAGCACTTGAGTCAGTTGCCAAGTATGCCAGAGGTGTTTATGGGAACAGCATCACTCTGTATTTTTCAACTGCTCAGGTTATACTGTTGTACAGTGTTTTTTTGTGCACAATTTTCTGTGCAGAATTATGTGAATTAAACGTACTGTGCGTAGACTGAAAATTTGCCCGTAAAATGAAAGATAATACAAAGAAAATCAAATGATAACAATTGACATTAAACGGAAAAATATTGAAAAATATGCGAAATGTGTATGCGTGATTGAGCTAGCTCGGCAATATGACAGAAATACATTCATAATTATCAAACAGAAGGATTATATTCAGGGCATTTAGTTCGCAAAAGGACTAACCATAGTTTCTAAACGGTGCAGCGATCTTCATGAACGCTGATGGCATTGGACAAATGATTGGCCGGTGACAGCGTAACTGAAACAATGCTATGTGAAAAGGCCGGCGCTATCTATCCAAACTGTTTAATAGACATTCGGACAAGTTGGCTAGTGGTCGTGCATTAACCCTTTGTGACAACACCTGTGTTCGTCCTAATCGCAACATGTTGAAAGGGCGCCAAAGGCAAATGTCCTTAGATAGGTTTATCTTAAAACGGCCGGCTAGTCGTGAAAGCGGAAAAAAGGAAAAATTAGCTAACCAGCGAGAAACTTCAAACTATGAACGCCGAAGAAATTTTAATTACGTTTAGTTAAAAATGAAAGTTTGCTTTTAGGTTTGCTTCTAAGTTTGTCTTTTAACACTTTGATAAAATCCAAATTTATCAAAGTCAACTGTTGCAACGAAGATTAACTTATATCTCCCTCCCTGGCAAATGCAAGCGTTAACTGATATTGTATGCATTTAATTTTACATTTTAATTAATCACATTTCCTTGCATTATTTTTATTTGTTGCTTTTTGAAAGCATGTAGTATGTTAGGATAATAACCAACATGTTCTTTCTGTTACAATATCTTGTTTTGAGTGTTTTATTTGCTTTTTACAGTATGGAAACCAATCAATATATATTTAATTGTTCTATGTATATAAATAAACTGCACCAACATGCGAGTAAATTGACATACGAGCTCAGTCTCGGAACGCATTGAGCTGGTAAGTCGAAGTATGACTGTAATTATTTATATAAGTATTAAGTAAATAAGTTTTTTATCATCTCACCTTAATTTTTCAAGGGGTTTGAGATTCTTTGCAACTTGAGAAGCTCTTTGTTATTTCGACTCACTAGCAATCCTCATCAAGCCTTCAGTGTGGCATTTGCATAAGACCAACACTGCAAGTGGCTACGATGACTTTAATTGGTTTCCTATGAACGTATCTGACTGTTTGTATATGGTGCTCTACATTTCATTAAAAAAACTTTAGATTATCAGCTTTTTCCCGTTAGTAAGGCTTGTTTGTATGTAGAACTCGCTTATAATGAATTATGTAATCCTTCATAGCTAGCTGTGGTAATCAATTTAAAAAGAGACATGTACTAAATCTTCGCCGCTACTGCAACCACTAACGTTGACGGGCGTTTCTGACGGGGCTACAGCAGAAATAGACTAAGGACCTGCGTGAAAGCAAATACGACGCGTATTAAAAAAAGTCATAAACTTATGTTTACGGAGCTGATTGGCTGATTTGGCTAATCGCGCAAAGAAAACTTTATTGACGTATTTCTACTCACCTTTGAATGGTAAATAATCACTGACAACAATAGCTCCGGTAGGTATAGTAAATAAGTTATGGGATGCTTTATTCTATTTGTGAAAGTTGAGACTCATTATACCCGTTGTCGCGCCAAAAAGGACACAAAAATGCCCTGTAGCCACCAGACTAGTAATTTGGCGTCAAACAGTCCACTTATACGCCGTCGTTCAAGGAAATTATACTTCAGGGATCATTAGTTAGCATTGAAGGCAAAACTCTATTTGCAAACTAGCCATAAACGGGGTTCATCGACAGCTTCGGCAAAAAGTAATTATTTTTTAAATATCCATGTCTAAGGACCATGGATAAACAAATAATAATACCGTCTACCGTAATAGACAAAATATATCGGTAATAAATTAAAAAAATTGATGGTAACAAATAATCTGATTATTTACCTGATGCCTATTCAAGTATATTCTTATGAGTAAAAATGTTAGAACTACAATTGAGTTACTATTTTATGTAACAGTTACCCTACCACGACATGTTCACTCATGGTTTTCAATAATCTCCACACATTTTTGTATACATAACTATCTGTCAATCACGGGCTAGCCGGGTCACGAACTCAAGGATTTTCGCCACGCTCATACAAAACAAAAACAACTTGTTTTGTTTGTTGTTTTTGTTTTGTATGAGCGTGGCGAAAATCCTTGAGTTCGTGACCCGGCTAGCCCGTGCTGTCAATGATGTAGCAGTTTCGGCTTACCTCAAGGTATTTGCAATCTACACCATGAAACTTCTTGTTTTTTTAACTTCGAATCATGATCAACTACAACAGCTTGCCGTGAAAATAAAACAATATCTTGCACATGTAGTCGATTTATCTGCTGCGAGTGTTATTTTAGTCTTACGCAAGGACATGTACGGGTATATCCGTTGCTACATTAAAAAAGACATACGAAGAAGAGATCATCGCCAGTCTCGTCTGCGCCTTCAAACTCCCCGCGCATTAATGCGACGTCCTGAATAATCCATTCCTACGACGTCTCGTAACTTTTGTAAGTTCTCCACACTGTAGTTGCTGAAACTGTCGTGTTAATTGTAATTATAATTACCGTAGGTATTGTAATTATAGGTGTTGATTGTAATTATGTATAATTGTAAACCACTGAATTATCCTACCCATGAAATGGCATGGGCCTATCTAAACCAATGAACTTCCGTGTGATAATTTGAGCGCCATCTTGAACAATGCTAATCGGACTTCTGGCTCTAATTGGAAAAATGGCAGATCATAGTTATCCCAAAAACTAATTTATCTGCTAGAAATCAGTGTTTTGCCGTTAATGGTTACTACTGCGACAACCCTGGAACATAGAGGGTAAAAGAAATATCATTTAATGAGTGAGTTTAGCATCTGATTCCTGCATTTGTAGCACTAGTACAGCATTAGCTGGTTAGAAGAAGCTTGCTAGTAGCTGGTCAGTAGTAGCTGGTCAGTAGTAGCTTGCTGATAGCTGATTAGTGTCTTGTTAGTAGCTGGTTAGCAGCTTCTAGTAATAGCTGGTTTTATAAGCTTGCTAGTAGCTAATTAATAGTAGTTTGCTAGTAACTGGTTAGTAGTAGCTTTGTTGTAGCTTATTTTGTTGTAAATGAGCTATCTACCTTCAGTATTAGTATGAGTCCAAATCTCCTTATATATGGATAGTCTTCACTTCAGTTGTGTTTGTCGTTAGGTGCAGAGGACTCTGGTTAGCTGGTGCTATAGTGTTATTCACCGTCTATGTGAGTGTCGATGCCGATAGGTGGGAGGTAGTCTAGTGATGGTCAGGTTACGGTTCTACAACAAGGCTAATCCAATGCTATAGTTCATGTAACGATGCCTCATATATACGCTAATATACGTACACCTCCAACCAACCCTCTAAAGACTGGGTTGGGGTTAGATTAGCAGTCTAGACGTAAGATATTATACAATATACATGTTGATCGATCAACTATTAGTATACAGTTAAATGATGTTGCTTCCTTAGTTGCTAGACATGGAATGAATATAACTATTAAGCTACTTCTATATAAATGGATGGGCTGAATAGGAGTTGTGTTCCTACTATAGTGTTGCTATGGACTGAGTAAATAATTCCCAACTCCACAATCAAATGGTAAGAATATTGTAGACGTATGCAGCATGTAAGCAAAGGTTGTTGATGCATACTTGTTTCCGTTAGTGGGAGATAATATATGCTGTAGGAATGTAATGTAACTGCTAAGTTTCCTACCTATTAACTAATCTCTTGACATTTACATTTGTGGGAACATTGCTAATATACAGCAATCTCAAAAACATGATTTTCAGCTATGACAGCTTGCTAATAGCTGGTTAGTAGCTTGTTTCTGTTACTACTAGCAGCCAGCCTTTAGTGAACCTTTACCCAATTTAATTTTTACGCATCACTATCGTTGACTGTTTTTGCTAGAATTAGTTTGTGCTGCTGGTTAATTCATTTTGGCTGGTGTTGGAGACAAAGTAGGTCAGTAATGGTGCTGCTAAATTCAAATAACAACAGTCACTGTTCTCTTAGATCAGTAGTGCCAGCTACATGGAACAAACTTTTTCAGTAGCTGCAATCTTTATCATTATCACTAAAGCAAGTTTTGTCAATAAAGTAAACTTCTGTTAGTTGATAAGAATGTTTTAAATTGCAAAAAACATCCTGAACATCAAAGGTACATTATAGTAAAAGGTTGAGAGTAAATTTTTCAATCTTTTCTTTGTCAATAAAAGTTTCTCCTAGTTATAACTGACAATAATTTGATTACCTAGTTTTCTTATCATCAGGTTTCCGAGTAAAGAGAAAGAGCCAGAAAGATGGCATACCTGGTGAACTGTTTTCAGGCGGCAGGAGATCCCCAGCAAAAATGCAATTCTATTTAGTGCCCACTTCAATGAGTCTATTATCAATAAAATGGATAAATAATTTATTCCATATTCTAGCACCATTTCTATTTTAATTCCAATTGCAACAAAGGATAACTGTTATTATTTTAGGAGGCTGGAACAACAACCCATCAGTGGAGCAGTTCAAGCATATCTTTAGGCGCTTGGTTACAAGATGTGGTGTTACACCAAGACCTCCTGGTAATGTCACATCTATGGATGAAACTATTGTTACAAGCTTTTACTACCTATGTGCCACCAACTGTTGTCAGTGAAGAGTATGTTGAAGATGTTATTGACAGACAAACTATGCTTCCCGAAGGAATGCTAAACATTACATCACATTCTGTTCTTGGTAACATTGCTGTATATTCATTTGGTTGGCTTGTCAGAAAACTGCTTAAAACGTTGCGTTGTGGGGTATTTAGACTCGTCCTAATTCAGTCTAAGGAAGGTATATGATGATATTCATGTTCTGTTAAGAGTTAAGAATAACGGTGGCTTGATTTTTCTTTCTGATGGTGTTGTAACAACTGTTCTTTGCACCGAAAAGTATCTGGAGGCTGTTACATCAGCAAATCAATGTTTGAAGTATCCCAAGATTCTGAAGTGTGTAAAAGAAGAGACTGCACGCTATGATTTGTTTTATTGTTGGGTCGGTATTTGGTTATCCGCTCTTACCGATAGCGAGGAATTCTCGGTATCCGGGGGATTCTCGGTATCCAAGGAAACCAATCATTTTCGGTGACAGCTAGTTATCCTTGGCCG
The DNA here is from genome assembly GCF_963576615.1 of Watersipora subatra. Classification (NCBI taxonomy): domain Eukaryota; kingdom Metazoa; phylum Bryozoa; class Gymnolaemata; order Cheilostomatida; family Watersiporidae; genus Watersipora; species Watersipora subatra. The sequence goes on from NC_088713.1 coordinate 34,774,365, forward strand.
GTTTGATACGATCGGTATTTATTCATAAAAGCCTATCAGTAAATGGTTATACGGATATCCAGATAGACTTTTGAAGCGTCTCTTTGACAAACATGCTAATCTCAGCGCGCATTGGCGAACGAATTCAACAACCATTACCACGCTTACAGTATCTACTATTATTATACGTTACATGGATAATGCCACTAGCCTCGAAGGTTTGGGAGTTCTCCACAGATGGGAGGATGTATAAAGACTCTAACAGACTGAACTCTAATTGGACTGCGTATAATTATGTGATTACATTACCTGATTACAATATGTGATGGTAAGATTCCTGTAAACTGTTTCAGTATATTAAACAAAAAGAGCCTCTTGCTATTATCTATCTGTTCTCTATTATACATAACGTTTGTATCAATAACTATATTTTTTAATAGAATAAACAATAAAAACATCTATCATGAAACTTATATTTCCATCTTTCTTTTCTTTTTTGGCTCGCTAAAACATAGAGCCTCCTTGCCGTAAAAATATACTGCTGACTAAAGAATGTTTTTTTGCACAGGCTACTTTTTGCAAAACGATAACAGTTGTTCGAGAAAGTTATGGTTTAAAGTTTAAACCATTAAACTTTAAATCATTTAAAGTTTGAACACACACTAAAAACCATATACCAAACAACAATACCGAACTTTCTTAGTTTTCAAAGGATACCGAAGATGGTAAATACCGAGGATACCCATACCGGGAAAACCGATAAAAAAGTGCAAGGATATCCGATCCGGCACTAAATTAGATACCGGCCCAACACTAATATGTTTGAATTAAAGCAACATTGTATTGACACTTCAGTAGGAATTAATAATAATCACTTCTCACTACTAGCTTTAGTGGTTGAAACATACTTTGGTTTAAGACAGCACCAGTTTGCCAACTTAAGAAACCTAGATTTACATAAAGTGAACATCAGACATAATGCTACACAAAACATATTAGTACCCTACATACCAGTACCCTTTCTTTTTTCCAATTTCACTTTGGTCGTGGGCTGGATGACAGAGGAATTTCTAGTATAATAAAATATTATTGTTGAAGAAAATGCAAAACATGATTTGCAGAACATATTGAATACATTATAGCCCTGTTATCATCTGTGCTGAAATCTTTTCTGATAGAGGGATTGATGAAGTGTAATCATAGCTGTATTGACATGTACTCTTGAATAGCTTGACTCATTTTCGACAGAACAAATATTAAATTCAAAAAATTTTATGCTCCACCCTACTAAGTGAAAACAGTTGAGTCCACAGACCGCCAAATAGGTGCAATAATGGTTTTATTAATTCTATGCCAGAATCCATGGGTTAATCGATTTCATTAAGGTAGGCAGTATGCTAGCCATGATACAAAGTTATATAATTAGTCATATAGCTTATGCAAGCGAGACAACTTTCTCATTTTCATCCGGAAGAAAAATTTATTTAGCAGTAAGAAGTTGTCTCTATTTTCATTCTTGTTCTCTACTCATCTGCTGTCATATTATTATTATCTTGTTCCTATCTTACTATAAATTCATAAATATTAATTTCTGCTCACTAAACGAGTCGTGGCGTCTCTTCACAAAGTAGACACTCTATGCTAGTACTTTATCTCTACTTATCTTAAAGTATGTGTGAGTTTTGATGTTCAAATAAACTGCTACTCTGTTGTTCCTATAGTATTCACTTTATACAATCAATCTGCTTGTTTATCTGAACAAAATTGTAAAGATCTATAATCATTTAATTATTTATTTGCAGCTATCAAAGCGTTTTAAAACCTTTATCATGCTATCATCAAAAATAACTTTGGTCAGCGGAATGCTGATAGCTGGCAGCATGGCTGCCATTGCTTTCTACAAGAGGAGAAAGCTCATCAAAGACATGGCTACACAGACGTACGAATTCTTCTTTCTTTATTACAACTAATACGTTGTCTATATTATCATAACAAATTAATCCTTCTTTCTTTGTGGTTTTAACCAACTTTGATTTTCTATATTCAGGGTTTTGAGTCAATTAAGTTCCTTCATCGTTATTTTATCGTTACTATAATATGAACCGTGTCTGTCCATCAATCGGAAGCCTTAGGTAGGAGGTTGAAGTAACAAATCCGTTATTATGGGATTTGAACGTTCCGCTTGGTACACAAGTTTTTCAACTTCTGCACCAATCGACCAGCTGCCATCATTTCTGAATAGTTGTGCACGCATTTACTTTGTGCTTTATCAGCATACTCTCTCATAGCTAATATACAGTAAACGCTCCTTCAACGTAAATAATCCATTCCAGTAATGTTTATGTTATAGTGAATTTACGTATAAGAACAGAAAAATACATGTTAATCGCTTTATTCGCTCCAAGATCTTTCCTAACTCACCCATTTGGCCATGCATTATGGAAAAACTAGAGTTACATTTTTAATTCGTTAGCTGTACAGTACCTGCAGTATTATTCATTTACTTCAACAACTTTTCTAATTTTTCTGATCAATTTTACTGGTTTTATAGACCATGGTTGCAATAACTTCGCAATTCATTGATGGAGAGTGCTCTTCCGATGTTTTTCAAACCAATCAACATTCATTTACAACAATTTGTTTAATTTTTGTAGACAGAGTCTATTCTACAAAAAAACTAATAACAAATTTTTTATATGTTTACAGTAAAGCTAAACAAGAAATATTTTTTATAAAAAGCGTGGAGACTATCTGTTTGTCTTCTATCTGTATTTAGAGGTCAAAGGTAAGATAAAAAATAACGATCGACAATACTCTAACTCGGGACATTCAGATTGGTAAACCAATTCTGTAACAACTAAACCAATCGACCTCTTTTAAGTATTTATGAACAATTGCGAAGCTAACTAATCTCTGTGTTGTCGACAAATCTGACGATCTACCGCGGCGAACTAGAATGTTAGGTAACTTGTATACCTAACAGATATAACGCTACACATACGTTGTTTATTTTTCACAAGTGCAACAAACGAGGTTACCATTGAAGTTGAATTTGAGAACTTGCCCCGATTTGACACTATACACTATATGAAATCTTATACATAGTACGAAGCAAAAGCTTTATATTAATTTGTCTGATTATCTGGAATTTACGTTATAGGAGCATCTAGTGTACATCAATACTGTCAATTGTTTTAGGAAAAATTTATTGTTAAATGGTATTGAAATAAAATCAGGTAATTCGAATGCACTTGAATACTTGGTAGAACCTAGTATTTTATGATGACATATATGTTGTTAAAATTGCCGAACCATTAGGTTTATGAAATAGAGTTCGGTACTAAATATTCGGGATAAAATTTTACATCAATTCATGCCCTAAAATTTCACCAAATTGCAGCAGAATGGAGACTTACTGTCCCTCCCACCACGACGAATAACAACTTTAGCATGTCTCAAGTTGGAAGAGTTACTATCCTATGGAGTTCGGCTTTATTATTATTCTCAAAAAGGATATTTTTGTTGTTACTAATATTAGTAATAAGTACAAAACCATCAAAAATTCCATGATCACTTTTGATGGTTCGCAGATCTACGGTTTGTAAAACATCAATAGCTTTTTAAATGTTTATTTGCTTATCAGACCCTCCAACATATTAAACTAGTTAGTACTTTTTCAGAAGGCGTTTTTTTCTGTTATTATTGTAATAATTCCAATATATGTTTAATATTAATAAACCTATATAAGCATAAATTTTAGTGAAATATCTCAAGATGGGAAAGAGACAATGGCCGGGTACACGAGTGAGCAGGGTACACAAACCCAACCACAAAAGGTGGAAATTGGCCATCAAATGGGCAATTGTGTGCCTGAAGTGAGCATTGGTATGTAGAGAAAGCTAATACAGTGCACCCTCGGGAAACAATGACCTTGGTATACGATTTGTTCACCTTACGAAGTTGAACATGGTGACAGTTTCACCTCACCATACAAATTTTACTTCACCATACGAATTCAAGAAAAGTTTCGCCAAAGTTCAATTTTGCCAGTCGGTGTGCTTATTACATACATAGAAATAACAAAGACGCCAAAATGTTGTAAGAGTTTCAACGTTTGGAAGAGACGCGATGACCAATTAATTTCCGGTAAAAATTCCATGTGAGGAATTTTGTGAAATTGCTAAGCGAGAGCAAATATTCATTTTTAGCATTATAGTCATATTTACTATTAACAAACCTTTATTCAGCATACGTATACAACTAAAGTATCTATATTTAATTCACATTGAATTTGCCACTGATACAAACGTTACATGTTAAAAAAAGAGATTTGCATTACACGTACATGTATGCTAATAAATGTATTCTACAAAATTGGTTTGTAGTTCATACCGTCATATATGACGGTATAATGACAAAATATATTTTGTCATTTATTTTGGACAATGGGGTTTTGATTCATTTCATCATTTTTTAAAGTTATGATATGGTGACTGAACAGGCAGATGCTTTGCATATTCGGATACACAGGTGCACACGATTGCAGTTTGCATCGCTTACGACTCCCATTGGTTTTATTGAACAATTATGTGTACATGTAAAGCTCAAAAACTGATGATGTCATGCGTCACATTGGATGCCATTCTTAACAGCTAAAGAACACTTGTGTCATCATCATCATGAGTCGGAACATTCTGGAAGCTAGCAGTTTGGTCTTACGTTGTTCTCAGTAATGCGCTTAGAGTTGCTCTATCATGGATAAAATCTGCTCTCAAATTCACTATCGATAATCTGCTCACTTATGCTATACAGTATATGGGCTACATTTCTAGTATATTCTCTACTTCGGTAGAATGAAAAATGGGCACACCCTTTAACTTGTTGTAATTTTGCAGTAATTATGGACTGCTATCCGAGTGAAAGTGATGAAAGATTGATTAGATACAGACAATTTAAACCGAACATTGTTGCTGATACCAATTCATACTGCTATAGTTATTGTACAGTCATTAAATTAATACATTAAGTCGAGTCTTTTCTTTTAGAAGGACCAAAGATTAGGCAATTTACGTGTATTTTACTGTTCGTAAGACGTATAACCACGATAAAGTAAAATTCCCGGAATGGATTGACTACGTTGTGGGAGCGTCTACTGCAATGCTTCACTTGTTACAAAGTTTATGCCTATGAATTTGTTATAGTTGCCTCTGGAGCCAATGAATACAATGTTACAAATAAGCCATGGACATATTGTGTGCCTCGCAGAATAGTTAGAAAATCTCCGAAGGTTTCACCGAAACAGGAAGAGAAACCAGTGAGGTGAGGATTAAATTTATTATTTGCTTGGAAAATAATTATAGCAAAATGGAAGTCAGCTATAAAATGCTAACCTTGGCTGGAGGTCAAGGTTCGCTGGAACCTAATTGTTCTCATAATCAGATTTATTTTGAAACCAAAGAAAACTAGAAAACAAATACGAGCAGAACTGTTTGTACAGTAAGTGCATATTTTAATTTGTAGCATCTATATAGCATCTTATAGGCAAATAAGAACAGCAACATAGCCTAGTAATAGTTTGTTTCACAGTATATTAGTGTATACTATTTGACTCATATTTCGTAATTGTCTGTTGGTTTTTCTTGTATAATAGTTGGGGTAGATATTATCAATAATAACTGCGAATAGTATCCATATCCATTGTTATTAATAATTTATTTGGAGCTTGTGCAATGGCAAATGATTTCACAATTTTATAGTCTGTTGACTTTTATCCGTAACAGTTTGTCATAATTATGTTTATGACATAGTTGTCATCTTTATAACAAGTTTTCATAAAAATTCATAGAAACTCATAGATTTTCTTTAAAATGGATTAATTGGATTGGGTCAGAAAACTGATAGAAAGGTTCAGTTATTTAGAGGAACCCGAACAGTTTTTGCATTTCATCTGGCAGTTGATTGGTTAGAAGTTTTACACCCTTTAAATATTGAAGGCCTAGAAAAGTTGTGACATAGATTTTCTTTAAAATGGATTAACTTGATTGGGTCAAAAAACTGATAGAAAGGTTCAGTTATTTAGAGGAACCCGAACAGTTTTTGCATTTCACCTGGCAGCTGATTGGTTGGAAGTTTTACACCCTTTAAATTTTGAAGGCCTAGAAAAGTCGTGAAAGGCGATGAGAGGAGACGGCGAGGAAAGAAAAATGATGGCTGGGATGAGGTCCTGCGGCTTTTGAATGAGGAGACGTGAGTATATTTCTGCCTCATAGGAGTTATATTGTTATACATCTTTATGAATTGTTCATTTCCAAGGAGTGAAAGTTATAAACACAAGGTTGAAACAGATGGGTTATTATGAGTTAAAGATTTTAAGAAATAATATGAGGCTTCCTGATAATGCTTTAGGGCACTTTCTCTTAAACCTATTAGGGTATCTCTATAAGTTTTTTTTCCTTTTTATTGGTCTAGTGATCATGTTCGCTATTTAGTAGGCAGTTTAACACATATAAATAATAATTATAATAATGATACATGGAACTATATTTCTCAAAATGAAATAAATTTACAATTACTGGTTTTAACAATATTCACTAATATGTCAGCTGCCACCATGTGAAATCCCAAGTGATTCTTTACTTATATTTAATACAGCATGCATACATAATAATTGCTTATAATAATTTAAAATGAGGTATAAATTATATATATATATATTTATATATACGTTCAACAGAAACCTTAATGTTATTAACAAAATTAACTGTGATCAGCGGAATGCTGATAGCTGACGGCATGGCTGCCATTGCTCTCTACAAGAGAAAAAAACTCATAAACAACATGGCTACGCAGACGAATGAATTGTTCTTTACTACAACTAATATGTTGCATATATTATTATAACAAATCAATCCCTATCTCTTTGTGGCTTTAATCATTTTTGCTTATCTATATTCGGGGTTTTGAGTCAATTAAGTTTTTCATCGCTATTTAATCGTTGCTATAATATGAAGTGTCTGTCCATCAATCGGAAGCCAAGGTTAGAGGTTGAAGTAACAAAATCTGTTGTTTCGGGATTTGAGCCTTCAGCTTGGTAAGCAAACTTTTCAACTTATGCACTAATTGACCAGCTGCCAGCCTTGCTGAACAGTTGTGGACATATTTACTTTCAGTGTTTATTGGTATATTCTCTCACAACACAGTAAATAGAAAGCGTACTAGTAATTATAACTTGTATTCTAAAGTCGTAAGGCCGGGCCACACGCGCTATAAAAGTTTTACATGTTTTAATAGGCTAAAAATAGGCAACATGTTCATATCGAGAAGACAACTACCGACTATCGCAATCGACTATCGAGCTATCGTGTAACCCTAGTCTCCAGCCTAAGTTTCACGTAAGCTATTGAGCAGTTGTCATCGCTGAGTCTCTCTATTCAGTGTCGGGCATTTGTATCACAAAGATCTTCAACTATGACTAAAAAACTTTTTCACATCGCATTGTTTTTATTTATGAGTAGTCCAATCACATAGTGTGAGATTTAGCTTTCAAAACTGTATATACAGTCAAACATGGATAACTCACTCTTGAATAGCTCGGACACATGGTAAACTCGAACGGTTTTTGGTCCGCTCTCACGTCATGATAAATTGTTTTAGATAACTCGATTAATTTTTTTAATCATTGTGCAGCTCTAGTATTTATATATTAACACGTATTATATCACATATTACATTACTCGTATAATGGCAGTCCTGTACGCCGTGAGAGATTGTCATGTGTAATAATTATGTGCATAGTTATTCTGTGAAGTGGCTGAGTGGCTCAGCAATTGGCACGTTGGCTCACCAATCTTAAAAGTTATGTCAAAAACGTTTCGTGGTAATTAATGCAATTACCACAAAATAAAATTGAGAGCGATGAGTACATTTTTCCAACAAGATGGCCTAATATTAAGAGGTTTAAATAATGGCAATGATACTTCAATTTTTTTAAATTGAAGATGAAAAAATTGAAAAGTTGTCTTGAAATATATTCCTTCACTCTCCCTAGACACATTAGCTATGCTATAATCAGTCACCAGCAATCATCAGATTCACCGCTACTTTTACTACTAAATGAGAAGCCAGAGAGCTGTACCGACACTAATCACTGGGTAGATCGGGCTGCTCGCTACGTTTAGGAATAACTGTGTACATACTTGTTACATATGATGATCTTTCATGTACCCACGACTGCCAGCGTACGGGCAACACAATCCTTCATCTAATTACACCGCCTACTACTCCAAGTTGATAATCTAATAATAAGTGACCCCCCCACCCCTAGTTTGCTACAATAAGTTGGTAATATTCGAACCTGCAAAGTTTTTCTATTGTAAGGTTTCCTGTTTGGCGAAACATGTCGTTAGTACTGCTTATATAAATTGGATTTGTGCACTCTTGTTTATGGTTTTGAAGTTTGTGTGAAGCATTATTACTGATGAGCGAGAGGATAAGTCCTCAGCCTCGTTTGGAGGCTTGGGAGTGAAAGAACTTTGTAAATTTTAGTATTGTCGACCCTTCCTGTTTATTTACGTTTATTAACTAGGTAATATTGCTATTGCAGGACCACATTGTGGAATGCTCGAGTCATGGTGTGAAGAGAAAGAGCCATGTAAGAATGGCGTGACATGTAAGAATGGCGCGACATGCGGGCAGAGACATGTGTACATCTACGACAGCGAGTGCGCACCACGCTGGTCAGGAGTCGTGTGTGACATCGCGCAGAGGAGCTGCGAGTACGTGGCTAACAGGAAACAAGTATCTGTTGATGAGGTATGGCTATACCGTACTGTCAAGCATAGAGTTATTCATCTCTGCAATAGAGTTACTCTTTGTGTGCTAGAAAGTTACTCAGCAGTAGAGTTACTCACCTACAAATAGACTTACTTATAAATACATTTACTCACTTATAAATAGAGCTACTCATCTTCACATGGAGTTACGTGGCTAACAGGAAACAAGTATCTGTTGATGAGGTATGGCTATACCGTACTGTCAAGCATAGAGTTATTCATCTCTGCAATAGAGTTACTCTTTGTGTGCTAGAAAGTTACTCAGCAGTAGAGTTACTCACCTACAAATAGACTTACTTATAAATACATTTACTCACTTATAAATAGAGCTACTCATCTTCACATGGAGTTACTCATTTATGCAGTCACTCGCCAATACACAGTTGTCCCACCAATGTATAATGCAATTCAAAGTTACTCATTTATATATATAGAGTTACTCACCTGTAAACTGATTCACTTGTCTATGAATAGATTAATTGACGTACAAATAGTATAGTTGCTCACTTGAAAATAGATTTGTTGACATTTAAATAGAGTTACCTCTTGATAAATTGTTACTCTTAAATATAGAGTTACTCATTGTATAAAATATAGTTGGTCACTTAATAATAAAATTCAAAGTTTTAGTAAAAGCAACGGAAATAGCACACAAAAATTATAAGTAGACCAGAGACCTGCGCCCTCCGGCTGTTGGGCCACACAAAATCTTATTTGGCAGTTGAATCACCTAGTTGAATTTTTTGTACCTCCGACGGTAGACGCGAAAGTATTAGAGCTTTCAGCTTTTTCTTCATAACATCAAACAGCTAGAGTTTGATATACTGTTTGATATACTGTTCAATCAGCAGGCCTCAACAAACACCTCTATATTTCATTGGTCAATTTTATCTACCAATTGTTAGATGACTTTAGAATTTTCTGGCAAGTTCCTGTTACTGTACAAAGACTAGATCGCTTGTTACTTATATACATAATAAGAATGTATATAAGTATGTAGGTATAAATTTTCATTGCCATTAGTAATCCTCTACAAAATTATGTTTTTCGTTACATGCCAAAAACAGAAATAAAAAGACTGAAATCAGGAATTATTGAGTGAGTTGAACAGACGTGTTTTAAAAGTTGGTAATTTAATAATATTACTGAGTAGTCAGGATAGTGAATTGAAAGTTACAGTTATAAAAAGTTCATAAACTGAAACATAAAATGGTTAATTACAGGAGTGTGAAAACGGGACATGTATTCCAACCATGGTGATTCTCACAAGTGTCATCGCGCTGTTGGCTACACCGGCAGTTACTGCGAGACCGAGATCAATGAGTGTGACTCAAATCTGTGTACCCATGGCTCTTCTTGCGTCAACCATCTTGGCGGTTATTCTTGTCCCCGTCTCGATGGTTTCCAGGGTCAGAACTGTGAAATCAACACCGATGACTGTCATTCGGCTCCCCTCCAAAATGGAGGTTGATGTAATAGTGCGGCTACATAGAGTCATCTCCTTTTCATTGTCGGTAGAAGGTAGGAGATAAGTTCAAATATAACCACTTATGACTTTCATATTCTTTTATGATTTTTTTAGATTCTTCTGTTAGCTGGTAGTCTATTTAATGATGGACCGTTTAGTCGTTCATTTAAAACACCATTTAGTTCACCGGCTGCTTATTTAGTATCCAGACCATTCAGTTCATTGACCATTTAGTTGAGAGACTATTCAGTTCATAGGCCATTTGCTTAAGAGATGATTGATTGACACACTGTTTAGATATATTAAACCATAACTGTCATGTACAACTTTTATCATATTTTCTAGGTAAATCAGACACGCTGATTTCGATTTTGTACTCAAAATAAAGATTGGACCACTAACCTTCAAATGCATCAAGGCTTTTTTAAAGCGTTTTAATATCGGTCTCGAAAACAACACGATCGGCACAACGATTTAGGTAGATATTATTTTAGTTAATTTGATATGTTGGTTGATATTCTATGTTGCTTGTTTGTCAGGTACTGGAATGGCCTGAGGTGTGAAGTTTATGACGCACCGTTTCCTCAAGGCATCGGCGCGGATGTGACGATATCCACAATGCAGCAGTGCCACTGCATACTCTAAGGCAGCTATGTGAGACGACGGGCTGCCCTTAAAAGGCATGAAATGGTGTGTGTGTGACCAGGAGTGTGACTCATTTGCCTGTGATTATGATGGCAATGAGTGCTCTTTCAACCCGCCTCTCCGGAAGGACTGCACAGCTATTCGGCAGGTAGGTGCCATCTATGGCTCGTTTTCAACGCGGCCAACAAAAGCATTTACATTTAGTATATGGTTATCTAGAGCGTGTCACCTGAAAACAGAGATTACGTGTTTGTCACAATTTCCATTTCCATAACATTTCCATAATTCATTTTCATATTATTTCCATTTCCATAACATTTCCATAATCTATTTCTATATTATTTCCATTTCCATAACATTTCCATAATTCATTTCCATATGATTTCCATTTCCATAACATTTCCATAATTTATTTCCATATTATTTCCATTTCCATAACATTTCCATAATTTATTTCCATATTATTTCCATTTCCATAACATTTCCATAATTCATTTTCATATTATTTCCATTTCCATAACATTTCCATAATTTATTTCCATATTATTTCCATTTTCATAACATTTCCATAATTCATTTCCATAGTTTTTTCCATTTCCATAACATTTCCATAATTTATTTCCATATTATTTCCATTTCCATAACATTTCCATAATTCATTTCCATATTTTTTCCATTTCCATAACATTTCCATAATTCATTTCCATATTATTTCCATAACATTTCCATATTTCTAAAATAAAATTTCCATATCCATTTCCATAAAATTATGGAAATATTTATGTTTATGGAAAAGTAAACATTTCCATAATATGTTTAGCGATCCCTGCCTGAAAATGACAGATTTGGAGTTCAATTACCACAGAAGGTCACTGTTGGTGACAGTAAACAGAGCACACTATAATTGAAGACTTAACAGTGTGACGATGCGATGCGTCGACAAACTGAACAAATATTCATACATGAGCTATGATAAACAAGCATTCAAATCATAGCTAATTTTACAAACACGCACACTCTGCTTGCAGTAAGCTAAGCGTACACCATACTTGATCTTGGAGAGGTTGCTCACGCACTATGGCAACAAGCTAATCTCTCTTTTGTTAGAAAGTATTATTGTTTTCTGTTTTTGCGATATTTATTCTTCTAAAAACAAGGCACACTATTTCTAGATTATACATTATCTTTTTAAGATGGTTAGTCATGCTTGGTGGACTGCCATTGCTGCCTATAGACATTCTCATATCAGTGGCTGTTCTACTTTCATCCTTGTATATAGAGGTGATATACCGTACAGGATGAATTTATTCACGGAGTTATATTTCGCGAAAATTGTTATTTCATGCATATTCGCGGATTAATTTATTCGCGGCTGACAACTGTTACTCTCTATGGAGAGTTAACTCTATTGCGTCTTACAATAGAGTTAATCATACGCATGCGCGCTTTGCGTGTGCTCGTACACCAAAACGCGGTATACACCACACCTTCCAACTACGAGTCGATCACGCTAAGCTATAAATTTTATGCTGCACTCAGGGGTTTTCACGAATATTCATCGATTTGGAGGCCTTTGATGAACCAACAGTTTGTGGTAAGTAATGAGTTTTTTTAAAACCATTTACTAAATTAGTTGAATTTTATTTTAGGTTTTCGGTAAAACGCAATATTTATTTTTTCCATCCCTACCGCTTCGTTATTTGTCTTAGTGTGAGAGAGATTTTTCATCGTACACGAAGGCACCATGACTACAAGGGTGGTAGATGTTATTCTTAGAAGATAACCAATCATTCAGGAGGTTTTGAAATTAGGTAGAAATTACTGCAGCTGCTAACGAGAAGAATATATCTGTTTTAAAAAAAGGAACAAATACGCCTTTACGAGCACACATTTTTGGCCAACCGGCAGAACTTTGCAATAGTAAGCCCCGTGGAGAGTTTGATGATAACTTCCTTACCAGTCATGTAGTAGTGAGAGAATTGCCTTTAGCATCTACCCAAGACAGTGACACCGATATAGAGCTGCTATTACCAAAATAACTAGTCAGAGAGCACCATTACACGCTTGTATTCACTTATCAAGGGTACCAGTTCAATTTTATTGCTAGACAACCGCCATATGGACTAAACTGTTTATATTTACTCCATCGTTTGTAAAATTTTATTTGTATTTGAAATATTTTATTTGTACTCAAGTTTGTAATAAATTATAATATATCTATACATGAAATAAAATATATAATATAATCGTGTTTGTTGCAGCGATATCAAGGAGTTGTTGTCGACGAAGGGGTCTGGGTTGACTGGTTGCTTCTCTGCCAATACTCCTGCGTTGATGAATATTACTACTTGTCTCTAGTTTTCGTAATCGGAGTAGGTTGTTTCATTCTCAATCTGCAGTAAACACAAAAAAGAAAAAATATTAACAAGTGTTACGGAAGTACAAAAACAATAGCTGAAGGATTTAATGAAAGAGATCAGTTTTTAAACAAAATAATTAACTAATGCAGTTAATTATGGAAAAACGTATCTGCTTTGCAAATCAAATGCATACCATAATGTCCAGATCAGAATCATGATCGTCCTCAACTTCGGTATTAGAAATTGATAGAGTTTATTTCAATGTAAAAAGACTTGGAGAGATTTTTTGCGATGACGAAGCCATGCCTAATAACTTGTGAAAACCTTGAATAATTTTGTAAAGTTTGATGCAATGGCAATAAAACTCGAAGCACCGGCAATGATTTTAAAGAAGTTTTGAAACTCGGCTACGTTTGGTACTTCTGCCTAGCGTCTATTTTTGCGATGACGCCATTCTGCATATCTTGTGACAATGTTGAATAATTTTGTAAAGAAATGTGATGCATTGGCAATGGTGTTAGCTCAAAGCCCAGGCCATGATTTTAAAAATGTTTTAGAACTCAACTACGTTTAGTATTTATGCCTTACGGCTAGTTTTTAACTCTATGCAGTAGTTATTCTCCCTTGTGATTAAAATTAAAACTCATTATTCAGATATACAAACTAAAATATAAATCAGAAGCACAACTGGCTTGTTTCAAATTAAATGCTTCTAATGTAAAGTTTAAAACGTTTTATCAAAAAGTATAGAGATTTTCTATCGCTTGAGATTGGTTTCTTGTTTGAGGTGATGTTATTGCCGGGAAGTTTTTAGATTGACATTGGCAAAACTTGATCGTTGATGAAATGCTCAAAAGAAAATACATATTGTTCTTTTGAGCGTTTTACTCACGATCAATTTTGCCGATTTTTCTTGAAGTTAATGCAAAGATTACCTCCTTTTACCTTGCTTCCGAAGGGCGATCGCTATGCGGATGTTTGGTATAAATCAAATTTCACCAAACCTTTAGAAAAGTCGTTGACAAAAATATTTTGCCAATGGTGGTCATAACAACGCTTATGAATTACGAAAAGTTGAGGTTTACCTCTATGGCTTGGAATAAAGTGATTTTCTAAAGCGATAACAACCGTTTCGGTAGCCGTTGGGAAAAAACAGTTTGAGTTAACAGTGTTGCGTTCGAGTTATCTATAGCAATTTATCATTATGTGGGAACGAACCGGAAAAACCGTTCAAGTTAACCATGTGTTCGAGCTATCCGTGGCCGAGTTATCCATGTTTGACTGTATTCCTATAATCTGATTGGTCGAGCTCGGGTGGCAATCATACCATAATTGAATTACATCATGTAGCAACAGAACAACTGCATGGCTCTGACCACCCAAGCAAACATTTTCTCAAAATAAATAATTACCTATTAACTAAGTTACCGAATAAGATTGTCCCCACCATCGCCCGTGTTTATTGAGAACACACTAACACATTTTTACCTCTATTCTTTTCAATACCTCATTATCTTATCGGTGTTTATCGAAAGTGATTATCATTTGCTGCCTTCTTGTGATGACGGAATGATGTGTCACATTTTAGTCGAAACCAACTGGGTTTACGTGGTCATCGGCTCCGTTTCGATTATTGTCGTGGCCATTCTCGTTGGTGAGCTGATTTCGGCGCAGAGGAAGAGAGCCCATGGCGTCCAGTGGTTTCCTAAAAACTTCTTTGGTAACAACTCACCTGCTGGCCTCGCTCGAAAAGGAGGAGATGGAAAGGAGGATGAGTGTAAACTGGATCGCATCAATTCTGGTAGGTGCCTTATAGATACATATATTTAGGTTTCACGGAATGAGAGGCCTCAGGCTAGGAACGGCCTGAGCCTGAATGCCAACCTGCAAACAACAGGTTGAGGTTTAATTCCCAATAAAAGACCTCCCGTGGTGACAGGAATGTCATCCAATCTTAAATTGCTCTCAGCAACCGGGCATGTCTCCAGGTATAGAGGTTCCTCTGGCACTGGAGTCAGACATGTCTAGTCAGGATCACAAAGTTATTGTTTGTACACTGGCACTTAACAACACGCACAACCTCCGCTTGCAGTGAGCTGAGCAGACATCATACTCCATGACGGGGTATGTTGTCGTGAGTATGATTCAATATTTTTGAACAATGTTGAATCTCAAAACAGAACATCAACAAAGGAAATATTCAAACTACAGATAAATACTAAACATACAAAATTTACTCTCTATACATAAATAACTTTAGATTTTAAAATGATCAGGCACTGATATAGAAATAGTTTTCCTAAGCAATGGTAAAATGTGAGCATGCTATTTACATTGCATGCTGTTTACTCATCTGAATAACATATCTAGTTCTAATCTAATTCGATGTCTTGTTGATGAGAAATAAATGAGCTGCCTTTATAACCGGTGATCATTGTGTACTTTTCATTGATATCTTACTTGATCTTACTCGTAACAATAGATGTAATAGTTAGTAACACTGCTGCATCTCTTGCTAAGCGATTGGATAGGTGAGTAATTTTATTAGAAAAGTGAGTAACTCCTAAAGTGAGTGACTGTTTTTGAATAGCTTTATTGCCTACCTGTGTAAATCTATTTAAGTAGGTAGCTCTATTGTATAGGTGAATAACACTGTTATATAGATGAATATTTGTATTGCTATGCAAATCTATTACATAGGTGAGTAATGCTGTTGCTGAGTAACTCTATTGCTTCAGCAAGTACCTCTATTATTGAATGGCTAATAATTAATCATACTGTTAGATTATATAGTGGTTAGTAAAAGTTTAATAACTGGTGAATAGGTATAATAAAGGAGAACTGAGTAAGTCTATTAATGAGAACTGATGAATAAGTCTATGACAGTGCAGGATCACTGGTCAATGTTTTACTAGGAAATATATTGTAACTCGTGTGTATTTTGTATCTGCTGTTTTATCTGCCCTTTTAGATCAGAGTTGTCTCCTCAGCATTCCGTTTTGATATTTTACAACTTGACATTTTTAAAATAAGCTGCGTTTTGATTTCACATTTGAAACATTGTGCATTTAGCTGCCAAGAGGAGACGAGTAACACCAGAGACAAACTTGGAAGGTGACAGAGCTTAGATACCTCAGCACTGCATTGCCACCCTGCCGAGTGCAACCCTCACCCCTCCTCAAGGAGATATTGGGAATGTTATAAACATTTTCTTCCTTAATGAGACAGTTGTTTTATTAAAGTCTGTTTTTTTTTGAACGAAAATCCTACAGAGCCTTCTAATTCCTTTGAAGAGAGATTTGCATGAAAAACTGTTGACAGCTTTTGTAGTGTAAACTTGTTAAGTGGTTGCTCATAATAATTGGCTTTCTATTCTGTTGCAGAAATCAGCAACTGTAAATGAGAAAGGACCAGGAGGCTTGACAGCTCTCATGCTGGCAGCGAGAGGCAGCGGAAGATTTTTTGACGACGCTCAATCTGATAGCTCAGATTCTGACAGTGCCCTTAGTAAGTACTACTAGAGACCAATCAACAATAGCTACACCGTTCATTGACCAATCAACACTAGCTACACTGCTCATTGACCAATCAACAATAGCTACACTGCTCATTGACTGATCAACAATAGCTACACTGCTCATTGACCAATAAACAATAGCTACCCTGCTCATTGACCAATAAACAATAACTACACTGCTCATTGACCAATCAACAATAACTACACTGCTCATTGACCAATCAACGATAGCTACACTGCTCATTGACCAATAAACAATAGCTACATTGCCCATTGACCAATCCACAATGGCTACACTGCTCATTGACCAATCAAAACTAGCTACACTGCTCATTGACCAATCAAAACTAGCTACACTGTTCATTGACCAATAAACAATAGCTACACCGCACGTTGGCCGATCAAAAATAGCTACACTGCTCATTGACCGATCAACAATAGCTACACTGCTCATTGACCGATCAACACTAGCTACACTGCTCATTGACCAATAAACAATAGCTACACCGCACATTGGCCAATCAACAATAGCTACACTGCTCATTGACCAATCAACAATAACTACACTGCTCACCGACCAATCAACAATAACTTAGTTAATTTTTGCCCAATTAAAAATGCTTTGAGTACTCATTGACCTATCAAAAATAGTACGGAATTTTTGAATTAATCAAGTAGTAGTTAAAAATCTTGTGGTTAAAGGCACATAAATGGAAATGTAGGTTTGGTAAAATATATGTCTGGAGGTAGATACAGTGATAGAAATTGAGGGTGTAAGTTACTCTAACTTACTCTAACCAAGTAAACTTTAAACTAACTTAGCTAATATGTTATTTTTTAATTTTTAATGCTTGATATTTAACATTTAATATATTCTCTACAATACCTTATGAAACCGCTGTTCTCCAGAACTTTCAATGTTATGCGTAGGAAGATTTTTAGGCATAGCTAAATATTTGAGGGAATTTCATGTTTTATGTGAAGGCAGTTGTAAGAAGGGGTTTGACTGTAATTGATGGAGGTTTGACTGTACTCTTATCTGTTGCTCTGACCAGTTTTTTTTGTCCGTCTGTCTCTGACTTCAATCATCTCAATTTGTTGTTCTAGACTCAAATCTAGCGTTTATGATGGGCCTGCTGGACTCGGGGGCGTCGGTCAATGAACATGATGAGGGAGAGACAGAACTTCACCATGCAGCTCGGCTTGGTCGTGGAGATAAAGCGAGGCTCTTATGTGAACGTGGTGCTGATCCAAACGCAAAAGATACATCAGGTTTGTCAGATAAATCAAGCCTTCCTTAGTAACGTAGCCTTCCTTAGTAACGTGAAGCTATCCTTAGTAATGTGAAGTTTTCCTTCAGCGATGAGCTTGAAAGAAAATACCGTCAATTTGTTACATGAATGTTCCAGAAACTTCTTCGTAGGCGTGTAGTGTTGAGTGTTAAAATAAATGTTCCCATAAAATATGCTGTTAGAGTTTGTTTTCAGGTTTTATTTCTAGCCTCTTTGCATTCATTACAAGGTTGGATTGCTTACAAAAACTTCTAGCGCCGTATCTTGGAAATTACTTTCTGTTTGTAATCGCATATTTGCACTCAAACTTTTGATTATGGTGGAAAATAATGTTTGGGACAGTAAAGTATATTTCTACTATATGTAACAATACGCAACTATCTTTAAAGGTTGACTTGCAACAAAATTCACATTACAGTTATTTGGTATCAAAAGATTCGCCATGTCTTACTCTGTTGTATCGTAGGTGCCAAATATGTGGAAATGTGATTACAAGCTCTTAAAAGCTCAAAAACGAAAAGCCGCCGTAGATTAAAATCTCTTGATTTCGATGACGTATCCGCGGAGTTTGGTTATTGTCTTGTCACGTGATGTTCTCGCGTGAATTGAAAGGCCAATAAAAACCTCAATATAAAACTTATGGTAGCATTAGTTTATGACAAACACTTCGAGTTTTACCGAAGACCCCGTATCAAATATAGATGCTCGCTACTTTACAGTTTCAGCTTGGCCATTCCGCCCGACAATTCAACGTACGCATACTTGTCTGAGTTGCGATCATAAAAAAATGTCCAATTCTGAAGAGTTCAGACACACTGGCGTTTTGAGCCTGCCGCTCTATCTGAAGAATATCCTCAACAGAATCAAACCTCCCAGCCAGTAGGCACCGCCACAAGCCAACTCTTATGTGCCAAGCTAGCTAGTAGTACTTAATAGTTTTAGCTAGAGAGTGATAGAACGAATATGTATATATATATATATATGATTTTAATGATGATAATTATCGCTTCAAGTTGCGAAAAAATAATTACAGATTTTTCTCGAATGACAACATTAACAATTTTAATATTTAAATCTAGTCCTGCACCGATATACTGTTGGATAACAGCGACCTGATGTATTAGCTATGGTGACATAGACATATCTGTTCATTTCTTTAGGAGCTAATACCACCGGCTACAGAGTGCGAGCGCTGTCAAGACCTGTCTGCGAGCGCTGTCAAGACATGCCATCTCTTCCTGAATGTTTGTGCTGCCATGATGCTGAGTTTGCGCATCGTCTCCATGACTGCGGGGAGCATGAATGCCTGTGTATGCATCCTGGTGTGGGCGAACTTGGGGCGCCTGCACCTCTTGAGTTGGGGTGGAATAATTACCTGCAATATCATAGTGAGTTGGATTTGTATTTAATGTCAACATCACCAGAGCTATGCTAATGTGTCAAGCATTGTCTACAATTCTTGTGTTACACATTTAATGCATCGGTTGAACACACATATTCTGAACTCGTGGAACACAAGGAGAACTGATATATTTGGCTTGTACACTTACTACAGTAGAGAGTGTATTAGTTTTATGATTTTATTATATAAAGATCGAGATTATTGTTTTTCAATAATTGTTTTGGTAGATAATCTATTCCCATTTGGAGAGCCATCGCCAAATGCTCGGAAAAGGTCGTGTGCATACTGCAATCTTGTGTTTTGGCTTATGCCGCAAATTCGTCGCGGTGAGCGACGGCCTCTGCCTGCCTGCTTGGTGTCTAACATTCGGTCTAAGGTTTGATCTAGAATTCTCAATCAAAGTCGTTGAGTTTCTTCATTGCCATAGCACAAGCCCTTGAACACATAGTCTGCAAACTCTTATTCATCATCCGTTGGTGGGAAAAGAGCCCAAATCTTAGACACCAAGCAATCAGGTAGAGGCCGTCGCTCACCGCGACGAATTTGCGGCATAAGCCAAAACACAAGCTTGCGGTATGCACACAACCTTTGTAACAACATCCGTTGTAATGGACCTCACTCTCAGGCCGTCGGAAATTAGATCGGACCGGCATCGCTTGAAGCCTTCCAGCTCCATGGCATTAGAGCTGGTGGTCTCCGTTGACTGCAAAGTAAAGAAAGTTATGACCAACAATCACTTTCACATTATTTGAATGAATTATTTAGCTAGATCAGCAACTTCATGTTTATGTATTGACAACTACTAAAAAATTTGGGTTTTTGTCGGGCTGTGAAGTAAAAACTGTCAAAGCTTTACCTTGACATGATGGCTGCTGACTATTAAACCGCAGCTGTGATCTATCATAGTGTAGGCCCCGTATAGTGTGCAATGCCCCGGACTATCACACCTACCGTCACCTGCCAAATCAAGTTACCAATCGATTGCTGCCATCAATCCCTCGTTATGCAGGGTGTACTGCTCAGCAATACACTGTAAAATATTGTAAAACTTCATTATACAAGATTAATTTGTATCATTATCATTAGTGTAAGAAAGTAGAATCCTCTTACCCCTTTTTGTGCTATATTATGATAAAAAATCAGAATTTTAAATATATTAAATATTTCACTTGAAGGATGACATATTTTCATTTCAAAAAAAATTTTTTTTCTAAATGTCGTTATTCAATTAGTGTGCCAAGCTTTTACTCACATTTTCCAAGTTTATGGGTAAATATTAACACTCACACCATGTAAGTATACTCTTTGTTGATAGAGGCAAACGCTGTGGCTTGGTATCGCGATGTTCAGGAGCGACAGAAAACGGAGGTTCTGCGTAAGTCATCCGCCAGAAAAAAGTGATGCAGCTGCCAGCAGGTGGTTGATGACGCGAGCTCTGTTCACCCTGGCAGTTGTTTCCCAAGTGTACGATTGGTGACAGGAGGCACATGTAACCTTGAACTCTACCCTTCCGACTTCTCGCCCCATCGTGAATGAGCAGGGGAGGGCACAGGCGTGACAGTGAAATAGTCGCTGGAGTGCTGTCACACTTACTATTATTTTCTCCACTTTGAAGGAGGATTCGGGTCTGAAATCACAACACAATAGTTGACTTGCAATGAGATTTGTACAACATCATTTCCTGTTATTATATCATATTTGCTTGATCAAAAAAAGAATAAATATATAGCCATGCAATCATGACACAGATTTACAAAACCTTATAAGAATCCATGATATTGTAAACATAAAAATGTGAGTAATAACTCTATGGATTTTATTTATATTTTGTCAAGTTTGGTTAAGTTCAGCTCTATCTTACATGCATAGACCTATTAACTATACTAGACTGGGCAATGCGAAGCCATGGTGTCCTACATAAATAGCCACATTCCTCGCGACGTAACGTCAACGCTTTGTTCACTTGCAGCTGGTCAGGCAAGCGAGTCATCATTGTTTACATTGAAAGAATGGCTGAGACAGCTTTGTTGCTACATGTAATTTGACATAACAACTAATGTACACAAGATATTGATTTAAAATTTTAGATGCAAAGCTTATACACTATGCTTTTCCTACCCTGCAAATTTGTAAACATAAAGTTGAATATTTCATATGTAAAGTGCCAGTAAAAATGTATATATCTATTCAAAAAATATTGCAAAATTATCAATGTTGCCCTATGCTATGGGCTAACATATGTCAGATAGCTAGGTGTACAAACAGATTTCAAGTGCATACACACTGGTAAATGGTACACTGATTGCAGTCTGCCATGAACATAAATGTTGAGTCTTAGGTGTTATGCAAACAGCATCAGAAAAATCGTAGAAAACAAACGACAAATGGTACACTTTTCTAGACATAATTATTGTGACAGGCTACACATGACTAAAGACGACCATTCGGCTGAGCTTTGATCTAAGATTACTTTTGTTAGCTGCTACCTTTGTAGCCTCGTGGTGAATTCTAATTCTGACATCTGGATGTGATAGTTTTAACTAACGCTGGCTGCGCTGTGACTTGAGCATGGAAATTCCTGATGCAAATTGCTTTGTAAAACCAATAAAAGAGTCTTAGTGACCACCAGCTTGTGTATGTCTGCAGTGATTCCTTGTAAGTCGACACACTGCCGTATAATCTGTTCTGAGCCTAGACATATCTTTGTGATGACAGGATGAGGTGTAAACAGACCACCTCTATCTTTTACACTGATTAGTATCGCATCATCCCTGGTGCGTAAACCTGGACAGGAGGCTATAAAGCTGGTGCAGTCATTGCAGTTGAGTTTTAAGCTCCGTACCACATAACCTGCTAAATAAATATTATATTTTAATATTATTATAAAAAGTATATGTATCAACCGTAAAATAAATTTACCTACATCTCACTGATCCGCTGCAGTATTATTTCAAGCCACTTTGCTACCTGTATATCTGTTCTATACACTAACAATAAGTGAAAGTAGCTAATACCAAAATACATGTACATACATAAATCATGTACCACAATATGGGCAGTCATGCAGTTTAGCACATGCAGCAAGGCTGCAATGTGTGCCAGATCTCTTGTTTTGTAGAAAATTTGGAGGAATTGGTTGTAGTTACCTACCGATGTACTCCACTATGTCCGAGACAGATTTTGACAGATTGATTTCCAGCCGTTCGCTTGATTCCAAATAATCATGGAGGTCATCGTCACTTTCTACAAGAATTTTTCTTCGTTTAGATGAGGGAAGTAGGGAGCAGGAGCCATCTGAGCTATCACAATCAGGACAGTTAGTACTCGTGCTTGGTGTGATGTCTGTTTTCACTAGTCGAGCTCTCAGTACAGATTTGAAGCTACGGACATCTGGATTATTGTTGAAACCTCCCTTGGCCCGAATCTTTGAGGACAGTCTTTCTATATGCTCTTGTCTAAGCTTGTACAGAGGTAAATACTTGGCCTCGCGAAATGTTTGAAAAATTTAATTCCCTATTCCAAGGTATGAGGTACGCTTATGTAGAGGGTCGGGAATGATCTCTTCAGATTGCTTGGCGGCTGTTGGCTCTTCATAGCAAAGTGAAGGTTCCAGGACTGCTCATTGCGGTCTGGTGGAGATGATTTAGATAGTGTTGGTCGGCATAACAGTCGTCTATGCTTTGGTTGAGTCGGTTGTAAATATTTTCGCGGAAAATCAAATACCCTTAGTACAGCAGTAGGTTCTAGTATGGCAGTCATCACCATACTCATTTACTAGCCCATGTCCACCTGCCATGGTCATGAAAAACTTCATGAAATGGGAAACACTTTGTCTACTTTGCGGTTGGCACCTCTTTGTGCGAAGCAACTTTTCAAATATTAGTGCCAGCAATGAACTTTAGGAAAACATTTTGGAATAACTATTATTTGTATGCATATCTCGAAAAAATCCGCAAGATTTCTTGCTCTTCATATCTAGGTACCTCTCACAACCACCCTTGAAAACAATTTAAGTAAAATTTACCTTTGAATCATTTCCAGTGCTGGTAGTTGCTCCACTCTCCATGGCTTCCTACTTAAAAATATGGCCTGGACTAGGCAAAGTGAACAAAGTGAACATAGACCTATTTTCTGATGCTGTTTGCATAACACCTAAGACCCAACATTTATATTCATGGCAGACTGCAATCAGTGTACCATTTACCAGTGGGTATGCATTTGAAATCAGTTTGTACACCTAGCTATCTGACATGTTAGCCCATAGCATAGGGCAACATTGATAATTTTGCAATATTTTTGAATAGATATATACATTTTTACTGGCACTTTACATATGAAATATTCAACTTTATGTTTACAAATTTGCAGGGTAGGAAAAGCATAGTGTATAAGCTTTGCATCTAAAATTTTAAACCAATATCTTGTGTACTTTAGTAGTTATGTCAAATTACATGTAGCAACAAAGCTGTCTCAGCCATTCTTTCAATGTAAACAATGATGACTCGCTTGCCTGACCAGCTGCAAGTGAACAAAGCGTTGACGTTACGTCGTGAAGAATGTGGCTATTTAAGTGGGACACAGTGCTGAGCCGTGATGCATTGGATTGCCCAGTCTAGTATAGTTAATAGGTCTATGCTTACATGTAATTGGAGAGTGTTTGATGCTGGCCAACATAGCGCTCAAACTCTTCCCAGTCGTCAGTGGTTGGCACAAATTCTTCATCTTCTAATACTAATAATAATCATCTAAGAATACTAATATGCTATTAACGATGATACCAGAAAATGACAACCATTTTATATAACATATCTATAACTGAGTGGGGTTTAGAAATTTGGCGAAATTTATCGTGAAACTTATAACATTATTTTATCAATTATAGATTAATATATTACATTTTACTGACAAATATGCAGTATGAACTAGTTTTGTTATTATAATAAGAATAATACACGTAATTAAAAAGAAAATACTAATAATATCATATTACAATTAAATGACATTAATATTGTAATATTAAATATAGATTTATACAGTAGTATTAGGAGATTACTAGAAAATAACCAGTTACTACTACTAATACAAGTGGTTCATAAAATAAATTACTCACGTGCTTTGGTGGAATGTTGAGTATGCAAACAGGTTAGAAAACATGTCTTTGAAATGGCGAAAACAAAGGGAAGAGTAAGCAGGCGAATAAATAAAGTTTGTCACATCCGGCTTCACCCAGTTGCTCCACAGCCGGTGAAGGTCTGGTCTTTTCTCTGCTCTTGGCTAAGAAAAAAGATGCTTCTCAGCTTGGAAGCTGCACAAACATGATGTGGAGCGTTAGAGATTATGAGGAATTGAAATTAACAAGTTTAATACAAGAAAGCGCATCTGTTATTTGCGATAGATCAAACTTGAACTGAAACTAACATTATCTGGTTAGGTGACTTACAATTCCCGCCATATGGCGCAAACAACTTCTACAGCTTTTTTCGCCCATCATAGCGGACCAAAAGACTCATCCTTTTTATCAGAGGATGATATGCAATCGTTCAAGCAAAGTTAAAAAAATTAATCATGTTTTTATGCTATGTTTTGAGATATTAGTGCTCAAAGTTGCAGCATTACAATGCTGATAAAATAGACGCGTATGAACAATAGACATGGTTTTTATCGCAGGCGTGAAGTATATTTGTGAAAATAGTTCGACGAATAAGGATGCATGAAAGTTTAAATATAAACCATCTCCCACACATATGTCACATTTTAGCCGTTTTGGAAAACGAATCCAAACTAGTGCGGTCTCGTGTCGCTGCGATTTTTTGTTCGCTTTTAAGAGCTTTTAATCACATTCCCACATATTTGGCACCTACAACACAACAGAGTAAGACATGGCGAATATTTTGATACCAAATAACTAATGTGAATTTTGTTGCAAGTCAACAACAATTTTGTGCAACCTTTACGAACTTCATTAGGCAGCCGCATTCAGAGAGAATTCAGTGCAGATCACCAGTGTACTTGAAGTTCCTAAAAAAATTTCAAAGTAACACTGAATGAGACGAATTATTCTTCCACAGCATAGCCTCATCTAAGCCTGGCTGACGAGCTTTGAACATACCGGACTGAAACTTTTTTGGCCTGGCCTAATTTGTAATGCCATGACAAAAAAGCATGGCAAAAGGTTTTATAGAAGCAGGTTGCAGGTAATTTTTAACTGTGAAAAACTTTCCAAATTAACATCTGCTTGTAAAAGTGTACATTTATTGCTATAGAAAACCTGTGGGCAAACAGCATTGAGCGAGTGAGCCACAATTGTTATTAGGCTATGCCATAAGTTAACTATACCATAAGTTAGCTATACAATAAGTTAGCTATACCATAAGTTAGCTATACAATAAGTTAGCTATACCATATAGCCGTTCAGGTACTGATGTGTTAGTCACTGCTAAAACAATGGAAACTTTTGCTTCAATTGAGTAATCATCTTGAAACACTTGACTCTTTAATTTAGGGACCTATCTAGGATTAATACACATATACATATAACAAACTACCTGCTTGCTTTGAAAAAAGGCCTAAACTTTACTTATAGTGAAAACATGAAATATATGCTTGGCAGGCATAATTATATAAACTAATAATCCTTACTCGCACAATACGGAATTGTAAGTCCTTTGTGAAAAACTAGTTTTAAAATCCATTGTGGACTTTCTAAGGCTATTCAAAACTGTTGGATTTCTCATAAAATGGTGTAAAAGGAGAAATATTTAGTTAAGATAACAATATGAACTTCTATGAGACGAGCGACTGAACAGGAGTAAAGCATGAATAAAAGGACTATTTTGGTAAAATACTACATACACAACTCTACTAACTTTCTTTTCAGCATTCGGTTCAACTCGAGCAACTTCGTTTGCGACCTCATTCGAGGGAACAAAGAGATTCGATGCAGTTTCACATCCTCTATCATCATCACACATCCTACAAATGAATTAATTTAAACAAGTAAAGACAACAAAGTTTGGAAAATAATGTTCTTTATTCTAGTTTGCCTAGTTTATTCTAGTAATTTATTATAGTTTGCCTCCGCTACTCGCCATTCTGAAAAGCTGTAGTTAAAGGTGTCCTGTGAAATGTTGATCCTATTCTAAAACAATACAAGACATACTACCACCAATCTGTCAGAAGAATCACAGAAGTCTAACATTTTAATGTTCATCTAGTGATTTTCAAAGAAGGTTAATCTATCAAGGTTTACCGTAATTCTTCCTACCACACAGATTAAAAATAGAAACTCAATTTTGTTAATTATGAGCCTAAAGTACATTGTATTTAGAAAGGAGTGCCCTGCTAATCCGCGGTGCACTTAAGTGTGAAAGGTAAAAAGAACACTGCCAAAGAATTAGGAATGGTAGCACTGGCATGTATATTATCAGAGCTGCTCTCAAATCATAGTGATTTGAATATTCGAATATTTGAATATTTGAAACAAATCATATTGTACTGATTTGACACAAATGGTGATTTGATTCGATTTGAAAAGTTTTGGAAGTAACTTGGTTTGATTTGAAGTTTCGGGCTAATTTGAAGACTTGATTTGAAAAATAAATCAAATCACATCGCTATTGATAGCCTTGTCTTTTGTAACCGATCGAAACATTTTTACGATGTTTGCTAAGTTAACCCAAACTTTGGCAAGAAATGCGCACCATCGATACCGAGGCTAAGCAACCGCGTGCGTGTCCCTCTACAGAAAAAAGAAAATGACCGCGTGTCGTGTGTGTAAAAGGAATCAACATGAGCAGCTCTGGTAAGTTTTGAAAAAGGCATGTTTGTAGTTGTGGTGCTGGCATTGAATACTTTGATGTCAATTATTTGATTGCTAGAAATTGGTTGTGACTATCCCACTCTAACCTCAGTCACTAGTCAAAATAAAAATTACTTGAGCTGTGCCTACAGCATGAATGAATAAATAGAGTATTATAATACATGTATATAATATTCTAAACAATACTATTCCATGCCGCGGACACATTCAATATTCACAGTAATGAAAATGTTCATGAATATAAATATGCATTATATTATAATTGGGTAGAATTAAATTAATAAAATAAATTAAAGTTTTATTCGTTTTATCAAATTTATTAGAATAAATTAGAATTAAATAAAATTTTGATTTAACTTATTGTTTTAAATTATAAATGAGTAGCATAACAATAACATTTTATCCAAGTAAGTATAATAAATGTAATAATTATATATCATACATAGTTTAAACATTACCATTTATGTATACATTATTATATGTATAATAATATAATTAATGATAATTTATACACAGTCACTTACTTACTAAGTGAAGTAAAATACTTAAAACGAGATTTCGGTTAAAAAAGACGATGTAGAGAAAGAGGAAGTCACATGCACTCAGCAAATATAAATATGTGATAATGAAGATATGTTCGCTGATTTTTTGAATAGAGCACCTTTAGTTAGTAGAAGTAATCTGGATCCAGTAAATCAGAAGATTGAAAAGTATATGGCGAAAAACAAATTTTCTTGTAACACTCTAAGCTATTGGCAAGATGAGACACAGTTACTGAGGCTTAACAAGCTGGCGCTGAAGATCCTTTCAGTACCAGCTTCATCAGCTCCCATAGAATGGGTTTTTAGTAAAAGTGGCTTCGTCATGAGGCTACAAGGAGCTCCTTGACATCTGAATACTTGCGCAAGCTAGTTTTTCTAAAATGCAACAAGTGTATTTAAATAAATGTGTTAATATTATGTAACTGTTACTTATATGCTCAATGCTTAGTGTCGTTTTTTTCAAGTAAAAGCCTCAGTAACTGTCTTTCACTTGCCAATATTTTCAGGTTTTATCTTATATTTGTATCTTATATTTTGTAACTTTAAACAAGTATCTAAGCTTTTTTTTACATTTGTACATTCTTGCTTAAAAGCTTCAATAAAAGCAAAGTCACAGCCATGACCATAAACTGTTACATAACCCTCCACTCATTCATTGATGTATTGAGCCAATGGTATGATGTGCTCTGCAATGATGTTTTAACATACCTCATAGAACATAGAACAAAACCGTATTTAGTGATGAATTTAACAGACAATACATTTAGTGGTACAGAGATACAGCTATACTATTCCCATCCATAGAACCCAAAACGGGCAGGGGGGCAGATAACCTACGCTTTCCCCCTGGTTCAGGTCCTATGGATAGGAGTACAGGCTACACCACTACAGCTATACTGTAGATTGATCATACTATGCAACAATTGAGTGAACAATTTGAAAGAGTATTTCAAATCATTATTAAATGATTCAGGAATTGAATTAGTTATTGGTCTGATTCGATTTGATTTGATTCGAATCTGCTGACAAGGGTGGGGGATTTGATTTGATTTGTAGCTCGCCGGATATGATTTGAGTCATAAAAAAGTCATTTGAAAGCAGCTCTGCCATTCACTCTCAATTATATGTTATCATGCACCACCCAGTCTCAATTATATGTTATCATGCACCACTCACTCTCAATTATATGTTATCATGCACCAACCACTCTCAATTATATGTTATCATGCACCACTCACTCTCAATTATATGTTATCATGCACCACTCACTCTCAACTATATGTTATCATGCACCACTCACTCTCAATTATATGTTATCATGCACCACCCACTCTCAATTATATGTTATCATGCACCACTCACTGTCAATTATATGTTATCATGCACCACTCACTCTCAATTATATGTTATCATGCACCACTCACTCTCAACTATATGTTATCATGCACCACTCACTCTCAATTATATGTTATCATGCACCACTCACTCTCAACTATATGTTATCATGCACCACTCACTCTCAATTATATGTTATCATGCATCACTCACTCTCAATTATATGTTATCATGCACCACTCACTCTCAATTATATGTTATCATGCACCACTCACTCTCCATTATATGTTATCATGCACCACTCACTCTCAATTATATGTTATCATGCACCACTCACTCTCAACTATATGTTATCATGCACCACTCACTCTCAATTATATGTTATCATGCACCACTCACTCTCAATTATATGTTATCATGCACCACTTACTCTCAACTATATGTTATCATGCACCACTCACTCTCAATTATATGTTATCATGCACCACTCACTCTCAATTATATGTTATCATGCACCACTCACTCTCAATTATATGTTATCATGCACCACTCACTCTCAATTATATGTTATCATGCACCACTCACTCTCAATTATATGTTATCATGCACCACTCACTCTCAACTATATGTTATCATGCACCACTCACTCTCAATTATATGTTATCATGTACCACTCACTCTCAATTATATGTTATCATGCACCACTCACTCTCAATTATATGTTATCATGCACCACTCACTCTCAACTATATGTTATCATGCACCACTCACTCTCAATTATATGTTATCATGTACCACTCAATCTCAATTATATGTTATCATGCACCATTCACTCTCAATTATATGTTATCATGCACCACCCACTCTCAATTATATGTTATCATGCACCACTCACTCTCAATTATATGTCATCATGCACCAACCAGTCTCAATTATATGTTATCATGCACCACTCACTTTCAATTATATGTTATCATGCACCACCCACTCTCAATTATATGTTATCATGCACCACTAACTTTCAATTATATGTTATCATGTACCACCCACTCTCAATTATATGTTATCATGCATCACCCACTCTCAATTATATGTTATCATGCACCACTCACTCTCAATTATATGTTATCATGCACCACTCACTCTCAATTATATGTTATCATGCACCACTCACTCTCAATTATATGTTATCACGCTCCATTCACTCTCAATTGTATGTTATCATGCACCACTCACTCTCAATTTTATGTTATCATGCACCACCCACTCTCAACTATATGTTATCATGCACCACTCACTCTCAATTATATGTTATAATGCACCACCCACTCTCAATTATATGTTATCATGCATCACTCACTCTCAACTATATGTTATCATGCACCACTCACTCTCAATTATATGTTATAATGCACCACCCACTCTCAACTATATGTTATCATGCACCACTCACTCTCAATTATATGTTATCATGCACCACTCACTCTCAACTATATGTTATCATGCACCACTCACTCTCAATTATATGTTATCATGCACCACCCACTCTCAACTATATGTTATCATGCACCACTCACTCTCAATTATATGTTATAATGCACCACCCACTCTCAACTCTATGTTATCATGCACCACTCACTCTCAATTATATGTTATCATGCATCACTCACTCTCAATTATATGTTATCATGCACCACTCACTCTCAATTGTATGTTATCATGTACCACTCACTCTCAATTATATGTTATCATGCACCACTCACTCTCAACCATTTGTTATCATGCACCACTCACTCTCAATTATATGTTATCATGTACCACTCACTTTCAATTATATGTTATCATGCACCACCCACTCTCAATTATATGTTATCATGCACCACTCACTCTCAACTATATGTTATCATGCACCACTCACTCTCAATTATATGTTATCATGTACCACTCACTCTCAATTATATGTTATCATGCACCACCCACTCTCAACTATATGTTATCATGCACCACTCACTCTCAATTATATGTTATCATGCACCACTCACTCTCAATTATATGTTATTATGCACCACTCACTCTCAATTATATGTTATCATGCACCACTCACTCTCAATTATATGTTATAATGCACCACCCACTTTCCATTATATGTTATCATGCACCACTCACTCTCAGTTATTTGTTATCATGTACCACTCACTCTCAATTATATGTTATCATGCACCACTCACTCTCAATTATATGTTATCATGTACCACTCACTCTCAATTATATGTTATCATGCACCACTCACTTTCAATTATACGTTACCATGCACCACCCACTCTCAATTATATGTTATCATGCACCACTAACTTTCAATTATATGTTATCATGCACCACAAACTCTCAATTATATGTTCTCATGCACCACCCACTCTCAATTATATGTTATCATGCACCACTCACTCTCAATTATATGTTATCATGCACCACCCACTCTCAATTATATGTTATCATGCACCACTCACTCTCAATTATATGTTATCATGCACCACTCACTCTCAATTATATGTTATCATGCATGACTCACTCTCATTTATATGTTATCACGCTCCATTCACTCTCAATTATATGTTATCATGCACCACTCACTCTCAATTATATGTTATCATGCACCACTCACTCTCAACTATATGTTATCATGCACCACTCACTCTCAATTATATGTTATCATGCACCACTCACTCTCAATTATATGTTATCATGCACCACTTACTCTCAACTATATGTTATCATGCACCACTCACTCTCAATTATATGTTATCATGCACCACTCACTCTCAATTATATGTTATCATGCACCACTCACTCTCAATTATATGTTATCATGCACCACTCACTCTCAATTATATGTTATCATGCACCACTCACTCTCAATTATATGTTATCATGCACCACTTACTCTCAACTATATGTTATCATGCACCACTCACTCTCAATTATATGTTATCATGTACCACTCACTCTCAATTATATGTTATCATGCACCACTCACTCTCAATTATATGTTATCATGCACCACTCACTCTCAACTATATGTTATCATGCACCACTCACTCTCAATTATATGTTATCATGTACCACTCAATCTCAATTATATGTTATCATGCACCATTCACTCTCAATTATATGTTATCATGCACCACCCACTCTCAATTATATGTTATCATGCACCACTCACTCTCAATTATATGTTATCATGCACCAACCAGTCTCAATTATATGTTATCATGCACCACTCACTTTCAATTATATGTTATCATGCACCACCCACTCTCAATTATATGTTATCATGCACCACTAACTTTCAATTATATGTTATCATGTACCACCCACTCTCAATTATATGTTATCATGCATCACCCACTCTCAATTATATGTTATCATGCACCACTCACTCTCAATTATATGTTATCATGCACCACTCACTTTCAATTATATGTTATCATGCACCACTCACTCTCAATTATATGTTATCACGCTCCATTCACTCTCAATTGTATGTTATCATGCACCACTCACTCTCAATTTTATGTTATCATGCACCACCCACTCTCAACTATATGTTATCATGCACCACTCACTCTCAACTATATGTTATCATGCACCACTCACTCTCAATTATATGTTATAATGCACCACCCACTCTCAACTATATGTTATCATGCACCACTCACTCTCAATTATATGTTATCATGCACCACTCACTCTCAACTATATGTTATCATGCACCACTCACTCTCAATTATATGTTATCATGCACCACCCACTCTCAACTATATGTTATCATGCACCACTCACTCTCAATTATATGTTATAATGCACCACCCACTCTCAACTCTATGTTATCATGCACCACTCACTATCAATTATATGTTATCATGCATCACTCACTCTCAATTATATGTTATCATGCACCACTCACTCTCAATTGTATGTTATCATGTACCACTCACTCTCAATTATATGTTATAATGCACCACCCACTCTCAACTATATGTTATCATGCACCACTCACTCTCAATTATATGTTATCATGCACCACTCACTCTCAACTATATGTTATCATGCACCACTCACTCTCAATTATATGTTATCATGCACCACCCACTCTCAACTATATGTTATCATGCACCACTCACTCTCAATTATATGTTATAATGCACCACCCACTCTCAACTCTATGTTATCATGCACCACTCACTCTCAATTATATGTTATCATGCATCACTCACTCTCAATTATATGTTATCATGCACCACTCACTCTCAATTGTATGTTATCATGTACCACTCACTCTCAATTATATGTTATCATGCACCACTCACTCTCAACCATTTGTTATCATGCACCACTCACTCTCAATTATATGTTATCATGTACCACTCACTTTCAATTATATGTTATCATGCACCACCCACTCTCAATTATATGTTATCATGCACCACTCACTCTCAACTATATGTTATCATGCACCACTCACTCTCAATTATATGTTATCATGTACCACTCACTCTCAATTATATGTTATCATGCACCACCCACTCTCAACTATATGTTATCATGCACCACTCACTCTCAATTATATGTTATCATGCACCACTCACTCTCAATTATATGTTATTATGCACCACTCACTCTCAATTATATGTTATCATGCACCACTCACTCTCAATTATATGTTATAATGCACCACCCACTTTCCATTATATGTTATCATGCACCACTCACTCTCAGTTATTTGTTATCATGTACCACTCACTCTCAATTATATGTTATCATGCACCACTCACTCTCAATTATATGTTATCATGTACCACTCACTCTCAATTATATGTTATCATGCACCACTCACTTTCAATTATACGTTACCATGCACCACCCACTCTCAATTATATGTTATCATGCACCACTAACTTTCAATTATATGTTATCATGCACCACAAACTCTCAATTATATGTTCTCATGCACCACCCACTCTCAATTATATGTTATCATGCACCACTCACTCTCAATTATATGTTATCATGCACCACTCACTCTCAATTATATGTTATCATGCACCATCCACTCTCGATTATATGTTATCATGCACCACTCACTCTCAATTATATGTTATCATGCACCACTCACTCTCAATTATATGTTATCATGCACCACTCACTCTCAATTATATGTTATCATGCACCACTCACTCTCAATTATATGTTATCATGCATGACTCACTCTCATTTATATGTTATCACGCTCCATTCACTCTCAATTGTATGTTATCAGGCACCACTCACTCTCAATTATATGTTATCATGCACCACT
Source organism: Watersipora subatra (assembly GCF_963576615.1). Classification (NCBI taxonomy): domain Eukaryota; kingdom Metazoa; phylum Bryozoa; class Gymnolaemata; order Cheilostomatida; family Watersiporidae; genus Watersipora; species Watersipora subatra. Next base: position 34,808,911 of record NC_088713.1, read on the forward strand.
CACTCTCAATTATATGTTATCATGCACCACCCACTCCCAATTATATGTTATCATGCACCATCCACTCTCAATTATATGTTATCATGCACCACTCAATCTCAATTATATGTTATCATGCACCAACCACTCTCAATTATATGTTATCATGCACCACTCACTCTCAATTAGATGTTATCATGCACCACCCACTCTCATTTATATGTTATCATGCACCACCCACTCTTGGCCTGAACAATCTGTTTGCAATTCACACTTCATTAGGCTTCATCCGTTGATTTGGATTGATAGACAATTTGAAAGTTGAATCACTGGTGAAGAAAAAACCTGACCCTCTGAAAACTTTGAGTCACCTTCGCTGAACTGAGCATTGTTACAATTCTGTCGTTTGTCAATAAAACGTGTCGTGTCGGTTCAGTAATTCAGTAAATTAATGATGTCAATTAATTCAGTAAATTAAATATCACATAGATCAAGACGGCACATAAGCTACTCGAATTTACTACTAACCAATGCGCGTAACTAACTAGTAATAGAGAAAAATCCCTAACAATGAGAATCTTCGAAATGACAGACAACCCGTTTTACGAGCAATAACATTTAATATGACCTTTATAAAAGTTTCGTACTGATGATTGGCTAAAGAAGAGATCTTATATTTATCGCTCGTGGACTCTTTTTACATGCATCTCTCGTTACGTCACAAATGAAGCCGCCGCACGAATCTGAGCGTTTTAAAATATGACCACATTCAAACGCTGATATCTCTGGACAGCGTTAGTCTACAAAGACAAAAATGACATCAAATTGTAGCTGATGTTTTACCCTTTTATTGGCCTTAATTTCATTTGATCGACATTTTTGACGCATCCACATATTTTACCCTGGTTCCCATATATGTCGCAATCACCAGCGACAGCACCGCAGGGCTATTAACGGTGAAATGTGAACCTACCTGTGAAATGTGAGTACTGCTGGTAGTTGCTGGCGATCAACACAAGAGTTCAGCGCTGTTCAACTTTCGCGAAGAGCCGCAGGCCAAACCTTCCCAAAATGCAGTGTACAAGTGAAGGTCAGCACTTTCGAGACAGCATGGCTAGCGACCATTTTTATGCGATCACCAGCAATGCAGCTTTATGTGAACATTAGTCGCCGAGCCTAGCGCCGCGAGTGTTTTGCTGCATGAGATCACCACCGGGTCTCGCATTGGATATGGAAACCAGGCTTTATCGAATAACAAGAAGAACAGGAATGCATGTTTACTTAGTTTATAGTTTTGTAATTTCATTTCTTGTTTCTTTTGATTAACAATGATGCATCTTACGAACTCTCCCTAATTTCAAAGAAAAGTTGAAACAGGAACAGTGAGGCTTTCTACTAGTCATTTTTTTGTCGTGAAAAGCAGAAAGTTACAAAAACTTAGGCAAGCAGGTGCCATCACATTGTTGTCATTATTAACGATCATATTAATGATTCAAACCTGAGCTATGTCAATTTCTTTTGAGCAATGAAGGACAACTGTTAAAGATTTGCATGTTAATAAATGAAAGCCTCTCCGTACTTATTACCTCACTCAAATCTTGAAATTCAATTTATGAATTATGAGTAATTCGGTAAAAACATACCGCCACTGATTACCTCGGAGGAGAGTGCAACTCTACCTTAGCTGAGCAAGTATTTCTGTAATTACTCCCTGTGATATTCAGCAGGGGCTACTTTTAGCAAGTGCTCTCTGTTTGTACAGTTAGTTGCTCTATCTTGTTGTTGAAATTCTCTTTAACTCAGCTAACACAGAACCCATACATTTGATGGTGAATCTGTCAGAGGCCTGCTGCCGCACTCAGCAGCTGCCTTAGTTGTCACAATAAATACAGAAAACCCTCGTAGAGCTAGAGCTGACTATAAATTAAGTTCACGTATCTATTTCTTATGACTGTTGCTGACATGCTGAATACAGGTCCAACCTTACAAATGGTTTTATTGGATTTGTTAGTAGAGACACTGGCATGCTAGTTTTTAATTAAATGTCATTTTTCAACCCTTCCTCTATAGTGACGGTCAATTAGAGGTGGCGTTCAAATAGAGGCTGGCGTTGTACTTTTCAAATGACTCATCAGAATTTTGGGAGGATAAATATAGTCCTTTTTTCAGGCGAAGCGAATTTTGCCTCTATTTTCGGTGGAGCAATATTGTAAATGTTTTTGATTTGCAAGCATTTGCACTGGTGTTTCGCTTCTGGCATGGTACAAAAAGTTATGTAACAAGCTGTGTCCATTATGCAACTGTTCGCTGCAGATCTGGTTGTGGCCTACCTGATTCAATTAGTGCTTTTTTGGTTATTGTGACACCATAGGATAGGATTGGGTTGGGCTCTTTGGGCCAGTTTTGTTGACCAATGGGATGTGACCTTCTGGTGTACTGACACAATTTAAACTCTTGCTTTCTTTAACCATCTGCTCAGCGTGCTCAATCAGTCTGGACTATTCAGTTAGACAGCAAGCATTTCGCTGTCCGTCGAAGATGTGTTGGACTAAATATTTTAGCTTATAGTGCGATCTATTTTATGGTCATTTTGAGAGTCGAGATTTAATAATAATAATTAATGAGGCAAACGTTAGCAGTGCATATGTCTCTTTAGAATAAAATAAAACTTGAAAGCTTCAACAAACTGCAAAGCAGTACACAGGCTATGTCATCGCAGGTTAATTGCAAGCAATAGATATCAATCAGTAGAGATATTTCTCGGTTTCTCAATGCATATTTACTACAGTAAGAGATCTTTGACAAGTTAGGAGTTATATTGGCAGATTTATTGCGTCCAAAAGGTTTTATAGCGTATTGGTATTCACTAGACTTTGCCCAACTGGTAAACTGTTCACAACTAAAAAAGCTTGGATCTTTACTGATGAGTGGGTGGTACTTTATTTCACAATATTACTGACACTAAAACCACACCAACGTCACCATGAAGTCTAAAATTACATGGCAAAAATCACACCAACGTAAAATCACACTTGTAAAACTTCTATAACAACATTCAATACAAGCAAAAATGTAGACCAGTGTATGCAGTTAAAATATAATAAAATTATTATATTCCGATTATTGCGATTAACGGACATTCCGCTAATCGCAACATAAAATTATGAAAAGTGTCGGAAATTTCCTTTGCATGTCTCCTTTAGAGAGAGATTCTCATCCAGAGTTACAGTTTTCTTTCAAATTTGACCTTTATGATAACCTATGAAAAACATGTATGATGCTGTGAAATGGCTTTTGAATAGTAGCAATCATAGTAATACAGTGAAAAGTGTCTGGTGTGCTAAACCAAATTATTACATTGGTAAAGGGGTGACTGCTTTTTATGAGGCATAGTGTAGTATTACGTTACGCTAGTACACTGGCAGTTCAATGTGCCGTGTGTGATCGTCAGGTGTGCCGTGAGAGATCATCAGGTGTGCTGTGAGAGATCGTCAGCTGTGCTGTGTGTGATCGTCAGGTGTGCCGTGAGTGATCGCCAGGTGTGCTGTGAGAGATAGTCAGGTGTGCTGTGAGAGATCGTCAGGTGTGCAGTGAGACATCGTCAGGTGTGCTGTGAGAGATCGTCAGGTGTGCCAATAAAACAATGAAAATAAGTATCTGTGAAATTATTCCAAAGTGTCGTCAGGTTGTTGATTGGTGTGGGTGTTAGAGCGTTCGTTTTGTAAGCTGAATGCAGTGAGTTGGAGTCTCTTAAAAAGCAATCCTTTATTTTCAACTCTAACTTTGGGTGGACAGACAGACACTGCTCTTGTTAATGGAAAAATTGCTGAAAGCTTTTATTGACGGTTAAAAGATAACCACCTAAAACTTAGTAGTTTAACTTTCTAAACTTAGTAACTCGCTTCATTTTCGTGAAATCTTCGACTAATCTCGACCGATCAGTTCTGTTTTGTTTTCTCGGAAAAGAGACCAGACCTTTCAGGCCCACCCCAAAGAGCGCGTCGTAATGGATGATGTGTTCAAGAAGCCGTTCAAGGTTAAGAAGCCTTACAGCGCAGTATAGCAGTAAGCCTTATAGCTGACAGTAGAAAAGGCTCATCTTTTTACCTCATCTAATTTTAGATCTTCTTTACACCGGATTACTTACTGCAGCAGTAAATAGTCCGGTCAGCTAGGAGGGGGTGATTACCCCAACAGTAAATAGTCCGGTCAGCTAGAAGGGGGTGATTACTCCAACAGTAAATAGTCATGTCAGCTAGGTGGGGGTGATTACTCCAACAGTAAATAGTCCTGTCAGCTAGGAGGGGGTGATTACTCCAACAGTAAATAGTCCGGTCAGCTAGGAGGGGGTGATTACCCCAACAGTAAATAGTCCTGTCAGCTAGGAGGGGGTGATTACTCCAGCAGTAAATAGTAATGACAGCTAGGAGGGGGTGATTACGCCAACAGTAAATAGTCCTGTCAGCTAGGAGGGGGTGATTACTCCAATAGTAAATAGTCCTGTCAGCTAGGAGGGGGTGATTACCCCAACAGTAAATAGTCCGGTCAGCTAGGAGGGGGTGATTACTCCAACAGTAAATAGTCCTGTCAGCTAGGAGGGGGTGATTACTCCAACAGTAAATAGTCCTGTCAGCTAGGAGGGGGCGATTACTCCAACATTCATTAGTCCTGTCAGCTAGGAGGGGGAGGCAAGCATTCAGCATGATAATAACTGCTACAAGTCATGCAACAATTCTGATCTCATCACCCAGAATGGCTGAAGGAGTGACTATTTTATTCCCTGCTGAAGTTACATGTCTAACTCACCTGGCAGGTTATTCAATCAACAGGTTATTCAATCAGCAGGTTATTCAATCAGCAGGTTATTCAATCAGCAGGTTATTTAATCAGCAGGTTATTCAATCAGCAGGTTATTCAATCAGCAGGTTATTCAATCGGCAGGTTATTCAATCGGCAGATTATTCAATCGGCAGGTTATTCAATCAGCAGGTTATTCAATCAGCAGGTTATTCAATCAGCAGGGGTCTACTGAGCTTCTGTGGTGAGCTGATCTTTTATCTGGTATGAGCAGTAGATAAAGGAGCTAAAGGAGGTGTGGCAGGCTGTGTTTGCAATGGTTAGAAGCCTACAGGCAATGATTTGGGTTGATTTTAAATGCGCATTTGCTTCCCTTGGCTTGCCTTTAGCAAAGTGTTATGTTTAGCATAACACAAGGGGGGGGCAGTAGTCTTTTTGAACCAAAAAGCATTCTTAGTAGAATATAAAACTATAAACTTGACTGAAACTTCAGCAAAGCGCGAGTGATTTATCAAGCTCGTGGTAGTTTTAATAATTCAAAATCCCCCTAATTTAGCAACGAACAACAACTAATGAAGCTTGTAAACTGCGTTAGCAATTTTATAGTTTTTAATTACCAAAGTTCTAGAAACACACCAAAGATAAAAAGAAAAGCATGACTTATAAGATGCATAAAATTAAACAAAGTTTTCTGTAGCAATACAGATCTGTATACCCAACATGTGTGGTCCTGGTCACAGTAATACCTGTTTAAAAAGGGGGTGACTTTTGCCAACAAAATTAATAGACTGTCAGCCTCCACTCTGTCTGTCTTTCTTCAAAGTGGTAGAATTCACTTCTGCAGTTGACTAAACTCTCATTGGGCAGTTAAATTCCAGTTTGTTCATTTCTAGCAGTTGGCAGCTCACATTAAACTTGTGATTTCCCGACCTTCACTCATCAGCACCCACTCCATACACCGAGTCAATGATGTTTGCATACTTGGTTTTCTTCACAACTGTTGGTAATACTCGGAGAGGATGAGCAGTTGTGATGTTACCCATACTTGAACATGCGCATATCTATGCATAGTGCTTGTTGCAGTGACCTTGCCGAGAGGTATTCTTGAGCCGAAGAGCGCTACAGACAATTGATTATCGAGTTCAACGAGTCACAGCGGAAGTTAAAAGAACTCGAGTCACGGATGGACTTAACTTAACACGATAAGGAGAGCACACTGGACATTACTACTATGGTTACTAGACCAATATCAGTACAGTCCTGTTTGGAGAGGTCCTCTATTGGTAGCCACCAAGGGGGCATCACCAAGGCAATCACCAAGGTTGGTCATTACTTACTCAGTCCCGTTAACTACACACCCAATGATGCCACGTAAAACCTCTTTTTCTACCAACCCTCTAGACTCAACAATCAATTGCATACATATCCTAGGACACTTATATTTATACGCTAAATCTATACGCTAAATCTATACGCTAAAAGTTATTCACGTTGACGAACTGTTTCAACCAAACCTAATCTCCGAACAGTCTAGCGAAACTGACGAGCAGTCGAGCCTCAGTTATGAGGAATCAAGTCTACACAGTGCGACGGCTAAACCAGATAGTTCTACTGGCGCCATCAGAAAATCCAGTAGGGCTATAAAGCAATCACTAGTTGGCAAAGAAAGCAAACGAACCGAACTTTCTTTATCCATTCATGCTGCGGTGAGTAGAGAAATTAAAAACAACGATGCAGCCATCAAATCCTGTTCTGATTGCAATGTACCACTTGAAGATCTCAAAAAATGCTTAGCGCAGCTAGAAAGTACTGCTGAAACTATGACAGGTGATTATGCAAGATTGAACCTATTGTCTGATAATGAAGTGCATGAAAACATAAAAAGCCACTTCGAGTTGTTTATCTCTGAAAATGAAAATGCTAAAAGATTTATCTCTAGTAAAATCCAATACCTAGAGGAAGCAAATGAACAGAGAGAAGAGAAAAAACTACAGCGAGATATTGACCACTTAGAGCAAATGGAAAGAGAATTAGTTGAAAGACAAAGCCTGCTAGCACAAAAATACATGAACTTGAGGAGTATCTAAAAACCCGAGAGCCCATACCACAGTTTCAACCACCACCCACACCTAGGAATCGAGCAGTAGCGATTCCCACTAGGTCTACATTGCCTCAGCTGACAAATGTTTAACAAGTCCTTTTAACTTAATGTTGAAGGACTTAAGAATGTTGAAGAACTTAAAGATGTAGTTGCGTCAAAAAAGTCAATTTAATGAACTTAGGACCCATAAAAGGCTAAAACATCAGCTACAATTTGATGCCACTTTTGTCTTTGTAGACCAACCCTGTCCAGAGATGTATGCGTTTGAATGATGCCCTCTTTTAAAAAGCTCACGTTCCAGCGGGTGCCTATTTCGTGACGTCACAAGCAAGGTATCTGAAACGAAACCACGAGCGATAAATATGAGGTCGCTTCGTTAGCCATTCATGAGCGCGAAATCTTTATATAGGCCGTAATAAATGTTATCACTCGTAAAACGCGTTGTCTGTGATCTCGAAAAATCTCATCGTTAGAGAATTCTCAACGTTACTGGTTCAACGCGTTTCAACAATTACTCAGTTATACATAGTTTTGTATAGCGACTGCGACTCAGAGTTATTTGAGCAACTTTTAGTAAAAGATTGGAGTAGACAGCCTATGGCTGTTGACAGGCGTCAGCAGCGTTTTGCAGCAGAGGAAGACGGAATGGAGGTAAATTTACTTAGAGTCTTCTATACTTGAGTAAATATAATATTTTTATAGTCATAAATACATTTACTAATTAATAAAATGATAATTCTTTGCTATCTCCAATCATCGTTTTATAGCTTATCTGCCGTTTTACCTAGCTTTAATATTTTTTTCGAATTTTCTTTGGTAAATTAGAGTCATGATAACCAATTATTTTCACTCGTAGGAAGTGGGTAAAATCGATTGATCATTGCAAATCTTTAATTTCCAGAACCAAAGCTTCGAATCGTTGGCTTGCTTGTGCCTTTATTAAATGTTTATTCGTTTTTAAAATTACACTTGCAATCTATTTAACTCCCAATTTGGAAGCTGTCAATAGATACGCTTTAGAATGACATATCTATGAATGACATATATTTATTGCATTTTTTACTGATTACAGAATGTTTATGTCGTCCAACCAGCCGAAGAAGCTTTGTCAGTGTGGAAACTGCCATAAAGTGGAAAGAGAGACTTGAATGTGTGCTGCATAAACCGTGATGTTGTGTTTGAGTTTGTTGCAGTAGATGAATTTGTCTTATTGTATCAGCTAATACTATCTGAGTGGCCACGACTTGATGAATAATTTTAAGATGAAAAGTTTTATGCCGAGATGAAAATAATTTTGCTTGTAAAAATTATATAATAAAATAATATTGTTGAAGATAATGCAAAACATGATTTGCAGAATATTGTAGTGAATTGGATATGGTATATGGATGTCCGCAGAACTGGAGAAGGTGAGTTCAAATCCAGTTTGCAGCAGACTTCTCATCTTTAAAACTCTATCCCTGTCTATATTCTTTTCAAAGACGTGGCTTGCTTATTTCGCTTCGGTAGTATTCGGTAAGGATACTACTAGTAAGAAACTAGTACGTAGACGGTGTAGGCAATGAAATACCGCCCTGTCCCAATGATAGGCGACAGGCATAATGTGGGCGGGGCTTATAAGAGGCTGTATATCTTTAGTATAATGGGTAGCTGCTGATACAAAGACCGCGTTCTACATAGTGACTTGACAGAATTACCGTAGACCAGTAAAATTGGTAGTCGGTACCCAAATGTTTACACAACATTTGAAGAAAGTGATTAGAACAAATTTTCAATTTTCGTTATTTGAGGCCTTTGAAACATTCATAATAATGCATCTGTAGCAGGATTTAAAATTTTATTCTAGCCAACATGAGCAAATACAAAATAAGATATATGCCAATAGAGCCGCGTAAGACTAGACTTTTATCGCAAATAGCCGATGTGAATACGAGACATAGAGACAGGTTGCCAAACGCGTGATATCATGTTGGGCAAGTCTGGGCACGTTTTTGTGGCCTGAGCGTTTTTACGGCGATCAGATTTTTTCGGTTTTAATCTTCAAATATCTTGGCAATGCGATCACGTAACACAACAAACAACAAATCAACTGATAGAGAAAAAAAATGCTTTCTTTTAAGATCAACTTAAATTTGACGCAACTACATCTTTGAGACTTAATGTTGGTGTCTACTAAATTCTTTACCGAGTCGTTACTGATTTGTTTCAATCACCTAAAATACATAGTATATTTCATCATTCATTGTCAAATTGTGTTTACATTGTACTTAGTTTTGGTCATGGAGTAAGCTTAATTTCCCTGGAAGAACCTTCATGTTCTTTAGCTGGCCATTTCAACACAAGCTGAAGAGGAGGCGTTATTGTGTCTGTCTTTGTGTGTTTTATAGTTGTTATTTATACTTATATTTTTACTTATTCAGATGTGATTTAGATGTTTGCACAATGTGACTAGACCATAACCCAAAGCTTCATAAGGTTCATGGTATGTTTGTTGTAATTTTAGATGCAACTTTAGTGACAGTGAGAGCCATTTTCTTTCCGAGAGCCCAGAGGAGGGAATCAGGTGAGTTGATATCAATGAGCCAGATCTATAACTGCACGTGTTTTATGCCATGTTTGCTATAACATGTTATACATACTGGCATATACATAGTTATTATAGCTGCATGTTTTGGAACCTTTTGCTCAAGTGTGACAGTGGCAAAGACTGATTTTTTGTGCAAAATGTTTGAAAGATGACCCAACCAAATTTTAATCTGCACTTTTCACACAGGATAATTTATTGTTCAGTACGTCGGCTACGGGGTTGGCATAATAATTCACATGGCGGTTACTACCGCTGGTTTTTACCCCCCGGGGAAAACTTATTTTTGTCCAAAAGTGGGAAAAAGCGGGAAAAACTAAAAAGCATCGTTTTTGAAAAATCGACTAATGCTTAAGCAAAGAATAACAATACACTTATACCATTAGCTGTCATAGAGCTTGTTTATGGCTCTTTAACGGTACACAGGCTAAGAAAGCGCATAACCTTTATAATTTACCAGATCACAAGAGAATGTTTGGTTATTTACATATATTAAATATTAATATTGAACAAAGAGCAAAATTGATACGCGTGAAACATGATAGTAAGCACAATACAACAATTAGAAAATAATTGAAAAATGAAAACACATGAAGATAAATGTCAAGTAATCGAGACCAGTGAACTGAACAAACAGATTAGAGTATTGAGAATTGATTGTCTCAGAAAAATTAATCCTCGTATTCGGCTGAGTCGTACTCTAAAGAAATTGTTTTTAGATTTTGGTAGCAAGCTACCAGTTTGGACGCTTTCTCCACTCCAAATCTGTTGCGCAGCTTGGTCTGCACTAAGGAAAATGTGCTAAAACGGTAAAATGCTCATCATTATTTAACGTTGGCCCGCATCTTGGGTGTTGATTTTTTCTAATTTTTCTCACTTTTAAAGAATAGAGAAAGCATAATATTATTATGCTTTATTAGTTATCTTGAGGTGTTGACTGATGTTCTAAAAAAAGAATCAAAGAGATTGACCCACTAAAAGCTGAGATATAGCCAGCCAAACACAGGTCTACCTAATAAAGAATCAGAGGAAAACCCTTCGAAAATCCCGAAAACTGTGACGTATAAAATCGACTTAATTTTCATGTGCCGGAGTTGTCCACCCTTACCGCCGTTACGTATAATGATTGTTTTGGCTACGAGATGTGAAAAGCTACTCGCGATAGTAAATAATTTACAGACTAGCTCTGGTTTCTCAGGAAAATCAAGCAAACATTGTGTGGTAAAGGCATTTGCCCACAACCCCTCGCCGTGATTTGTCAAAACAGAAGAGCATATTTTGACTATTGTGCTTCAAATTTTAACTCGATCTCCACGGATATGCTCCGAAGATCCTCTGTTCAACGAACGGCGCGTGTATATTCTATATGCGACATCCGCGATTGCAAGTCATTTAGAATAAGAAATGAGAATGTGAATTTTTGTTCATTCATCATTTTTCTATTGTGTATCTACTGCAGCATTTAGTTGATTTTCATGATTATCGTCACTATTAACAGACTGTAAGTTCACTACAGCCATAATCTTAAAAAGAATAACTTGACCGTGCTGCTCTTGCTGTAAAAAAAGAAAACGATAACTTTTGATTTGATTTTTCTATTGATCTATTATCTTATCTATGATTATTTTTTATGATTAATATTATAATCATAATGCATATTATACAAAATAATAATATAACTGCGTATAGAATAAATGATGTAACTAATATAATTTGTAGAAAGTGTAGCAGAATGTTGCGAAATAATAGATGCGTGTAATTATTTTATTTTAAAACTAATCTAAACGTCAGAGGGACTGGTTCGGAATTCTCAGAGCAATGATTGTTAGGCCCAATTTGATTGTTCTATACTTCCAGGGGTTAAACCAATTAAAACGCCGTGATTGTTATAGGAGAGCGCATTAGTTGGCTTAATTGACCAATGGCACACAAGTCGATTTCATACGTCATATATTGATGACTGACTACCAAAACACTTATGTTTTTTGGTAGACCTGTGTTTGGCTGGCTATATCTCAGCTGCTGGTTGGTCAATCTCCTTGATTCTTCTTTTTAGAACATCAGTCAACACCTCAAGATAAATAATAAAGCATAAAAATATTATGCTTTCTCTATTCTTTAAACACTTTTTGTAGAGAACTTTTTCTAGTGTGCACACTGTTGCGCTGAGATGGGCATTGGATTCGTTAGCCTCCATCAAAAAGTGAAAGATAATTGCATGTTTATGCAGTCTGTCCTTAGCCAAGATGACCGGGTCACACCTGTGATAACAATTTGGTGGTCATTGATGCTTTGGGTTGGTTAGCGTTGCTGGGTTATTTCATTGGCTGATGGCGGGAGGTAGTGGCTCGATTGGTGTTACTCTGTGGCTGAGCTTTCTTGGCAGTCTTTTTAGAACCTTACAGTGTGTCACAACTTATTACTCTGTACTAGCACTTTTTAAATTACAAGTTATATCAGCAAGCTGGAATGGCAAACCAAAGACTTCACGGTAGTTTGGAGAATAAATAAATGTCATTAAACAACAATCTACACGTACATCTGTTTATTACCAGTATCAGCGAATCTACTCACAACATTCTTGCTTGCTTGGGATGCTTGCAGACCCGAAAACTGCCATAGTGAAGTCTTTGAGACTTACAAGGGACTTAAGAGCCGCTCTCGGCCAACCTTACTAGAAGCAGGACTTGAGAGCCGCTCTCGGCCAACCTTAACAGAAACAGGATTTAAGAGCCGCTCTCGGCCAACCTTACTAGAAGCAGGACTTAGGAGCCGCTGTTCGCCGACCTAGAAGAGAAAACTGAGAACCGCTTTCGGTCACTATCAGCCAATCGCAGACTATATAATCGCAGACATTATATAAGAGCCGCTTTCGGCCAATCTTTACATACCAAAAGTCACCAACATATTACCCTACAGTAAACACACCAACACAACAGAGGCTGCTATAGGACAACATTACAAAACAGAAACTCTATGTTAGAGATAAGTACTGCCCTTGTACCATACATCCACCTTCGTACATCATTCTTTGTGAATTTAGGTTTTATAAGTGATTTGTATATTTCCATAATCAATTTTGGTACTATTAGTCTGACATTGTTTGTAAAATTCATTTCTTAGGGTGCGTAATTTAGTACATTTTTTGTGACTTTGCAAACTGACCAAGAACGCAAATCTGTTGGGGGATATCGGTTGGGTCACGCCTGTGGTCTTTGCCCTTGTGGTCTCACGGTATCGTTGCTAATCCTATTTTTTTTGGTTTTTTCATCCATTGCAGTGTGTTAATACTGTTGGGTGGCGTCCTCCTTATGACTGCGTACGTTACTACAGTACTTCATTTAAAACATCAGATATATCTTTGTTTAGCATTGTATGCCTAGCTTAGTGCAGCGGTGTGTAGCATTATCACTAGTTCACTGCCATCACCACCTTCTAATTAGACTGACAGTTGTAAATACAGCCACCCCTCATAAACTATTTAGATCCTAATTTTCAACTTAGTCTGTAACCACATTTGAGCTGAACACACTATTGAGCTGTGGCAATTCTCACTTCAAGTAATAGCATCCAACACCTAAGTAAATACCCAATATTGAGTTGTTAAACGCTTGATACATAAATTAGCATTGTTTACATGTACACAAAGTAACAATAATAAGCGGTTGCTATTATAGTAGATAGTAGATAATTATTTGCTGTTCTTTACAGTTTTAAGTCACCTTTGACATAAGGGCCAACCTAAAAGACTAGTTAGTATTAGAGCAAATTTTTAATAATGGGGGATAGCGAAACGGAGCCAATTAAAGATGATTCTTTTGAGCCGTTGGCAAGCACAGCTATATCAGACACAAACCAAGCTGATACCGAAAGTCATTCAAATGTGATAGTTGAAAATAAACCGGCTGCTGACAAACTGTTTCAACCAAACCTAATCTCTGAACAGTCTAGCGAAACTGACGAGCAGTCGAGCCTCAGTTATGAGGAATCAAGTCTACACAGTGCGACGGCTAAACCAGATAGTTCTACTGGCGCCATCAGAAAATCCAGTAGGGCTATAAAGCAATCACTAGTTGGCAAAGAAAGCAAACGAACCGAACTTTCTTTATCCATTAATGCTGCGGTGAGTAGAGAAATTAAAAATAACGCTGCAGCCATCAAATTCTGTTCTGATTGCAATGTACCACTTGAAGATCTCAAAAAATGCTTAGCGCAGCTAGAAAGTACTGCTGAAACTATGACAGGTGATTATGCAAGATTGAACCTATTGTCTGATAATGAAGTGCATGAAAACATAAAAAGCCACTTCGAGTTATTTATCTCTGAAAGTGAAAATGCTAAAAGATTTATCTCTAGTAAAATCCAATACCTAGAGTAAGCAAATGAACAGAGAGAAGAAAAAAAAACTACAGCGAGGAAATGACCACTTAGAGCAAATGGAAAGAGAATTAGTTGAAAGACAAAGCCTGCTAGCACAAGAAATACATGAACTTGAGGAGTATCTAAAAACCCGAGAGCCCATACCACAGTTTCAACCACCACCCACACCTAGGAATCGAGCAGTAGCGATTCCCACTAGGTCTACATTGCCTCAGCTGACAAATGTTTAACAAGTCCCTTTAACTTAATGTTGAAGAACTTAAGACTTAATGTTGGCGTCTACTTGATATATATATATACTTGATATATATATATACTTGGTGCCTTCATAGATATAGTAAACCCTAGATTGGCGAACCCTATCATTTTTAACTTTAATCATTGATGTTTTTATGTCTACATCTGGTTCCTTTGTGGGAAATCTTACTGGTCAAACTATCTTGGTTTTACAGCTCAAGGTCGACCTGCCAGGCCTGTCAGGAAATTCAATTCAGAAGCGTATAATCCATTAAAATGCTTAGGCCACAAAATGTCACACAAGTTCAATTGACGAGGAATTTAACATTTGAACAGAAGCCTGCATAGATATAGTAAACCCTAGATTGGCGAACCCTATCATTATTAACTTTAATCATTGATGTTTTTATGTGTACATCTGGTTCCTTTGTGGGAAATCTTACTGGTCAAACTATCTTGGTTTTACAGCTCACGGTCGACCTGCCAGGTCCAAGAAATTCAGTCAAAGTCAAAGAGAATTCAATCCGGAAGCGTGTAATCCATTAAAATGTCGACCTGCCAGGCCAAAGGACAATATTTGTCACACGCGAGAATTCAATCCTGAAGCGCGTACTCTATTGTACTCGTACTCTTACAGCGCAATGTTTAGTTCGCAAAGAAAGAAGGAAAGTGACTAGACAGCAAACATTTTTAAATCATAAGGTGACTTCCACAAGTTACTGAACTGTCAGTTATTAGCAAGTCTACAAGTAACGTTTGTAGACGTTCATAAACTTTGACTACTCAGATAAGAACATTCTAATACCATCAGAGGACGAGTATATCAGGAAACGTATTGAGAAAACTGAGCAGTTTTGTAGACGTATGAGATGGAAAGCCTTCTTCTATTAAAACCCGAACATAACATCAGAAGATAAGGAAACCTACGGCTTTAAGTCCACAAAGACACCGCCAGTGATTCCAGAAACCAGCAAGTTTGAGACTCGTCTACTCAACATAATCAAACACATCAAGTTCAAGAAATTAAATTGTAGTTTTTTTAGGAAGATGCAGTCTGACATTAAACAACATGCAAAGAATGTCAATACCATCCTAATACCTGCAGACAAAACAACTAACTACTACAAGCTGGATACAAACACTTACAACGATCTTCTCCAAAACAGCATCACCAAGTCTTATAGCAAGGCCGATAACACCACTATATCCTCTATCACGAGAGAATCAATGGAAATAGCTAATTCGCTTAACATCAGTGACAGGATAGACTCATTGGCGACCAATGATGCCTTATCACTCTAAAAGACCACAAGGCGAGCTTTGTATCTAAACCATCTTGCCGCCTAATCAACCCTACCAAGAACGAACTTGGCATCATAAGTAAGAACATAGTAGGACGCATATACTTTAAAATAAATAGCGCCATTAGCATAAATCAATGGAGGAACACGCATGACGTAATCAAATGGTTCAATGCTAATCCTAATAAGAAAGAGTGTAGATTTCTATATTTTGATGTTGCTGAGTTCTACCCCTATATATCTATTGACCCTCTATCTCTTGCTTTAGACTTTGCTACCAACTACGAGACTATAACATCTGATGAGCGCAGAATAATCTTGCACACCAAAAAGACCCTGATATATAGTAATCATGAAGCATGGGGGAAATTAGGACATACAGACTGCTTCGGTGTGGCTATGGGTTCCTATGATGGAGCAGAAATATGAGAACTGGTTGGCTGCTTTATGTTACATCAGATAAACCAAATCACAAAAGAGACTTTTGGATTATACCGAGATGATGGACTTGGGGTAGTGAGAGCAACTCCTAAACAAACTGAAAAACTCAAGAAAAATCGGTGCACATTATTCCATCGATATGGGCTGAAAATATCTGTAGATGCAAATAAAACCACCATTGACTTTTTGGATATATCGTTAGATCTACAGAATGAACTATATAGACCCTTCAGCAAGCCCAATAATATGCCTAGATACGTGCACACAAGATCTAGCCACCCACCCTCCATCATCAAAAACATTCCAGCATCAGTCAACCTGCGCCTCTCTGCAACATCATCCAATCAAGATATATTTAGACAAATACGAAAGAACACCAAAAAGCCCTTAATAAAAGTGGATACCATCATAAATTGACATCTAGTGAGAATACAACATCGCAAAACACCAGAAACAAACGCAGGAGAAATATACTTTGGTATAACCCCCCTTTCTCTAAAAATGTTGCCACCAATATAGGAAAGCTTTTTTTCAGAGCTCTGAGTGAAGAATTTCCCAAAGATCCCAAACTTTATTCGATATTTAATAGAAACAATTTAAAACTTAGCTATAGCTGCATGAAGAATATTGGACAGATTATTGCAAATAACAACAAAGCGCAGCTATCAAACAAAAAGCCAACAGCAACATGCAACTGTCGAGATAAAGGTACATGTCAACTGCCAAATGCATGTTTGTCTAGTTCTGTCATCTATCAGGCTACAGTTATGGCCGACGAACCTGATGCTACCAAACAGACATATGTTGGCCTGACAGAAGGCTCATTCAAGAAAAGATATTACAACCATCGTAGCAGCTTCAACAACCCATCAAAACGAACTTCAACAGAACTAAGTAATTATAAATGGCAGCTTAAAGATCGATCCATCCAGTATGACATCAAATGAAGAGTATTGAAAAAAGCGAGTCGTTACATTAAGACCAGTAAACGCTGTAATCTGTGTATTTGGGAGAAGTACTTCATTTTATACAAACCTGAGCTTGCAAGCTTAAACTCAAGAAACGAGCTTGTGTCAAAGTGCAGGCATACAAACAAGCACTTAATTTGCAATGCTGTGACATGAACCAATTAAATTGTTGTATTATATGTAGCTGGCCTTTATCGTTAAGCTACTCGATGTGTTTGTGTTTTGGTGTACAGTCATATGAGGATCATTTTCGTTTTAATTTTACCTGATGAATGGTAACAACCATGAAACTTTAAGTAGTAAAATGTTTTAAAAGTTTTCAGTTCTTAATAAATTTTATATAAATGCTCTATTTTAATATTGAGCACTCTCTTCTAGTGAACTGCAACCTTCTTCTTCATCAGTATATATATAGTTATATACTAAATTATATATGAATAGTTATATAACAAGCAAAAACAAATCAGTAACATACATATACATATATAAATATATATATACATAAATATATATATACATCTATGTATATTACCGATTTGTTTTTGCTTGTTGTATATGTAACTATTCAAATATGGATTATATCTAATTAGAACTATGTGATTGCAGGCTTCACGGTACTAAATAATGCCTTACTTATTGCCATCAGTTATGAGGCAACGTTCTAGATCAGTAAAGTCTCATTAATTATGCAATTAAAAAAAAGAATCCGATTTTTAGGTTTTTTTTTAAAAACCCTACAATGGTAATACCGATTGTTGAACAATCAGCAAATGTCAATGTATATGTGTTCAGTACAATGTTAGTGAATAGAACATGATGAAACCAAAGGAGACATATTTAATTTAACCAGGTGAGTTCTCAAGTATATCATTTGTTGCTAATGAGTACATATTTCTGATATTTTGCAGAAAGATTGTTAAAGACTCAGGAATTGTCATACATTGTTCTTTCGCAGGTGAAGACTCAATGTCAAAGATGCTCAGTTGAAGTTGAAAATGCAACTTAGTTGTGTTGACGCTTGATGATTCAGAGTTTATATATCTAAGCTTATGGAAGAGTTCACAAGTGTTTCTCGGGTTGGTCAGTCAGTCAAACCATGGTAGCAACACAAGGTTGATATATCTGAGTTTGATACACTGTTGTTCTTGGGTAGCTGATTAATAGCGCCTCATGCCAGACAAACTGCAACAGTCAGTCAGCTACATCAAAGTCACCAAGGCATCACCAAAACCCAGCAATGTGGACGACCTGCAGTGTTTCGGCCTGAATAAAACAGACAAACTGAGGACTGCATTAGCTCATGCTCTGTTTGCCAGCAACATGATACATCACAATGCCATGCTTCTTTGATTCTTAGCAAATTACCTGATTATCCATGGCAGATAATACACAGTGACATATTTATTTCAATTACAAGGGGCTCACTGTCTACTAAATTTAGACTAATAATCGAAATGGGTCAATGTGTCTAAACCAGAAGTTAGCAGATTTTGGCCGAGAGGGCACAATTCGGTCAGCCAATGGCCCTCAGTACAACTTGACTGAATTCAAGACATGAAAGAAATGGACATCACTCACACAACTTATTCACCGGGTTATTCAAGGTCGAATGAACTGGTTGAGCGAGCCATACTGACAGTGAAGAAAGCAATGATTAAAGCTGCAGAAGACGGACAATGCTTTTGGCATGCCCCCCCAGATGTTGAGAAACACACCCATTGATACAGATTTGCTATCCCTTGCACAATTGTTACAAGTCAGGAGCCGTTATGATGGGATCCCAATAAAACAACACTGCTTGTTCCCTAGAGCATATGATCGGAAAGACATACATACCAAGTTTATAAACAAACAAGAAAAGATGAAAATGCAGCGGGATGGCAAAACATTTTCTGAGAAGACAGGCTTTTGGTGCTAATGACTATGGTCAACCAGTACGATTTAGATCTTTGCAAATTGGGAAAAGGCAACATGGGTAAGTCATGATACATCCACTCGGTCATACAACATCGTAAATGATGCTACTGGAATAATGATCAGGTGAAACAGAGAGCAGTTGTGACCAGGTGCAACTGAAGGGGTAGTAGAGCAAAGTTGAGAAAGCAAAGTAGTGCAAAATCATAAACCAGAAAGTGGTAAGTATTCATGCCATTCAACTCTCAACGTTGTTTCAAAATCCAATAAATTCTCCTACAGTGTCGTGGCTATGAACAATTCCACCTAGATTTAGAGGCCAAAATCTCCTGAATATAAACCTGTCAAAAGGTTTTAGTTTTACTTTGATTACCAACTGTTAGGCCCTAGTGTCAATAGATGCCCATTTAGTTGTTGTTTATGCTTAGTACTTGTGCTCATATAGTTTCTCGTACTCCAACTCAGTTAGTTGCTTGAGTGCTATATAAATAGTCATGTCTGGCTTTACATTTTTGCTACTTAGGTTTCATATGTTTAATAATAATACTTGTTTGCTTAGCTTTTCTGTTTGATTAAATTTTTTGATAAAAGAAATATACACAGGACATAATATGTTGTTACATCATTGTTGTTACATCATACTAGTTGTTACATCATTTCGTTTAATTTCGTTTTGGGAATTTCTGGTTGACAAACGTCTTTTTCCGGCAGCCATTGTATTATACTAAGCTTATAAAATAAAATCATACACTTTAAACCAATGAGTCTAGTCATAACTTTACACTTACAATAGCTTAACACCTTCACTAATAGGGGAGAATGGGGGAATATGAACAGTAGGATGATATGGACACCTAAAGGATTTGACTGTATACTGCATGAGTCTACTTAATTTATTTTTCAAATTGGTTCTTTTTCTGTTTTAGCAAGCACATTGTGTTGTAGGCAACATCTATACATTTGTAAGCTAAATGGTAAGTAAAACTTCATTTGACCATTCTAAAGTAAATATTTGCATGAAACGAAACTGTTGATCTTTCTGATATAAGACACGCTGATGATGCAAAACTTTTTATTCGTATAACATTGCATATGCACAATTACTAACAGCAAGGTGGAAGGACCAATCTTAATATTTTGAAATATATTTCCTAAATTATTTTGAACAACATTGTAGAACAATATGGACAGCACGAAGTAGGGGAAGTTGGACACCTGTCCATATTGCCCCATCCTTGTTGAAATATGTTGACAAACTAACTTAAAAGAATAGCTAAGAAATTCTCAAGTTACTGATTTAAGGTAACTATTATAATTACATTAGGCGCAACTTCAGCATAACTGTTATTGCTAGATCAATGATGCCTAGGACTTATGAAAGAAAAACTCGCAGAGGGAGTTACAGCGCAAAGGAACTCCAGCAAGCCATGCAGGAAGTTCAGCAAAATGGCAAGAGTAACTATGAGGTCGCTAAAGATTTTGGCATTAGCAGACCAACTCTGACACGTTATTAGAACAGTAGGAGCAGTAAGACTGCTCTGGGAGGCAAAACTGTCTTTACAGCAAAAGAGGAACATACTTTGACTGAATATATCCTTTCTTGTTCAAAGATGTTCTATGGGTTCAGTCTTACACAAACAAGAGAGCTTGCTTACAAGTATGCAATGAACTTGAAAATAGACACCAACAAAAGGGCAGAGTGAAAAGATGGTTGGTAAATATTGGGTAAAAGGTTTCCGCAAGCAGAATAGCGGTTTAACATAGAGACCGCCTGAGGCCACAAGCCTTGGACGCGCAACTGCTTTCAATACTGCCAAGGAATTTTTTACAACAAGGAATGTGTCCAACGGAAATACAACTTCACACCTGATTGCATTTACAACCTAACCTTGATGACATGGGCAATTCTACAGTACAAAAAGTACAGAAGGTGCTTACCAAAAAAGGATTTAAGCAGCTAGGACAGGTAGCAAACGCAGAACAAAGAATTAACCATCACAATGGTTTCTTGTGTCAGTGCTACAGGGCAAAGTCTTCCATCTGCTTTCATACTTTCAAGAGCTCATTTTAAACAACACATGTTGAATGGTGCTCTTCCAGGTTCAAGAGGCTATGCCAATCCTAGTTGATGGATGAGTAGTGAATTGTTTCCAGAAATACTCAAACATTTTATCTGCCACATGAACAGTTCAACAAATAAGCCAAAACTTTTTCTTCTTGAATCAATGCTAACCACATATCTTTTGATACTATGCAGATGGCTAAGCAACACGACATCTGTCTGCTGACCTTTTCACTCCACTGCAGCCATAAACTGCGACCTCTTGATGTTAGTGTATTTGGCTCTTTTAAGCAGTATTACAAGTTTACAACACATACTTAGATTCTTGGATGCTGATCAACCCAGGGAGCAAATTTTCTTTATACAATGTTTGTGGATGTAGTGGAAAAGCCTACATGAAAGTAATGACTCTATTTAATATTACTAGTGAAGAAAAGACCTCTAACAAAGCTTGTGATCATGGAGGAGAGTGATGAATGTGAGGAAAACACTCCAGTAAATGCTCAACATATTCAGAGCAAGCTGATGAAGAGATTGATGACCAGCTGATACCAGGGCGATTTTCAGTTGTTAAAATTGAACAAAAGAAAAATGTAATCTACTATTTAGGAGAGGCACTAGAAGTAAATGCAGATGAGGTTAAGACATATTTCTACCAATGTTCAAATGAACGATTTACTAAACCAGATCAGTCGGATTGTAAATTTGTTGAGGAAAGTAAAATAGTGCTGGTGTTACCACCACCGATATCAAATGCAAGCACTATGAGGCAATTGGGGGCTTGACATTTGGTATGGACTTGAGTTCATACAATCTAAGATGAGTTTGATGTCTACCATATCAAAAACAGTATTTCAATGATGGTACTTATTGTCGCAAGCTACTATATCGTCAACAACAGGACATGATCATTAGATTCATAAAAACCCTCTTGCAGTTTGTTGAATTGCTAGTATTTCGAACAATAGTTTTTTCTCATTTAACTTTTTTTATTACCCATTGTTATATAAACTTAGTGCTATATATATTAGTTTATGTATTGTCAACAACATGACAATATCGTTACATTCATTTAGTCCAAACTTGGACTTGAAATACTATTTCAAAGTATTTGTATATAGCTAATACTGTGGGAAAAGCCTTTGTTTAATATAGGGCAAATAAAAATCACATGAAAAAGCATAATAGTAGCAGATAATAAAACAGATTGCGTGACAACACTGTGTGTTCATAGTACCCCACTTGTGTGGGTAATATGGATACAATGCAAATAATGGGCAATAACTAATTTGTGCATCGACACATCAAGTTCATCTTCCATGAGCATAAGGTAAATTATGACACTGCTCTAAGATGAAAATTCTGAAATTGTAGCCCCAACACAATTGAAATTAAGGCACTTGAAAACTTGCTGTCTATATAGACGGATAGAAGGATAATTGTCAATCCTCAAACTGGGAGGAGCATAAAACAGAAATGGGTATCAATAAAGCAAATTTTCAACTTGTATGAGAAAACTTTTCATCCTCGTACAAAACCAATGCAAATGAGATACCAGATTTAGAGCTCAGTCCCAAAACGCATTGAGCTTGTAAGTTGAGGTATGACTGTGTGTCTGAAACAGCGAAGGATATGCAGCTGAGAAGCCGCAATTCTGGAGAAGAAAGCATGATTGGAAATACGTCCGGAGTGAATAGAAGATATGAGCTATGAGACCGTACAAAGAAAAAGCAGATGACAGATTATATTTATGATGATGAGAGAGAGAGAGTATGAATGGGAATAGCTTACAGCGCCCAGCTAAACATACATATCAACACACAAAAAACAAACACAAAATCTGATAACACTACAAAAGAAGAATATACAGCTTGATCTTATGGTATATACGCAAGTAGATATCTATCGAAAATTGAGGATGTGCGGATCCCTAATATTTATAAGTAACTTACATAAAATAATAAGCAAGTATATATAGCCAGTGCGGTTGACTATCACGATGATACAGCGAGCACGATATATTTCCCGAATGACCTTGTCATTGGTAAATGTAGAAAAATTATGTTACACATAATTAATCAGAATCCCCACACAATATCAGTGTTGAACTTGCTTTCTCACTCTAGCAGCATGATGAGCATTGCACGAGTATATAATTATAAAAGCCTACGAATATGATAAAAACCTCGGGTGAGTAGACCACAACTGATTGAGGGATAATTGACAATCCTCAAACTGCGACAAATTGGCAAAACAACGGAAAGTCATCCAAATGAAATGGAATTCACCATTCACTCAGTGTGAAAGAAATAATTACATAATTGCAAATTACCTATTTTTCCGTCTATTACGGTAATGCGTTTCAATTTAAAACAACAATTATCATATTATACCACATTATATTAGCTTTAATTTTTAATTATGAGGTCAACAGAACACTATTTTCTCATGAAAACCTCAATAAATAATATTCACAAACAAACAACTGCGAACGAACTGCGCAACCCGTCGGCTAACTTATTGGCCATGACCCTAACATTAGGTTTTTCTAGGCTTACAGTTCTGGAGTGCTTACCGATATACCGGTATAATTAATGTTTGTGAGCTTTTGACTAATAGCCTAAGAATTGCTACGATTACATACTTTTGTTTACAGCAAAACAGACGCGTGTGGACGCTTGTCTGCATTAGTGTGAGGATATCATCACCCTAGACGTGGAAAGGTTACCACAAGCTAACAAAGCTATCCCAACATCTATTATTGGACGCACAGGTGTTACTGCTTAGGCTGGTCCTTTTTATATCACAAAAAGGACCAGCCACAAAATCAATGTTTGTAGGTAGTGAATTATAAATACATTATATTGCAGATATCGAGGTTAAAGTGGAACTCGATGAGTCATGGCCAAATTTCCCCCTCCCCCCTCAAATGACCAGGTTCTGAGCCACTCCAGTTATACTTGTCCTAATCATGTAGTCCGGACACCGGCCCTGTTAATATTTTGTAGTCCGGTTCGGTGTCCTTAAAACAGATACCGGGTGGTATCCAATTACCCTTCGAATAATTCGATTTATTAAATAAAAATGTTGCGGGTAAAATTTCTATATTTTTCGTAACGTCTCCAAACACCACAGCCCTTCATAAGATTCGGGCCTGTTTCATAAACTACCAATTGCGGGTAATGCTTGCCCGGTCACGGAGAAACAAACTAAGAGCCGTGTCGACCATAGTCCGTGTTTAGGTAACAATAACACTTTCGTTAGTTCAATATAAAAACATGTATATACGGTACAGTAATTCATATAATTTCATAAAAATACATGTATATACGGTACAGTAATTCATATAATTTCATGAGTACAATTTAAATATAATTCACATACTACAGTTAATACACAAGCAAAACCTAACATAAATGAAACAATAAGAATGAAAGTGTTATCGTGTGTTCTTTTAGTTGGGGAAACAGTCCCAACATCGACAAGTCCGAACCTAGACAAGTCCCAATCTCGACAGAGGTTGGTCCGAATCTAGACAAAGGTTGGTCCGAACATCGACAAAGGCTGATGCAGTTTTACAATAATTTAATCTTCAACAAATAATAAATGTCTTTTTGCAGTTCTATCCTCACTTCAAAAAATAAAAATCAAAGCTACTCACTGAAGTTTAGATTTTAAATAAAACATTTTGCTAGCTTAGCAGTCAACCATATTTATGATTGTTACTTGTTTTAGCATTCGTTCTATATTTAGGTTGGACAAAATATTGTTAGGCCTACATAAGCTGGGGAGTGCTGCACATACCTGCCAACTCTCACGCATTGGGCGTGAGACTCACGCAATCACCCCAAAGAAAAACTGTAAATGCGTGAGATTTTTGCCCCAATTTCCATAATTTTATATATACTATCATTGATACATCAATTGCCCCAAAACCAAATCTCACGCATTGCCCCACTCTTGGGTTGGCAGGTCTGGTGCTGCATCAAATGGATCACAAGATATTTTTGCGCAAATAAATCTTTTACATATAAATCGCACATTTATTATGAAAATAGTAGATGGTAAAATAGTAAAACTGTTGTCGAGATTGGACCAACCGTTGTCGATATACAAACTCGTCGAGGTTCGGACTATAAACCTCTACGTTGTAGTACTTCTTTGTAGATCAACGGCTATCGGTTTCATTACAAATTTTGTTACATTAAAAAGTAAGACCTATTCAATAGATGGTAAAAATATACATGTACAAAGCAATATGTTTATAATAATTATTATAAATCAAGCTCAAAATTTTTAGAAATATATAACTTCGCTGTTTTAGAGCTGTTTGTGTTACTTTTGTTTACAAAAAATACGTGCATATCGCTATTAATTTGTTGTATTCAAATCGTTTAAATCAGTTGAAAATTTAATTTAAAAATAGGTTTATCAATTTTATATATCATGTACGCTAGTCCTTGTGTAGTGAAACCAATACCAAACGCTCATTATTTCACTGTCTCGAGTCTCGAATTTTTACAAGACAGTGTCTCGAGTCTCGTCTCGAACTTAAAAAAACCTGTCTCGTTCCGCCTCTCTGACAGACGGTGTCATCAGGATCCTGCTAGTTGCAGGTCGATACTTTCGTATTAATACGAAGCTAGATCCACTCCTTTGTGTGGTGTATGTTATCATCAGTGTAAGATCAGACCTGCCAACCCAAGAGTGGGGCAATGCGTGAGATTTGGTTTTGGGGCAATCGATGTGTCAATGGTAGTATATATAAAATGGTGGAACTTGGGGCAACAATCTCACGCATTTTCATTTTTTCTTTAGGGTGATTGCGTGAGTCTCACCCCCAATGCGTGAGACTCACGCAATTGGGCGTGAGTCTCACGTTTTAGCAATCCTACACATACCTGCCAACTCTCACGCCCAATGCGTGAGAGTTGGCAGGTATGTGTAAGATCTAGTGATGGGCTATGTCTTGGGAAACACCTTACGGACACAGCAGAAGGCATATCCAACATCTGTTATTGATGAATAACCTTATTCAGTCGCTTTATGATCTCCGACAGCATCAATTTGCTAAAATCCTACATTCAAACTGCAAGGTGCATCTGCGTGGCTAAAAATACTAAAGTAGTACTCTTTAAAGGCCAGTAACAATCGGCTATTTCACAATCAAGTATGCATTTTGTGTTTCACTTTAGCTAAAAAACCAAACTGCTTTAAATAACTTGAAATCTAGATCATTGTATGCGCAAAAGGCTGGCCTTTCAGAAACCTAATGATAAAGCACACCATTCCAGTGGGTCTGATTTTAACTAAGATTTTATCAGGGTATGTTTGAAGGGGTACGGACATTACAAAATTAGAATATGACATCCAATGCAGCTCTCATATTAACATTAAAATGTGCAGGAATATATTAAATCAAGTACAAACCTTCACTAAGAGCACAGAATGGAACTGTTAGCAATGTTCTAGAAGAGGAACTTAGAGTTCGATATTTACCATCTAATTAACAAATTTTGTAAAACTCAGTACACTTTTGAATTTTTAAATTTTTTTTGTCTCTCAGGATTGGTTCATGCTTCTACCGAAAATTTCCAAGTCTTCCAGGTTGCAAGTTAACAGTATATAAAGTTTCACAATGCTAGCTTGAACACAACCATGTCTATGCATCAAATAATGTGAAGCTAATCAAGGAGTACGGACACTACAAAAAAGCTACAGAAAACTTTCATTGGAAAACCTACATTCATTTATTTATTGATCAATAGATAAACTATAAACAAAGTCGGTTGAAGTTTAATTAAGCTGTATAATACAACATTTACACTTATTCTCGTCATTTAGTGGTACAGACATCACATAATATACCAAAAATAAGCATATTTGTAGGCAAGGCATTTTTTTATATAACTTATGGCTTGGTTGTGACATATTTCAAGTAAAGCTGAAATGGCTGTATGTCTTCACTGTCAAGCACAAAAAACAAACTTTCTTTCAACAGTCATTGGCTCTCTAGTCCATATAAATCTTTTGTTGGCACCCTCTTTTATGAACCGAACATCAAGATTGTTTCCATCAACTCCAATTACTTCTCCAACA
The DNA here is from genome assembly GCF_963576615.1 of Watersipora subatra. Taxonomy (NCBI): domain Eukaryota; kingdom Metazoa; phylum Bryozoa; class Gymnolaemata; order Cheilostomatida; family Watersiporidae; genus Watersipora; species Watersipora subatra. The sequence continues at coordinate 34,835,774 of NC_088713.1, forward strand.
GCAAAGCTATCCTCATAGGTTACTGCCACCACAGACAAGCGTTGTCTATAATTTGTCTCCACCACTGGCACAGATGCAGCACTGATTGTTGGAATAGACACATCTGCCACTCTTGTCCTCTCAGCTCCCTTCACCGCCAGTTTCTCCTCCAGCCAGTCTCCGCAATAGCCTTTGTAGATACACCCATCGCCCTCTTCGTCATGACAGAAGTCACAGTAGCAGGAAAAAGCTGACCTTTCAGAAAACCTAAGAAGCTGGTGTTTTTCACAGCATGGAGTTGTCTCACTCTCATCTTGACTGGCAGAATATTTGATCGCTCTAGATTGATGGCACCTTGCTTCAAGAAAAAGTATTCACGCTCGGTGACATAACCCCTAGCCATTCTGAAGGGAATCTTTAAGTTTTCTTTACAGTATTCATTGAACTCCTTTGGATTTGCTATGACAGCTTTTCCAGATATAATAGCCTGGTACACACTGGACTTCACTGTAGCTCCAAGGCCATCACCAACTGACTTTCCATGGCTGGTCTCAGAGAAGCTTCTCTGCAGGCTAGTCTCATGCTGGCTGATGTCATTAAATGAGGTCCTCATTTTCTACTGTGCTGGAACACCATCAATGAATATGTGTACTCGCTTGAGAATTGCTGGTTTCTCTTCCTCCACTCTTTTTAAAACCTAATCCTTAAAGGCTATGACCACAGTGGCGTCCTTAGCTTTCTCCTCTGTAATGCGGATTATGCTATGTTTCACCAATGTCCTCTCATCTTGACAATCTTCATCAATGGCAATCTAACAATGAAAAAGCCCCCAATAAATTATGTTTTCTATCCAATTTACTTATTGCATCACATTTCTGAAGTCATTTTGAGCATCAACCAACTGATATACTGAGCATTATGTCTGACTGTGTCTTACATCACGTAATTGTGAACAACAGGATTGAATGAAGCTGTGTTTGTTGTAGCTATCTACATTGCTAAAAATTATTTTGTATAGATTATATAGTGCTTACCTTCTTTCCTATGATAGCAAGTGAGCTTCTGATCAATTCTAGCATCTTTCCCTGATATATATACTTTATGGGACCCAAAACAACATATTGTGTAATTTTGTTGTGTCCGTACCCCCATCAGGTCAGAGTTATAATTATCATTGTTTCATCATTGATATGCAAGCTATGTTAATGTTGACAATTTCTTTGGATAATGAGACTGTCAGTCACCAAATAAAGACAGAAAAATTGTGCTTACTGTGTCTATTGATTAGGAAATTAGGCGGCATCTATGATGTCAAAAACCCTTCACACCAGCATATTAGTGAGGTCATCAACACATTATTGTCTTAGGTCAACTAAATTCAGCTATAAAAACACTAAAATGTCAGCTGAGATGGCTGACTAAGAAAAAGAATTGGTATTTGTCTGATTTTCTGTTTACATGGCTATAAAGTTAGGGGGTACGGACACTACTCAGGGGACGGACACAACAAATGATTACTTATCCCCAATACACGCATGACTCCCTCAGGATATGTTGTCAGTTGTTGTTTTTTGAGCAAGGGGATGAAAAGCAAACAACCAAACATGGATTGTAATAGTTCATATGTATTTCTTCTCTTAAATCAGAGTGGGTACGGACACTACATATTTTACTTTGTCAATCGCGAGTATGGAATTTCGGCCGACACCATGTTCAGTTAGCGTTTGAGTTGATTTCATTTTGTTCATTGTGAGAAAGAAATCTAATTTCAGATTTAACAGCTATGGAAGATCACAAATAACACCGCTAAATCAACGGAACAGACTACTGAGATTACTGCTAATAATTTATGTAAGAGACATCACTTATACTACTAGTTGTATTACTATTGCTAAAGTCTACGACTATTACTAGTTGTGCTACTACATTCACTGCTACTAAATTTCATATTACAGTAAATCCTCGCTACTTCATATTACAGTAAACCCTCCCTATCCAGTGGGATCACATTACAGTAAACCCTCGCTACCCAGTGTGATCTCATTACAGTAAACTCTCGCTACCCAGTGGGATCATATTACAGTAAACCCTCGCCACCCATTGGGATCATATTACAGTGGGATCCCCAAACATGTTGCTATCTTCTTGCTACGTTTTGCAAAAAGTGCGAAGTGCTTGTGATATCTTTCATCATGCCTCCAAAATGCCCTTGACTCTCAAAGTCGTCTTATGAACCTCAGAAAAAGAGGAAATGCTTAAGATTAATGAAATTATTCATTAATAGTTGTTATTCGACATGATAAAGGCAGGGATTAGCAGGCAAAGTTAGTTTTTATTTTGTGGAATTTCACTTTTTGTGGAAGAGCTGGTCCTGATTAACTTTGAAAAATGAGGAATCGCTGATTAGGCCGCAAGCGTGCTAATAAATATTTTACTGAGTATTTGTCTGCGAGACAATAACATACGACATTCGGAAAAAAACTCGATTTAATATATCGTCAAGTTTCTCTAATAATAATTCGAAAATGCAGACCGTTTTCTAAATTCATCTCCATGACACCTGTTCTATCTTGTCGGATTGACTATTATTTCACCTTGAATGTGCTCCAGTGTTTTCTGATTAGTCGTACATGAGAATCTTATTTGTTTATTGCATATACCCTAGGACACTTATGTATTTGCGGCATCTAACTTTCGCGTTTTCGCGGTGTCATCCTCTCGCGAAAATTAAATGAGCGAAACTGAACTATCAAAACGAACGCGCGAAAACGCGAAGTTAAATAGCTTTGTTCATTGATATCCACAATAAAATCGTCATATTATAAATGCAGGCAATTTTCGTCTGTGGTTGGGATAAATGGGAACTTTCTGGTAAACTCATAGCTAATACACCGACTGAGCAGCATGGCAAAGCAAATTAAGATTATATCAGTTTAGTCACCGAATGTGTAATTGATGAGGATGAAAGTCTGGTAGATGAAGCCATAAAACTGCAGAATAATTATTGTAGTGATGAATTTTATTACCAACCAAAAACAATATCAACCCTCATCAGGTCCAACCACATTATCTCTTCCACTTCCCGCCTAGTGCCAGCCATTTTACCGAAATTGCCGATATTGCTTCATGATATGTATACAGTATTTTTTCAAGTTCTACTATAATTATCTGTATAATCACGAAAATCAATATTGGCTATTATGTTATCAACAACTAATTACCTGTTTTATTACTCGCGCGGGGTAGTTAATGAACTCACAGAAAAATGTTCGCTTTTAGATTAGAAATTCTCAAACAAAAGTTTAAAATTGCTTCGTTGTTTTAGGCTGATTTTATAGAGAAATCTTCGGACAACACAGTCATTTTCATAAAACACTTAAAGACTGTGGGTTATGTGGTCAACAAATAATAAAATCAGGTTACCAGACAATTGCTGAGAAAGTCCAAAAATGCGTTTATGGCAGTGGCCCCTAGAAAATGCATAAATGCGTTTATGGCAGCGTAAGGGTTATACAGTTTTCGTTGTGAAGTTGGTTGCTACCTATCTATTTTCTTCTTCTTGGAATTCGAGTGTGAAAGTCACGGCGGGAGGGACCTAGATGTCATTGATAGTCAAAGAAACAAATGGCAGCAAGTGATCAAATTGAATTGCCGATCTCACCCACACATTTCAACCTGTGGTTTACAAATAGGAACTAGTCCCAAATGGAATTTTTTTCTTATTAGCAAACTAAACCTGAGGAATGTAATCTGTTTTTTCCACTGCATTTATTTTCACATCACTATATTTTCACACTCATCAGAGCCGCGAAATTAAGTTGCAGCGAAATTTTACTCTGCGTGCTACTCACGAAACTAAATACTAGCAAAATATAAGTGTCCTAGGGTAGACAGTTTACTGTGGCCAATTCAATGTCTGCTAGATAATATATATTCATGGCATGCTGAATGTGTTAACTTCTTTCCTGCACGGGTCTCAGTGAGTGGGAGTTAGCTTCTTTCCTGCACGTGTCTATGTGAGTGGAAAAACTTGCTCTATTGCAAGATGTTAGTTTCATTGGAGTATTTTGCTAACAAAAATGGCTTTAAATACTAAATTGTATGCGTCTATTACTTTATTGGTAATTTGATTTCAGATAAAAATATTTTTTCAAGTTATGTTATACAATAAACAAAAAAGAAGAGCAACAGTTAGTCACTATAATCAAATAAATGGTTTGACGTACAATTTTAATATATAACTTAATATACGTGTATTGGTATATTTTAATATATTAAAATATACCAAAATGTATTGAAGTGAGGTCTGATGAAGTCACAGAATAGTTAGGTGTAATCAGAATAATTTTTTTTGAACACAATAAAAAATAGTGCCAATCCTTGTACCGAGGGTTCTTTTACAGCTGGTAGTTAAATTGTGCAAAAAACGAACTTTGAAAAAAATGAAATAACTTTATTGCTTTTTTAGCGCTTGAAATGATATTGACACCGTTTTTGCTTTAGCTTACTGCTACCCAATAAATAAATATTTGTAGAAGTATTTCTATGTACGTACCTTTTATAGGTGGGAGTTGCCCTCTCCAAGGAAGTTTGGAAGTCTATGAATGCAACTGCCCTTATAGATGGGGAGGCAGACACTGCGAGGAGGTTGACTATTGTGCTGACCATCCTTGTAACAACAACGCTGTCTGCATATCTAACTCTACAGGTGCTTGTATAATCTATTATTTCTACTTACGTTTGCCAAGTTGACATTCTGAGTGTTGAGAAATAGACAGAATTCACATTACGTAAATTCCACATGGCGTTAGGAATTTATGTAAAGTTTTTGACGTAGACCGTAACAAACTCCATAAATAACATAAAGTTTCAAGTCGGTGCAAGTTTTCGAATTCAATTTAAACAGCGAGAATTTCTTAGTTATCCCTGAAGACTTGCACAAAATTTTTAAAGGTTTTATTAGAAATTATCTACTTAAGCCCGGTTCCCATATCGATTGCGATACTTCGGCGGTAACTTGCGCAGCAAAACGCTTGCGACGTTTCGGCTCGGCGCATATGTTCACATATAAGCTGCATCGCTAAACATAATCGCGTAATCAATTAAAATGCTCGCTAGGCACGCCATTTCTATAATGGTGAATTCACCCGTCCAGTGCGTTTCGGGAAGGTTTTGCCTGCGGTATTTTGTGAAATTTGAGCAGCGCGAAACTATTGCGATGCCGCCGGCAACTACCGGCAGTCCTCTGCGGTACCCGGCGCGTAGGTTCCCATTTTACCACTAATAGGTTGCGGTGCTGTCGCCGGTGCTTTGCAGCGTATATGGGAACCAGGCTTAAGGGAGCTGAAATCAATCAGGCTAAAACATTGAGACACGTGGCTGGTGGTGGCTGGTGTGAAGAGTATTAACTTGTTAGCAACAAGTCAGAGGCAGCAGCGCTATGTTACAGCCCTGCTGCCTCTGATAATCCGAGTTGTTTTAGGAGTTGTCTCATTTATTGCAGATTCCATTTAGTTTCCATTTATAAAAGGTTTGACCTGCAAATAGAACTTTTATGTAGTTTGGATGAACTAGCACAGAAATTTAGTAGATTTTATCAGAAAGTATCGATATTTTTCTATTATTCGCAATTGTTTTTGACGTTTGAGGTGATTTGACTTCCATGATGAGTCAAAATTAAAATCTACAAAACATGATCTCTGTTAAAACGCTGAGAAGAAAAATACTAGCCAAAATGACATCACCACTTGCTATCATTGTCATACATAGTTGATATCGACTATTGTGTTCAAGTTACGCGTTTCTATTCTGTCAGTCTTTTTGCAACTATAGGTGTCATAAATTGTACTTTCACTGGATTTGAGTGTTTTAACCACCATCAAGTTTTGTTAATTTTAATTTTGAAACATCCTGGCAGTCAGATCGTCTCAAGCATAAAAAACCACCGCAATAATAGAAACAGACTGATTCATACTTTTTATTAAAATCAACTAAAATTCTGTGCAAGTTAGTTCATCATTAGGCGACGATTAGTTCGGCAGCGCTGACTGATTGTCATAACAGAGTCAATTTTCCTACCACATCCTCCTCCATGATTGATTGTTGATGACTGCTAGAAACTGGTTCCATGCTGTCAGCACACATTCTTGACTGATGCCTGGATTGTGTGTCTCTGATGTTACATAAAAATCCTACGAAAGGGCCGCTAAGGCTGCTATTGCGTACACTATGTTTCCATCATTGAACTTAAAACCCCTGGAATGGCAATCACGTGACTTTTACGTTGATAATAATACGTAATGTGTGCGCCATGTTGGAAAGCTAATCGAATGCTAGTTCCGTTTGTAAACAAACGATGAAAAATGACAAAAATATACATGTTGAATAGTTGTTTTCCAGCTGAGTGTTAATGAAAGCTACTCCAACACAACGTTTAGAGTGCCCTGACAGAAGAAAACCTATTTATAACATATGGATTAGGATATATCAAATGATAAGTAGATGTATAATAGATTTTCGTGGACCATGTTACTCATACAAACTGTTGTATTACAAATGCATAAACCCAGCAAATGATATATTCAGGCAAATAACAACTGTTCCATTATATTAAAATTTATATTACATATGCATAAATGCATAAGGAAAAACTTAGCACATGAAGTATTTCGATAAAAACAACACATAGGTATGCTGCCAAAACAGAAACTGTTTTCAAGATTTAAGTGATAATAGCTTATGAATGTATGATATGTATAATACAGCATCTGTAAAAGATGGAATGAACTACTGCAACAACTAAACGGAAATTAAAAACCGTTGTAATAGAGAATAATCAAAATAATGCAAACAAGGAAATGCAGGAATTAGTGTAATCAAATGATTAAACTTATACATACACGTTACAGAAACTGTGTAAAAGGATCATAAAACGACTCAATAAGGTTTTTCATCAATGACGCAGTGGTTGGATATCAAAGCATAACACATCACTAGACTTTACACTACTGATAAAATACACCACACAATGGAGTGGATCTGGCTTTGTATGAATACGAAAGTATTGATCTGCAACTAGCAGGATCCTGATGACATCGTCTGATGGACGCACCAATCCTCCATTGTTTTGTAGCTTGAGTAGAGTATTGAGATGTCGGTACTGGATGTTGGACTTAGTCGTAACCAGCAACTGATGCCCAATGTCACGACATCACTTTAGTTAGCTTTTGCACAATGTAGCCAGCTATATAGACTATACTGTTACCTATAACAGAAATTTGACATCTGAAATCATTGAGTTCCACAAACTGATCAACTTCTGGAGAAGCCTGTATGATGAGAATCTCGTTTTGAGCAGTAACATTACCTGTCTTACCAGCATCTGATTCTGCATCACATTTGATGATAAGTTTGCGAAGGTAGCCTTAAACCGAGTAACAGTAGGATTATTGTTCCAACCCCCTAAACAAAAGCATCAATTATAACAATTACATAAAATCAACAAAAATGAATGTTTTATTCACATAAACATAGTACCCTTAATAAACAACAATACAACTAATAAAATAAATGAAAATAAAACAGCTCAAAATGCTACCATATCGCTATGTAAAATGAAAATGTAGCAATTTTCACTGGAAGTCATTCACACCCATTTTAGGCATAAAGCTTAATGGTTGACTTGCAACAAAATTCACATTACCGTTATTTGATATGAAAAGATTCACCATGTCTCACCCTGTTGTGTTGTAAGCAGGGTTGTTAAAAATCGATGAGTTTTTTTAAATCAAAAAAATCTATTTCTATTGTTTTATTTGATTTTTTTAAATATAGCTACTTTAAGTTGAGCAACCTTGCAGCACTGTGCTTGACAATATGGTTTTAAATTCAATCATTGAAAAGTATCATTCAACATTGAAAAATATTACCTTTAAATGACTTCAGTCGAACATTTTAACCTGCTGTCAAAACATGGATCATTGAAATGTTCGTTGCAGGTAAGTGCTCAAGGATCAGGCTTATTCACTCTGCTGCGGTTGCGATACCATTGTAAATAACGAGAGTTCTCAGTTGCTTTGTTTGGAGATCTAAAAATTAAAATGAAACTGTAGTAGTTAGTTAGTAACAGTAGTAATAACAATAGTATTATTACTCTTATCTCCTTACTGCTAGCTAGATCCAGGTACAACAATAAATAATATTGTAGCACGACAAACACTTCCTTCAAATATAAATATTTAGAAATAACCTAATGGGTTGTAGTTCCAAAATATTAATATAAAAAAAATTCAAAATTTAAATAATAAAAAACCTTCGTTCTGAAAGAAGAACATTTCACTCACTAGCTTATAAATTTATCTAATCACCGACAAAATGCAGTCAAACTCGTACACTCAGTAGTGACACTGATCGACTCTCACCAATGATATACAGCCCCCATCTGGGCTGTATATCATTGCTCTCACTCACCCAGTGACTAGTGTAGTAGAACTAACTAGTGGCAGTACTAACTAGTAGTAGCACAACTATTAGTAGTCGTAGACTTGAGCAATAGTAATAGAACTAGTAGTAGAAGTGACTCACTTGCGAAATGTCATGCCTTTTCCTTTAAAAGTCCATTCTTGCGGTTTTTGCAGTTCATGGAATAGCAATAGCACCTACACCCTTATCTCTTGTACATAAATTATTAGTGGCAATCTCAGTAGTCTGTACCTTTGATTGAGCGGTGTATTCGTGACCTTCCATAGCTGTTAAATCTGAAATTAGATTTCTTTCTCACATTGAACGCAATGAAATTAACTTGTACATTAACTGATAATGGCGTCGACCGGATTTCCGTGCTCGCGAATGACCTCTTGCCATTCCAGGGGTTTTAAGTTCAATGGTTTCCATGCCCTGGTTAATTCACCAGTTGGCGTCAGCAAAAAATGGGAAGGGTCAAAACCCACAAGTCAAATCACTCAAGTGAAATACACGCAAACTTTTATTGAATGTATCGTGCCTGCGACAAATGGAAATGGCGCTTGCGAATAATGTTCAAAAGAATGCTGCATAAGCTGTTTCATTTTAAACATTTCTTACACTTGGGTGACTCATATTTCAATTGCTGAAACAAGATTGTGCCGCTATAATATCTGGTGTAGAATTCTTCATCTTTTTTAACAAAGCGCCCCTGTTAATCCGTAACACGGGTATGTCTATCGAAATACTTATCGCACTGCAATTCCATGTTCACACAATTCCAAATCCACATCATCTGCGCTATGGAAACAAGAGCGGTAGACATTATATCTGCGGGAGGAAAAGCATAGCTTTGTATCGGCTCACATGTAATCTTAGCCAACATTATGATCTAGTAAGGTGTCATTTTACATCCTTAATGAGATATGGACCTTGCTTTCCACAATGCTATGGAGTTGGAGCCCCTGAAGCGACCATACAGTCTGTTTCGTTCATAACTAGCAGATGGTCAGGTGTAATCACTATGTGCACAGCTATTACAAAATGTGGCAGTCGATTGGCGCAGGTGTTGGAGTGTTGGTCTACAAAGTTCAATGACCTGAGTTCAAATCTTATTCGGTGCAACTTTTTTCCGTAGCAACAGTAGGCCACATGCGGGTCGATCTTTCATCGATAATTCTTCCATGAGCACTCCTCGAGTTTTATCAATCAAACTGAGTCGACATAATCTACTGAGGTCAACCCATGGCTATATTTTATCGATCATATAATATATTGACTTTTTATCAATCAACTTATAAATCTATACAGTATGAAGATAATACTTGTTGATAGGGTTGATCATTCTAACTAGTAATTTAATTGCATTTACAAGATCTAGCGATGTCATCTATATTTTGGTCAATCACCCACTGTATCGACCTTTTGCTTGTCAGTTTATGAATGCATACCGTACAACATAATATTTTATTGAAAGGGTCCAGCTTTCAAATTGCAGTAATCTAATTGCATTTATATAATTGAGTGATGTTATCTATTTTGTCAACATATGGATATATAATAATATATACATATAATAATAGTCATTCATCTGATAATAACTGATATCATTCTCGATGGCATCTCGAATATCCATAGCCTTAGAACTGGTTAATGAACAGGCGGCATGCCATCACGCCTTCACACCTTTTCCTAGCCATTCTTAAACTGCTGGAAGTCAAACAGTGACTCATTGTTAATATATCAATAGTTGATGCAGTGGTTAGTGCCTCGTTCCAGTCCCTACTAGGGATATAAAACTATGTTTTACCCTACAGGATGAAATTATCTGTGGAATTGAATTTCGCGAAAATGGTCTTTTCAAGCATATTCGCGGACTAAATTATTTGCGAATGAACACATTCGCAAATAAATTAATGTGTGAAAGCAGTTAGCAATAGAGTAAAACCTTCACATGCGTATTATACCACTTGTTTAGGTTTCTATTTAGCTGAGAAATTTATGTCGACCATGCTAAGCTATACATTTTTTTGCCGCATTCAGAGATTTTCATGAATGTTCATCGATGTGGAGGCCTTTAGTGAACCAACAATTTGTGGTGGTAAGATATGAGTTTTTTCAACGTATAGAACTGCAGGAGATTTTTTTCAATGATGACGCCGTGCCGAATTCTGAATAACTTGTGGCAAGCTTGGAAGATTTGGTAAAGAAGTGGGATGCATTAGCAATGGGCTTAACTCAAAGCCCCAGCGGTGATTTGAAAAAAATTGGAACTCGGCTACGTTTACTAACTCTGCCTAGCGACTAGTTTTCAATTTGAGGTATTAGTTATTCTTCCTTGTGTTAAAAATAAAACCAATTATTTGCGGATTTTAATAATTCACGGATTTGACAGTACGCGAATTCGCAAATTATTAAATCCATTGAATAATTTCATCCTGTAGGGTTTTTTTGTTAAATAAGAGGTCGATGTAGTAAAATACATCTAACTTGACATTTGTTTGTTTTGATAAATGAGAGAAACCAATGTTTATTGTTAAGTATTTGGGCTCATGGACAGTTCAACTGAAGCTATGAAGTCAGCAATCACAGTCAAACCTTTACTTACGATCACTTCAAAATACAGTCAAACCTCTACTTGCAATCACCTCAACATAAAGTCAAACCTCTACTTGCAATCACCTCAACATACAGTCGAACCTCATACATTGTAGGAGTCTCTAATGCCTGGTTCCCATATACATCGCAAAGTACTGGGGCGGCAGCACCACAGGCTATTAGTTGTGAAATTGGAACCTGCGCGCCGAGTACCGCCAGTAGTTGCCGGCGATCAACACAAGAGTTTAGGCTTTGTTCAAATTTTGCGAAGAGCCGCAGGCAAATTTTTCCCAACATGCATTGTGCAGGTGAAGGTCAGCATTATCGAAACGGCATGGTGTGTGAACATTTTTATGCCGTTATTAGCGATGCGGCTTCATGTGAACATAAGCCGAGCCTAGCGTCGCAAGCGTTTTGCTGCGCAACCGTCGGAGTCTAGCAATCGATATGGGAACCAGGCCCACTGTACTCAATTTGCATGGTTTGGTTTAAGAAGTCATGTCTAGTGCAAACCTTAGGCAGGGATGACTGCATAAACATCAATACGTGTCAACTGACCTCAACACTTTGGTTCATCTCTTCTGTATTATATTATTATATTGTCATCTATACTATTGTCTTTATTATATTATAATCTCCATCTCCTGCCAAGCTCGTCTCTATACTATAGTATGTTTCTGTCTTTTGCAGCTGAGAGCTATAGCTGTGAGTGTCCAAGCGGGTTCACCGGCTCGACATGTCGGACAGATATAGACGAGTGTCAGTCAGTAGAGTGTCAGAATGGAGGCACCTGCAACAACTCGCTAGGATCGTATGAGTGTTCTTGTCTCAGCAGATTTACTGGTTCGTACATTTACTGCCGGTATTGGATAAATACAGTAGATATCAGGATAAATACAAACGATATCAGTATAAATACTGTTGATATCAGGATAAATACTGTTGATATCAGGATAAATAAATATAGTTGATATCAGGATAAATACAGTTGATATCAGGATAAATACAGTTGATATCAGGATAAATAAAGTTGATATCAGGATAAATACAGTTGATATCAGGATAAATAAATATAGTTGATATCAGGATAAATACAGTTGATATCAGGATAAATACAGTTGATATCAGGATAAATAAAGTTGATATCAGGATAAATACAGTTGATATCAGGAAATATATATACAGTGGTTTGATAAATGAACTGATGAGCAAGTAAGTTTATTTTCTGAGCCGTTCCTGTAATAACATGTCGGACAAATGGCTATCTGAAAATGAGTGGAAAAGCTTTGAGCTGTTCCGAAAAAAACTATACAGGCTGGTGAAAATTTAGTATAACATATTGCTCTGATATAACACTCTGTTATGACATTAACACCCGAAACATCCCTGCAATTTCATACCTGACAGGCGTCGTTTTTTTATTAGGAAATCCAAAGATTTCAAGTGAGTCTGCGGAGAAGCACATTTTCTGAAAATTGTTTGAAAGATAAAATAATACATTAATCAGTAGATCAATCTGTCAATAGATCAACAATAATACTAAAACTTTCTATTTGCAATGTTCACTTTATTTGCTGTTGCTACAGAGAACTGTATCAAATATTCCGTAGCTACAAGCGCTCCACCAAAATTTCAATAGTTTTTCAAAATGCAAATTGCATTTGTATTTGTAGCACCGACATTCAACAGGTCACTATGTGATTATCGATGCTACATTGTTCTTTGATCATTGAAACCAAGTGTCATGTTCTTGTGTTGAAATAAAATATTGATTGTTTGCTAAATCTTGTACAAGTTTATTGTATATTAATAATAAAATTATTATAAATCAATTTATATTTATTTACCGTTTTTAGTCAATAGGTGACTTTAGAGCTGGCCCGAGTATGCAAGTCGTTTGGAATGGTTTTACACAGGTAGCGACACCGGTGTTTTTCATATCCACCAACTACCAAATCAGTTAGCTATCTGCATTAGCGTGTGACAGATTTGGCAGGTGCTTTGACAGGTGTTTACTGGACTATTTTAGTTTCTTTGACACTTTCTATTTGCAATGTTCACTTCATTTGCTGTTGCTACAGAGATCTGTATCAAATACATCACCCCATCGCGCTCCATCACTTTCGCTCAATCTCGCTTTCATTCAAAGCGAGATTACTGTCAATATAACTTACGCTTATTTGTAGTTAAACATTATGTCCAAATAGAACTAAACCAGCGGCTGATGACAGCTTGTTTGCTGCTCTTATATGAGCCATTTCCTGCCCTGCTTTGTCGAATACTTTTTGATATTTTTGCAATGATCGTGCTTAGGCATTGCTAACACTAACCTCACCACATTGTCAGGCTCTTGTATAAACACAAACATCTGCAAAGAAGAGAGAAACAAAATGCTCACGCATTGACAGGCAGGCATTAGCAACGGACTCGCGTAGTTATCGCCGAGTTTTCATGAGAGGATAAATCCCCAAACTTGTCATCCGTAAACAACAAAAACCCACAAGTCATGCAAGTTATGTTACTCGCAAATTTTTATCGAGTGTTTCATGCTTGCAAAAAACGCGAACAAAAAAATGCTTTGTTAGCTATTCCATTTTAAACATTTTCCACACTTCAGTCATTCATATTTTGATTTGACGAGACGGAAGCGCACCGCCATGACCTCTTGTAGATTTCCTTATCTTGTTTAGCAAAGCTTCGCAACATGCGATGTCCGTTAAAATGCTAATTGCGCAACATCTCATCGTGCGCACAGTTTTAAATCCCGCATCATTCGCACATTGGAAACAGTGATAGACATATCTGCAGTATAGAAAACAGAACGAAACAAAATGCACATCCTGGCATTTGCGACAGGATTGCACAGTAATGTGGCGGAATTCATCTGGTCAAAAAAATTATGAACAGTTTGATGAGCAGATAAGCCTTCTCTTCAAGGGCCCTGACAAGCGTGTGTCTTCCACTTCTATCCTGGAGAGCTATGATTTATGTGTTATCGCTGGTAACCTGAGAGCCACATGTTGCAACTATTCACCAGTGTCAATAGGCACTATAGACACTCACAGCAGGTGCTTTCTTATCTAGCTCGGCATAAACTACTGTTTTACAGTGGAGCTTTGTTGAATTATTGCTTTTGATTAAGCCTTTCAAGCCTGTCTTCTAAGTGATTTCTTCAAGGTTTGGAGTTGTGTGCTCTCCAATTGGCTGCACAATATAGTAGGCGTTCCTAAAACGTAAATCATAGACGAGAAGGTTTTTATGTAATATGAAAAGTTAAATACATGTAAATATGCTAATATGTTCTAAGATCTTCCCTAACTCACCCCTTTGGCCCTTCAAAATAAAATACTAAACTTTTATCCGTAGAATGACTTTTAAAAGGTTTATCCAATAAGATTAGCTTTAATAGTGTTTAAAATTTTTCTAAAATAACACCGACTCACCTTTACGTTCAAGTGATTTTTCTGTGTGTCATTGAGCTAAAGCACGAGAGCCAAAAGATATGTTAAGAGATGACGTGAGATCTCCCTTGTGAGATATTGTTGTTCAAAATTGCTAAGCTTTTGCGTTCACTTTTAAGACTACATTGTGAAAGCGACTATGTACCTTGCAGCCGTTCTCCTTGTGTGAACGGAGGGGTATGCACCGAGGACACACCAACATCATGTTTGGTTGATCTGTTAATTCTGATGCTTGATCAATGTTCATATGTAAGTACTAAGGCAATTATAAAGGATTTCCGTAAAGAAATAGTTAAACTAGCAGCCGACAGGTAAAAGTTAGGATCCCAAATGTTGTTCAGTGAGACTAAATGTAATCTGTTGATTGGTGACATGTCTTTAATTTCGACCTCAATTTTAAAAATTAACAGTTGAGGCTTTGAAGATCATTCGTAATAGTGATTTAGTTGAATTTGAAAAGTGGACATATTCTCTAGTAAAATAGAATATAATAATACATAATAAAATACAATAGCACTATACAAAATGGCAGGCTTCTACATGAAGTTGAAATAAATTTTGTCATTGTTACTCAGAGAAATTGCCAACAAATCGACTCAAATAAGAACAAAGGAAAGAAGAGAACAACTCCCGAAATCTATTCGTAGCTAACAATGTGGATATAACTCAAAGCATGGATGCTCGTATCGCCGCTGAATATCTTCTCCCTTTTGAAACTATAAATTTATACAAAAAAGGCCGTTTGCATGACATGACCATACATGACCGTTTACATTTCAATGGCTGACATAACTGCCAAATGCTCACCAAGTATTCGTTTCTATTTCTGCCAATTGTTCCATTATTCGCTACCACTAGTGGGTAAAAGGCTTGTCTGTGATCTCATGAGGTTTGAGTAAGACAATCAGTTCATCTGATGTAACTTTCGACCAAGTTATGTTGGTGCAATCTAGTCGATGTGGAGATTTTGCTTTGCTTTAACGTGAACACTTTAAATAAATCTTTTGTTTCCTATTGTTAATGCTGTTAATATTATCAGTAACAAGATTATTATTTGTGCCCTGGCAGTCAGGTGCGCCATGAAAGATCGTCAGGTTTAATAACCTTCTGCACAATTACTCCAATCTAAAATAAGGTGTTTGGTTGGAGCAGGTGTTAGACCGTTGTTTTGCCTAAATGAATGTTGAGATGGCGAATCCTGTATGTTTTTCCCAACATACAACCATGGCTTCAGACGGATGAACATGGCTGAACATCACTGAAATCACATTATTCGAAAGTCTTCTTGACTTGATTCTATGAAGGCTGCTGGTTCACGCTATATCGCCATCTCTCGGCGTTGATGCCAGAATTATAATTCAGTGATTGTCCGGTGATTGTCCATGATAACAATGTTCACGCTATCACAAACCCATACCATTTCTTTTTAATTTTTCTGATATTGAAAAAATTGAAAATTTTTTTTATTTGTTTTTGCGTGGTCAAATCAAATACTAAGCCCACAACATCTATCATAAACAGAAATGACTAAATCACGCTATCAGCAACCGCGAATCGGTATCATCAAAAGGGTTCACATTATACAGGCTGTCATTTATGTTCTTCAAAACATACTCGTTGCTTTGTCAATGCTATCTGCCCCTGGTTCACATAGTCGACGATAATCGCCAGAAGACAAACGCCAAAATACGGCGATATAAAGGGAACCAGGCTTTAGTTACAAGAGTAAGCCCAACAGCTATACTATTTTCTAGTGCCCTAATTGTTTTTGGTACCAATTCGATTTACAAATCGAGCGCAAGGTTGTCTCAACAGTTAAAAACGTAGTTATGTGGACTCATCATTGAGATGGCCGGGTTGTTGGGAAGGTCGTGATGCTCTGTAACATAAACGGGTTGTTGGGTAGCTCTGTAACATAAAAGAAGCATGCTGTTGAGGCATGCATACCAACAGAAGCCGTTCTCTATGAATTATGTTTACCTAAAGGTTCTTCCAAAGATGGCTGAGTTGGTCAGGTGTATCATGCTGGTTGTTATATGTACACCGCAGGTAGAAACTGTTATAGGTACACTGCAGGTAGAAACTGTTATATGTACACTGTAGGTAGAAACTGTTATATGTACAATGTAGGTAGAAACTGTTATAAGTACACTGCAGGTAGAAACTGTTATATGTATGATGCAGGTAGAAACTGTTATATGTACACTGCAGGTAAAAACTGTTATATGTACACTGTAAGTATAAACTGTTATATGTACACTGCAGGTAGAAACTGTTATATGTACACTGTGAGTAGAAACTGTTATATGTACACTGTAGGTAGAAACTGTTATATGTACAATGTACGTAGAAACTGTTATAAGTACACTGCAGGTAGAAACTGTTATTTGTACACTGAAGGTAGAAACTGTTATATGCACACTGTAGGTAGAAACTGTTATATGTATGTTGTAGGTAGAAACTGTTATATGTACACTGTAGGTAGAAACTGTTATATGTATACTGTAGGTAGAAACTGTTATATGTATGCTGGAGGTAAAAACTGTTATATGTACACTGCAGGTAGAAACTGTTAAATATACACTGCAGGTAGAAACTGTTATTTGTACACTGAAGGTAGAAACTGTTATATGTATGCTGCAGGTAGAAACTGTTTTATGTACACTGTAGGAAGAAACTGTTATGTGTACACTGTATGTAGAAACTGTTATATGTACGCTGCAGGTAGAAACTGTTATATGTACACTGTAGGTAGAAACTGTTATATGTACGCTGTATGTAGAAACTGTTATATGTATGCTGCAGGTAAAAACTGTTACATGTACGCTGCAGGTAAAAAGTGTTATATATACGCTGAAGGTAGAGCTGTTACATGTACACTGCAGGTAGAAACTGTGAGGTGAACATCGATGAGTGCGCTAGCAACCATTGCTTTAATGGTGGCACCTGCACAGATCTGATCAATGCTACAGATGTGACTGTCCTTCCACTCATACATGTAAGCAGTTGAATAGTTACATCCATAGATATAGTAAACCCTTACTATAGGGTTTACTATATCTATGGTTACAACAGGTTACAGCAGGTGCCTAATTGATCACCTTGATGGCGTACGCAAATGTCATAATATTCATCCAATTTTTAGCATTTCAAAGCTCCCGCAAAGACTTGCCCTAAAATCTCCTGTCTTTCACATCCATGTTCTCATGCTATGCACGATATTTGGATAATGTTCTTTTTATTTCAAATATACAGTTGAAAATGAAAAGGTGCTGAAAAGCATTTTACAACACGACTTTTGTATTTTGGTTGCAAAAAACTTAAATAGCCTTTTTGTTACCCGGAAACGCCGGTCAATCAGCTAGCGAACATCTGGTGCGTCAATAATTATATTTTCATACCTGGAACGTGTTTGGAGTTGCTTCCACTCTGAGTCATAGAATCGGTAAAATCCTAACACATTCAGCGCCATTTTGCTTGGCTAAACTTATGTGAAGACATTCACAGTGAGAATACTATTTGACATCATAGAAACACTCACTGCTGTTGGATCCGCATCTATAATACTAGACTAAGCTCTTCACAGTGGAAGTGAAAAGATCACAGTCACGCGAGTCTCTGCTATGCGTACAACTGAGTCTATGAGTATCTAACACTTAAATATCGGCAGCATTAAAAATGGCAGCGATTTTTAAGCAGCATTCACTTGATAACTGTTCTATTGTCTGATAGCAGAACAGCTTTTTATAATAATTTCAATGTTTTATGTCAACATAAATTTGTCAAATTCCATCAAAACGGCTAACTTTTGAAGTACCCACTGTACTGAAGACGTGGATGAGTGTCTCAACAATCCGTGCCTCAACAAGGGCATTTGTCACAATGAGAACCCAGGCTACACACGCATTTGTGTCAATGGATGGGAAGGAGTCAACTGTGAGACCAGCAGGGATGACTGCTTGGCATTGAAGTGCGGGTGGGTGTGCCAGCCTCCCTCTTCTCTTCTCCTTATTTAAAGGAAATGCTCCATATTTACATAATGCTAAAGATTCACGTCTTTGAATATTTTTCTTGTAAATGTTCCTCGATAA
Organism: Watersipora subatra; assembly: GCF_963576615.1. Classification (NCBI taxonomy): domain Eukaryota; kingdom Metazoa; phylum Bryozoa; class Gymnolaemata; order Cheilostomatida; family Watersiporidae; genus Watersipora; species Watersipora subatra. The sequence continues at coordinate 34,854,363 of NC_088713.1, forward strand.
GTTTCTAATTAATTCGGAGTTGTCACGACAACCAAAATGCATTCCGTTTGTTAGCCTGTTTGTTTTAAAAACGGGAAAAAAACTGTAGCTCATGAACCTGAGCTTTCAGCTATTTTGAAAAAATACTGACGTAGTTTTGCTAACTAGGTTTACCAGCTCTTTCATCTGCGGGTCAGAGTTTCTGTCAAACAACATGACTATTATTCTTAGCAAATAGTGGCAAACCATAAAACATAAAAATTGTCTGATTATTTTGTAAAAATGAATAAAAAGGTGCTCTCTCATGCGAAATATCTATGATGGGATTATTTCTAGTTTATGATTGAGTCATTCAACTGGCTCGTGTAAAATTTGACGATAAAAAGTGGGGCTTACGCCATGTAAGATATCTCTAATTACTGGCTGGGGAATTACGGCCCGTGCTTCCTGTGTAACAATGGACGTTTTTAATAAGACATGAATACATTATAAATAATTATAGGAATACGCGAGGGTCAATGTATGATTATGTTATATTTAACAACATCTTCTGTTCGTAAACCCTCATGCGTTATCATCAGCTTGTCAAATAGCAATTTTCAACAAGTTATGCAGTAGAGTAATATCTTGAGATACGAGATGAATACCAAGCAAATTTGGCCTTTGGATACAAGAAATATTTTTAAATCTAAAATTTAAAACGAAACTAAACTCGTATCTCCAATAATTCGGGTAGATATAAAGACATACACTTTGTCTATACATGTGAGCTGAGGTCATTTAGCCTATACTAACCTACTAGCTAATAATAACTGCAGTGATGCGCCAAGTAGACTGGACCCCTTTGTTGAAAAACCAAAATTTTCATTTGCAATCTTGTTACTTGTTACTCAGTGTGAATTTAGCCGTAAAACATCTTTTATTATTTCAGGGAATATAAAATATATATGAATTGATTAAGGTAATAAAAATGCATGTGGTGTGATAATAACCATACAGAGGGTTGTATTCAACCCATGAAAAATGAAATTTTCTCAATTTGGTTTACATAATCATTCAAAAACATGATTTTATATCTTGATTTACGTATTTGCTATCAGGACAAAATAAAGATTACTTTAATATATATTTTATAGCTATTGACTGAATTCACAATGAGTAATAATGTTGTATGTGAGAGTTATCGTTTTTTAACAAAAATGGTCTAATTTATTCCACACACGAGTATATGCTGGAGGTGATCGTGTTAAACGGGGTTATCAACTATAGCAGTACGACCAGGATGTGTTCGTACTGTATTAGATTCTTTGTGGACTCTGAAAACTCAAATGAAAGACTGGCCATGTTTGTCCGTAAACATTTAGCTAAAACATTACAAAACAAAGGAATTTATATTTCCAACACGAAGACTTTGCATGTAGTGTTCTCAGCAGTACGCTGTTGCATGTTGGTCTATCATGTTACAGGGAAGATCCGTCCTAGCAGTTTTTCCTATGTCAGTAAAAATTGCTCCACCCTATTATAACATGATGTCTGATATGTAATATTGTCTGACAACTCTAACAGAGTGCTTGAGGAGTGTATTTTGGTTGTAATTGATTGCTGTGACTTGAAATATTATTTGTTTTGTTACCAGAAATGAGTTACGTTTCATCAAATAGTGACTTTTCTTCAATGACCTTCAGCTTCTAAAGTTCAAGGCAGCATTTTTTAGCCAAAATGCATGAAACTCTCTTTTTTAACAGCTCACATTACCTGTAGAACAGTAAACAGTACTGTAGCTACTGTAGCTAGTAGATACTGTAGCTACAGTAGCTACAGTAGCTACTGTAGCTACTGTAGCTAGTAGATACTGTAGCTACTAGCTACAGTATCTACTAACTACAGTAGCTACTGTAGCTAGTAGCTACAGTAGCTACTGTAGCTACTGTAGCTACAGTACTGTTGCTACTGTAGCTACTGTAGCTAGTAGATACTGTAGCTAGTAGCTACAGTATCTACTAGCTACAGTAGCTACAGTAGCTACTGTAGCTACTGTAGCTAGTAGCTACAGTAGCTACTGTAGCTAGTAGCTACAGTAGCTACTGTAGCTACAGTAGCTACAGTACAATGATGAACTGCTACTGTACTGCTCAATGATGAACTTGCACAGAATTTTAGTTGATTTTATTAAAACGTCTGAATCAGTCTGTTTCTATTATTGCGGTGGTTTTTTATGCTTGAGACGATCTGACTGCCTGGAAGTTTCAAGATTAAAATCAACAAAACTTGATGGTGGTTAAAACGCTCAGATCAAGTGAAAGTACAATTTATGACACCTATAGTTGCAAAAAGACCGACAGAATAGAGACATGTAACTTGAACACAATAGTCGATATCAACTATGTATGGCAATGATAGCAACTAGTGATGTCATTTTGGCAGCGTATTTTTCTTCTCAGCGTTTTAACAGAGATCATGTTTTGTAGATTTTAGTTTTGACGCATCATGGAAGTCAAATCACCTCAAACATCAAAACAATCTCCAGTGGTATAAAAATACCGATACATTCTGATAAAATCTACTAGAATTTTGTGGAAGTTCCATCTCTAAAGATGTGGTTGCGTCAAATTTGAGTTGATCTTAAAAGAAAGCATATTATTCCTCTATCAATTGATATGTTGTTTGTTGTGTTAGGTGATCATTGCCAAGATATTTGAAGATTAAAATCGAAAAAATCTGATCTCGGGAAAAACGCTCAGGCCACAAAAACATGCCCAGACTTGCCCAAAATGATGTCACGCGTGATTTATCTGTCAATATATCTCGTTTTCACATCGGCTATTTGCGATAAAAGTCTAGTCCTGCGCGGCTCTATTGGCATATATTTTATTTTGTATTTGCTCATGTTGGTTAGAATAAATTTTTAAACCTTGATTCAAAGTACCAAGTACATTTATATCAAGCCAGACATTGCATATATACTCTCTAAGTTCCCTGTGCTTCTCGCTGACCCAAGCATTATGTTCCTGCAGTGCCTGTATAGCTTTCATCTGAACTTCAGAAGTGCTTTAAAATGCAATGACTTGACATAGGTATAATACATGTTTCATTGTCACAACAGGATTTCAAGAGCATCAATTCACAGAGAAATAGCAAAGTCCGGTACTCTGAGAGACTGTGAAATCATGATTATTCAATTTCTTGTTCTACTGCTTAAGTTACACCCGCGTCTCGCGTTGAATATACACCTTTGGTAATTCTACATAGACGGACCATTTGACTTTGATAACAGCTGAAGAGAATACTGTTTGGCGATTGGTCGCATGTATAGCTGTTTATCGTAGTTTTTCGCGTTAAGAATAAATAGTAAAACGCTCACGAAACGGAAAAAAAATCTTCTCAAAAGTACACCGTTAATTGTTCTGTATTCATCTATATTTGAAAATAGTTTTATATCTTTTAATATGAATACACTTTTGTAAAGTGGTATTACATGATATATTGAAAAGTTACGATTATGTTCTGAATAAATAAAATGCACATTAAAACGATTGTCCACTTTTTTACCATTCTGAGAGCTTAAAATGATTCTATTTCATTTCACTGTAAATATTAATGTTAGTGTCTCGTTAGGCGTTGATTGTAAAACTGAGGGCAACAGAAGACATGAGTTTCTTATCTTTACTGTATTTGCTGCAAGCACACACTTGTTTAACAACCAACTTTATATTACAACTAAGTCTCAACTTTAGCATTTTTTGAAACAACGACAGTATGTAGCTACCTAAGGAACAACCATTTAATTTTGTATCTCAAATTTTATTCGAACTTGTCACTACAATAGTGCATTGTCAGTAGCACCGCCAGGCGAAGGCTGTATATCATCCGTTTGGTTCACAAAAAGTGTAGGAGAGGAGGCAAGGTACAGCATATTTTTGTAGTCTCCTGCAATGCAGGGCAGTTATATTTTCGGACTAGACAGCCTGCCTGTGATCAGTAGTCCTCAGTAGTCAGAGTCGGTTACTGCTTGCAATTTGTCTTAAATAATTAATTTAAATGCACTACATATTCATATTGCTTCAACCATAAGAGAAGACCTCAGTGGGTCATCATGTATTCATAACTGACATTTTGTATTCGTCATTTCATCTTCTATATAGGCCTACTATATAGGCCTACTATATACGACTACAGGCACGGGAGGCCGACTACAGGCCTCCCGTGCCTGTAGTCGGCAATCGTGTCGGTAGGTTATCGAAGCCTTGATAACTGAATGACATGATCGCTGACGACAGTCATTTTCTACGAAGAGCCTGAGGGCCTACCAAATATATTTTTAATTGCAGTACATTTAAGCATTATGCCACTCGTTCTTGCCTCATCGTCAGACGAGGCGGAGCAAGCCATCAAAGCCCATGAAATCGAATATGGCAACAAGTTTTACACATACCATGAGGACGGCATATTCAACAAGCAAGAAAGACTTTTTGAAGGTAATCTCTTTTCCTTAAAGCACTTTTTCTCTACTGGCTTAATTGTGATCTTGTGTTGAAAATGAACATTTTATACCTCGGATATTTTAGTGTAACCTTGATTGAAAAATGTAGGCCTATGCTTGGTTGTTGTGCAATAGAAGAACATGTCAATAGTAACTTATGGTTTTATGCTGCAGTTTTATGAAGCCCTTTTTGGTTTGTTTTTGTACCATGGGATCTATAATGTCACAGGCCCTACTTGAGGCAGAGTTGACACGATTTTCATCAGTTCATTAGCAACTCACACTGGATACACACCATCTACCTCTCAGCAATAAAGGATTACTCTCTATAGACTTTCAACTCTTAAACTCGATTTAAATGGATATATTCATGTATATACAGACATGCAGTGGATTACAATCAAGCTTACAGCACAGCCTTGATTCGAAGATATACATGGGCTTCAATGTATAAGCATTGGCATGCATTTGAAATGGCATTAAAAATCATTGTATATATTAATAACTACAATCAAGCAAGCAATAAATGTATCAAGCATGGTATACATGCAGCAGTTAGTTCTCAATTGAGTGTTAGCAATCAAGTAAGGCTAAATACCTACAACATCTTCAGCCAATGAATCTAAAAATTCTGTACTATGTTTGTTAATTTTGAAATTTTATCTGCTCTAATTTAGCAAGGTGAAGATATTTGGAGAAGTAAGAAGGTCATTCATTACAGTCAAGGCTATTTATGTATGTATGGCGGAGAAAAAGTGTATGGCTGTATGCACGACCCTGAAAGACATCAAACCCAGAAGGAAAAGTACAAAGAACAGCGGAGAGTAAGTTACCGGTACATCAATAATATTTTACTCAGCCTATTGTAAAGATTATTTCTGGACAGCAAAACTGGGTCATTGTATGTCCAATATATTTGGACAAGGCTATCCTTTCATGTCTTTGCAAATGCACAGCATGGACGAAACTTGCTCGAAACAAAGGTTTGTCTCTGTTCATCCGTCTCCTGCATACAGGTATACAAACTATTTTCCAGAAAAAATGGCAAAGCTTTTCAGTACATGTACCTAAATCTGAGTGTTTGAAGGTCTCTATCATTGCAAAGCTCTGTATCACCCTGTGTTCTGTGCATACACATGTATATGAATGGATGCAGATAAATGTCCACAAATGATACAGGCTCCGGAATGTTGACTGGGTGCTAGATGGAGATCACCAGATTATGTTGATTTGTAGGCAAATTCACTCCAGCTTTTCTGCGTTTCTTCTAACAATAAAATTTTGATTCATTTGATTTTGATACAAATTTGAATGTAGAAAGTATGGTATGGTTATTACATCATTAGAATAAGACCGAGTTTTTAAACATCATCAGCTTTTCATCTTATACTTGTATGTCATGTTCTACACACCTACTTATTGTAGAACAAACAAACAGGTGATCATAACTTCAAAATAAGGACAAAGATGAACTGCCAGCCTTCTATCAAAGCTGATTGTCCAGCTAAAGTTAAGATTAGAAAATTGTACAGATTTTCCGCTTTCCAGGTACCGTACATACACTTCTTGAATGACATAAACCTCTTGCAAGCACTAGTTGTTTGCATTGATTTTTCTCAGTATCAGACACCTAACCGTGCTTGATAAAAAATGTTAGAATTTAGGACTAATCATGCATGATATTGAGATATGATTGTAAGATTGAGACAATTGATCAATGAGATTATGTCATAGCTGATATTTAACAGATATCCCATTATAGCAAAATTACAACTGTGGCAAAATTTAATCTTCATATCTCAAAATCGCAGTATGATCGCCTAATCTCTGCACTTATTTCACATTTGTCAATCAGATTTAAACCTTCATTTATACCAGAGCTCATGGCTTTATCTAGACCTCATTTCTCCTGGATTTTGGGAAGAAAATTTCTACAGGCCTAACTATAGGATTTAGTAATGTAAAACTTCACAGCTGTGGATATGGTTACAAAGCTCAATAAGACCAACCCGAAGCTTGAATTTCCCACATCGAAATATATCGTAGATTTGTGATATATTGTAGACCATCGCAGACATCACATCACAATATTTTCAATATTATGCATCCCTTGCATGGACCACTCATTGCATAGTTTTTCAACTCACACTGCGCTAGAAAACCATCCTCACTAGCTCGGAAGTGATAAAAGCAGTTCATAAGCCAATGAGAAGATGACATTTTGGGCATCGTACTATCACAGTTTTCTTGTTATTCTTTTAAAAGTCATCAAAGGGACTAAGTGAGAGAAGGAGCAGATATCGAAACTCCTTAGATCAACATCAAATACCTCATATGAGACTGTATATAAAGTCTCTTTACCCGATGTCTCAGTCCATGAAAAACACCGGAGAGAGGTATGTTGTGATACGATAATCGATGTTTTCTCAACTGTTGCCCCGTATTGGTATGGTGCCTGTCGCCTATGGAACCCGAAGGAACTACCATGTAGTATCTCTCTCACACCCATTTGGATGTAGAGCAGTCATCTAACAGTCTATTATCAAGTGGAGGAAGTTTCTAGCCCTTCATGCTCAGTAGTCATAATGCGTATGGCGTGTTTTAGGCCGCTGAACTTGTAGCACCAGTGGACCAGTGCATCAAACACAGCGTTTATACACTGCCAGAGATGAGTAAGCATCTTTGTGATTATGCATCAGCTAACTTCCCTCTAGCATCCAGCATGAACAAGCACTTCTATCCTGATGACCGCACCATGAAGAATCACATTCAAATAGCCTTTTCAGAAACAATGTGAGTGTCTTAATCTTCTTTTGCATACATGATGTTGGCATGCACTGTTAAAACACCCAACAAACTCAATCTTATATGTTGTGTATGTTTAATTTGTAACTTCAAACTTTAGGAAACACTGACAGAAGAATCACCAAGGTTATTAGCATTTCAATTCAAAAGACAAATGTTTGCTGTTGGGGTCTTTCCTTGTTGAAAAAGCCTTATGTTTTATTTTAAACACGGATAACTCAAACTTCAAGGGACCTAGCAAAAATGTTCGCGAGTTATTAGAGCGTTCAAGTTATCAGGACAGTCATAAGTGCACGTATTCATCAGTAGATACATGTACATATACAAACTATATATCATTCAAAAGCATAGATTGCTTCTTGCAAGTTAAAGGGTCTCTCGTGTGAAGTTTTAAATATTATTAATCAGAAAGTATAGATATTTTTCTATCACTTGAGATTTGTTTGTTGCTTTAGGTGATGTGACTGCCAGGACGTTCTCAGATTAAAATTAGCAAAACTTGATCGCGGTTAAAACACTCAGAAAAAATACATACGTGTTTTTCTACCGAGCGTTTTAACCAAGATCAATTTTGCAGTAAGTCAGGTATTACAAAACTGCTTTACTATTAAAGACCCATTATCAATTTTGCCGATATTACTTTGAAGTTATCCAAATTTTACCTCACTTTTTTTGCTTTCGGAGGGCTTATCGCTAAGTGGATGTTTGGTAAAATTTGATTTTTGCAAACCTTTAGAAAATTCGTTAATGAAAATATTTGCCGATGTTGGTGATAACGAGGCCTAAGAACTACTAAAAGTCGATGTTTATCTCTATGGCTTGGAATAAAGTGATATTCTAAAGCGATAGTAACAACCGTCTCGGTAGCCGTTTGGCAAAAAACTGTTCGAGTTAACGGAGTTTCGGTCGAGTTATCTAAAGCCATTCATCATTGCGTGGGAACGGACCAAGCAAATCCATTCGAGTTAACCATGTGTTCGATATATCCGAGGGCGATTTATCAGAGTTTCACTGTGTAAGCCTTTTTTAACAAGGAGAGACCCCAACAGCAAACATTTGGGGTTTGCTGTTGGGGTCAATGTTTAAAAAATAAAACATTAAAAAAATAAAAAATAAAGAACCATCAAGTATGCTCTGCCTCTTTTCTTTGTGGTGGTGAAGACTAATATTGATTATCAGGTAAGCCATGTATGTGATAAAAATTTGCAGCCTAGCGTTAAACAGGCCATATTGCCTTATGGCGAAGTGATGGAAAGAAGCAAGCTCTTTATTGGTGCTTTTACTTGTGACACGCGCACTATGCTTGTTATAACAGGGGGTGGCAACATTTATTCTGGAGCAGAAAATGAAGAAGCATATATGTATGGCTGTCAATAAACTAAAGGAATGGAACCCATTGTGGAAGCCAAAGATTTTCATGGCGGACTACTCATAGGCCGAAATAGCCGCACTGGAGGAATCTTTTCCAGGTAGAAACATTATTTTCTTCCATTCTAATTATACAATCACCAAAGCAACATCAACTGCGTAAGGTTAGCATTTTTGCTTTACTATTGGCATAGTGAGTACAAATGATATGTAAGCGGGCCTAACACTGCATTTTGAGACAATTATTTTGTAGCAAATCATAAAGACATTTAATTTGTCTGACTGTGGGGTACATTTTGTACATATGGTACATTACACGTTGCTTTGTTTATGGGTGTAAAAATATTTTTAAAGTGATTCATTCTGAGTAGTAGATGGTTGAATTTTAGTAGCATTCTCTAGCTTGAGTTCGTACCCACATACCTACGTGTACATGGGAGCTTGAGTTCGTACCCACATACCTACGTGTACATGGGATTTCTGCTGCAGGTTCATTCTCATTAACCTGTTCTTTCATTGCCCTTTGATATGAAGCATGTTTCTCTTCATTTCAGATGTGCAAGTATTACTCTGTGACTTTCATCGCCAACAGGCATGGCTGAGAAATTTCAAAAAGACCAAGGTGGGCCTTACCGATGCCGAATTTGACATAGTCTTATCGCAGATGAGACAAATCGCACGGCTAGGTACATAATTCATGATTGTGTCAGGGGCACCCTCATTTCCAGAGGGGCGTGTTTGTGACAGTTCTCCAATGCACTCATTTTATACTGCATGTCCATGTCTTGCTACAATTAGCCTTAATTGATAAATACTTATTTGAAAAGAAAACTTTCATAACATTCCGTAACAGATTAACTGTACAACCTGAAAGGTTGTACGGCCATCATACCTGACCAATTCTCGCAATGAGCTCAAGTCTCGCAACGCCGATCCCGTGTGCAATTGATATAGGAAATAATAAATAACCGTAACTTATTCAGAATATTTTGTTATCATCTTTTTGCTACTAGCCCGAGGTGAGATAAGTAGTTAATGAGTGGAGCCTTGTTGTAAAATGATAAACCAACACCAAGTCTGGCTCGCATACAAGCTAGACCATCCTTGCTTACAGGCTAGACCATCCACAGGGGGAGCACAAAGTTCAGCAACAATTGTTATTGAGCTTGGTGCTCTCCTTCTGTGATAGCTAGTTTCTTCCGAAGTGTTTTGTTGTTTACTAGGCTTATTTATCTTAAGAATTATTATATTACGAAACATTTACGTTAAAGATGTAGTTGCGTCAAATTTAAGTTGATCTTAAAAGAAAGCATTTATTTTTCTCTATCAGTTGATATGTTGTTTGTTGTGTTACGCGATCGCATTGCCAAGATATTTGAAGATTAAAACCGAAAAAATCTGATCGCCGTAAAAACGCTCAGGCCACCAAAACGTGCCCAGACTTGCCCAAAATGATGTCATGCGTTTGGCAACCTGTCTCTATCTCTCGTATTCACATCGGGTATTTGCTATAAAAGTCTAGTCTTACGCGGCTCTATTGGCATATATCTTATTTTGTATTTGCTCGTGTTGGCTAGAATAAAATTTTAAATCCTGCTACAGATGCATTATTATGAATGTTTAAAAGGCCTCAAATAACGAAAATTGAAAATTTGTTCTACTCACTTTCTCCAAATGTTGTGTAAACATTTGGGTACCGACCACCAATTCTACCGGTCTACGGTAATTCTGTCAAGTCACTTTTGTAGAACGCGGTCTTTGTATCAGCACAGTTCTGCAGCTACCCATATAAACGATATACAGCCTCCCATAAGCCCCGCCCACATTATGTCGCCTATTACCTATTGCCTACGTACTAGTTTCTTACTAGTATTCTTACCGAATACTAAATAAGTGAAATAAACAAGCCACCTCTTTGAAAAGAATATAGACAGGGATAGAGTTTTAAGGATGAGAAGTCTGCTGCAAACTGGATTTGAACTCACATTCTCCAGTTCTGCGGACACCCATATACCATTCACTACAATATTCTGCAAATCATGTTTTGCATTATCTTCAACAATATTATTTTATTATATAATTTTTACAAGCAAAAATATTTTTATTTCGGCATAAAGCTTTTATTAAAAATATTCATCAAGTCGTGGCCACTCACATAGTATTAGCTGATACAATAAGACAAATTCATCTACTGCAACAAACTCAAACAAAACATCATCCAGCACGCATTCAAGTCTCGCTTTCTCCTTTATGGCAGTTTCCACACTGACAGAGCTTCTTCGGCTGGTGGGACGACATAAACATTCTGTAATCAGTAAAACAAGTAAATGTAAACAAAGTAGATGCAATAAATATGTCATTCATAGATATGTCATTCTAAAGCGTATCTATTGACAGCTTCCAAATTGGGAGTTAAATAGATTGCGAGTGTAATTTTAAAAACGAATAAACATTTAATAAAGGCACAAGTACGCCAAGCCAACGATTCGAAGCTTTGGTTCTGGAAATTAAAGATTTGCAATGATCAATCGATTTTACCCACTTCCTACGAGTGAAAATAACTTGTAATCATGACTCTAATTTACCAAAGAAAATTCGAAAAAAATATTATAGCTAGGTAAAACGGCAGATAAGCTATGAAACGATGATTGGAGATAGCAAAGAATTATCATTTTATTAATTAGTATATGTATTTATGACTTACATAAAAAAGTAAGTCATAAATACATATACTAATAGTCGTTAAAGTTAATTTACCTCCATTCTGTCTTCTTCTGCAGCAAAACGCTGCTGACGCCTGTCAGCTTTGGCCATAGGCTGTCTACTCTAATCTTTTACTAAAAGTTGCTCAGATAACTCTGAGTAGCGGTCGCTCGAACTTGAAGCCATTTTAAAACTATGTATAACTTAGTAATTGTTGAAACGCGTTGAATCAGTAACGATGAGAATGAATTCTCTAACGATGAGAATCTTCGAGATCACAGACAACGCGTTTTACGAGTGATAACATTTATTATGGCCTATATAAAAATTTCGCACGCATGATTGGCTAACGAATCGACCTCATATTTATCGCTCGTGGTTTCGTTTCAGATACCTTGCTTGTGACGTCACGTAATAGGCACCCGCTGGAACGTGAGCTTTTTAAAAGAGGGCCTCATTCAAACGCATATATCTCTGGACAGGGTTGGTCTACAAAGACAAAAATGGCATCAAATTGTAGCTGATTTTTTAGCCTTTTATGGGTCCTAATTTCATTTTTGATGCAACTACATCTTTAACATCCCAAACACCCACCCTCTTTTTCTTTGTTAATATTATCGCTTGTTGTGTGGCAGACTGATTGTGGTGACAAACTTTTGATCGTAACTGTGTTGACTTATTAGGACTAAAGGTTAACATAAATCTCAGTCAATCAATAATCAGTACGGGCCCAGGCAAAAGTGAATGCAATGTAACAGTAATTATACCCTGCACAACATTACCCACTTACTTTAAACGACTGCAGCTGTACCCTTTTTACTTGTCAGCATCATTCTTTAGAACAAGATTGCATTGGTCAGTAGATGTGCAATAGGCTTTGACATTTCTTAGTGGTAGTCTGAGACAAATACTGGTATTATTGCTTTAACTACTATGATAGTACCAATTCTGTTTGTTTATAGTTTGAAGACGGCGGCTACTCCATTTCCATTTACACAATACATGCGCTCAGTACTTTAGATGGTCTTCAAGCATACATAGAAGAATATGAGCTGAGACACACGATGAAGTATGTGGTCGCAAAACAAGACAAGAGCTTCATTGCTCCACCCAATGCCGGTACGGCTTTAAAGGTTGACTTGCAACAAAATTCACATTGTCGTCATTTGATATGAAAATATTCACCATGTCTTACTCCGTTGTATTGTAAGTGCAAAATATGTGAAAAGGTCATTACAAGCTCTTAAAAGCTCAAAAACGAACAGAAAATCGCAGCCACACGAGACCGCCGTAGTTTGGATTCCCTTTTCAAAACAGTTCAAATGTGATGTAGTTGTGAGAGATGGTTTCTGTTTACACTTTCTTGCAACCTTATTCGTCGAAATGTTTTCACAAATATACTTCACACATTCAATAAAACTATGTCTATTGTTCTTAAGCGTCTGTTTTATCGTCAATGTAATGCTGTCACTTTTAGCAGTGATATCTTATAACTTACCGTAAAAATTCGTTTAATTTTTTAGCCTTAGCTTGAAGGAGTACATATTATTGTCTGATAATCATGACGAGCCTGTTAGTCACTTTTGATAATCGAAAAGTGCTGCATAAATTAATTGCAAAGTATTGGGTCACATGATCAGATTATGACTTGCCGATTAGACCAAGCCGAAACAAAACTGTAAAGTAGCGAGCATCTATATTTTATACTGGGCCTTCGGTAATACCCGAAGTGTTTCTCATAAACTAGTACTACGATAAGTTTTATATTAAGCTTTGTATTGGCTTTTAAATTCATGTGTGAACATACATGACAAGAGGATAGCCAAATTTCGTGGCTACGTCATCAAAATGAAGATATTCCAATCAATGGCGGCTTTTTGTTTTTGAGCTTTTAAGAGCTTTTAATCACATTTCCACATGTTTGTCCCTTACAACACAACAGAGTAAGACATGGTGAATCTTTAGATACCAATTAACTGTGATGAGAATTTTGTTGCAAGTCAACCTGTAATGTTCTAAAACTAGTTCCTTACAGGCTTAAATGTATATATATATATATATATATATAATGGTCAATTAGGTCTGTCTGGGCTAGCAGGGAGTCTGGTATGACAGATTTTATTGCAAGTATAACAAGCTTTCTTTGTTCGTTTAATGATATTACACTGGGTTTTTCGGTTTAGTTACTAATAGGGTATGAATCATTGAACAATTATGCAATGTGTATATATGTATATACACGATATATATAAACTTGGCTTCTGTTTGGCGTGCTATAATTTTTTTCTATTTCAATAATCTTTAGAAAGTCTTGCAAGAAGTGAGGCGCTTTGTCGGAAAGGTTCCGAGTATGATTGTTGGTTCTAAGATAATGCTATGCAAACATGGCCGAGATATCAACAGAAGGAAGAAACAGCAATACAAAGACAAAGTGCAAGTGAGTTACAGCGATATTTTGTGTATATGGCTGATGTATACTGCACTCATTATAGATGTCAATAGCGATGCTACTTTTTACATGTATCGGACTCATCTGCTTTTTTCTTTCCCAAGTTATAATCCTACGACCAAACACGAGCGAAGCGATTGTTCGGAAGCTTGATAATAAACATTTAACTATTTTTTAATGGAGTCGTTTAAGTATAATAACGATACAAAACACATATAAACCTATTTAAATATGTTACCAAGTCTTTGAATTCTGTAGACAATATTCTAAACCTTACCCATCTGATCAGATTATACATAAATAAACAGATTAATTTGGCCTAAAATCGCTATTAAAACTTTGACAAGCCTTTTTTAATCGAAATTAAGCCCGACCAACAAAACGCCGAGAAGGCTGTGAGACAGAGAGTAGAACCAATTGAACTTGAAACTCCTGGAAAGGCAATCATTTGACTTTTACGTTGATAGCGATACGTAACGTATGCGCCATATTGGAGAGCTAATCGAATGCTGGTTCTGTTTGTAAACAAACGGTGAAAAATGACAGAAATGTACATTTTGAATAGTTATTTTCCAGCTGGGTGTTAATGAAAACTCCTCCTACACAACGTTCAGAGTGCCCTGATAGAAGAAAACCTTTTTATAACATATCGAGTGGGATATATCAAATGATAAATAGATGTAAAATAGGTTTTTGTGGACCATGTTATTTATACAAACTGTTGTATTACAAATGCATAAACCCAGCAAATGATATATTCAGGCAAATAAAAACTGTTCAATTATTTTAAATTTTATATTACATATGCATAAATGCATATAGAAAAACTTAGCACATGAAGTATTTCAATAAAAACAACACATAGTTATGCTGCCAAAACAGAAACTGTTTTCAAGATTTAAGTGATAATAGCTTATGAATGTATGATATGTATAATACAGTATCTTTAAAAGATGGAATGAACTACTGCAACAACTAAACCGAAATTAAAAACAGTTGTATTTGAGGATAATCAAAATAATGCAAACAAGGAAATGCAAGAATTAGTGGAATCAGATGATTAAACTTATACATACACATTACAGAAACTGTGTAGAAGGAGATTTGCATAGCACTAGATATTGAGCCAAGGTGCATCAGAGTTTCTTAGAACTAAATCAGATTAGGAATAACAGCACAACAACAGCTGCAGATGAATATTACAGCGATTACATTGTTACCGGCCTTTAAAAAGTACTACTTTAGTATGGTATGCCACAAAGATGGACCTTGCAGTTTGAGTGTAGGATTTTAGCATAATGATGCTGTAGGAGATCATAAAACGACTCAATAAGGTTTTTCATCAATGACGCTGTGGCTAGATATGCCATCTGCCGTATCCGTAAGGTTTTTCCCAAGGCATAACGCATCACTAGATCTTACACTACTGATAGAATACACCACACAATGGAGTGGATCTGGCTTGGTATTAATACAAAAGTGCTGATCTGCAACTAGCAGGATCCTGATGGCATCATCTGATGGACGCACCAATCCGCCATTGTTTTGTAGCTTGAGTAGAGTATTGAGATGTCGGTACTGAATACTTGACTTAGTGGTAACCAGCGACTGACGGCCAATGTCACGACAGCACTTTAGTTAGCTTTTGCACAATGTAGCCAGCTATATAGACTATACTGTTACCTATAACAGAAGTTTGACATCTGAAATCATTGAGTTCCACAAACTGATCAACTTCTGGAGTAGCCTGTATGATGAGAATCTCGTTTTGAGCAGTAACATTACCTGTCTTACCAGCATCTGATTTTGCACCATATTTGCTGATAAGTTTGCGAAAGGTAGCCATAAACTGAGTTACAGTAGGATTATCATTCTGACCACCTAAACAAAAGCATCAATTATAACAATTACATAAAATCAACAAAAATGAACGTATTATTCGCATAAACATAGTACCTTTAATATACAACAATACAACTAATAGAATAAGCAAAAATAAAACAGCTCAAAATGCCACCATATAGCTATGTAAAATGAAAATGGGGCAATTTTCACTGGAAGTCATTCACAGTAGCTACCTCCACTTTGCCTATCAACTGCCTGTAAAAGAAAGAACGCCGACTGGCGAGAGTATGTAGGCCCAATAATCGACGACCATCAGTTACTGAGAAGGATTTAGGTGCTTTGCATATTACTCGCACCGCTTTATTTTGGCAAGCCTCAATTTGGTCTGAATGACATTTACCAAGAAACATAAACAAAGTAGCACAATATTCAAGACGACTTCGGACTATTGAAGTATATATTAATTTAGCATCTTCAACAGACAAAAGATGTCGAATCTTACGAAGAGCATATAAACATTGTTTTGCCTTGGTCACTGTTAATTTTATATGCGTATTGAAACCAAAATTTGCATCAATTGTGACCCCAAGTAATTTTATATTGTGTTCAATTTGGATTTCAGTGTTGCATAGCTTCAAAGTTCTATTATAATCAACTGCTCGATTCGAGAAAATAATAAATCGTGTTTTTTCAACACATAGAGATAACCCATTAGATAGGTACCAGTTTTGCATTCTATTAAATTGTTCTATTGATAACATCTGAGAATCTATCTGAGTACTTGCTGAAGAAATAATTACTGTATCATCTGCATAGGAGTAAGCGTTTGGATTTTTATCTAGCATGTCATTAACCATCATGTTAAAAAGTACTGGTTTCCTTGGCAAAATAGATTCTCCTGGTTTCTTTTAGAACTAATATCTGACATGCACCACCAGCCACAGGTGAGCACGTCCTCGTGCTTAAAAACGCTCCTCCTGCATATCTCTTGGCTATTCATCAGCAAACATACACTATGTTGATGATGACATGTAGACCGAGCCATAAAGGTAGAAGTGTTTGTCCAAGTTCATATCATTTGTTGGTAATTGCTTCTCTTCTCATCTTCCATTTGATTGTTAGTAAACTATTATGTCAGTGGTGTATTGCTCCAGTCTTTTGCCATTCATCTGTTGTGTTCGTGTTCCAATCAGCCTTCTTTTATAGATGAACTTGTTGAACTAACAGAATGGCAGTCAAATCCGGTAACGTAAATCAGGAGCTAGCAAACGCTTTATTGTAGTTATTCTCCATGTTCATCAAGTTCGAATAATCATATGGTCTTTGTCTCCTAGACCTTCAGAAAAGTAAAGTGAAATGGATTGTCGTCAATGGTTCTCTAGATAAGTAGCCTAATAAAAAATAAACAAACAACAAAAATGAAAACAATCAATTGTAATTCTATGTATATACCAAAATTTTATACACATCTATAAGCTAAACTTGATAATTACACATTTTATAAGTATCATTTGTAAGTTCATTTAAAATAAAATATAAAAATAATTGTTATTCCAAAACACAATTCATTAGCACGCTTCACGGTTTATAAGTCATAAATAAAGAATAATAAAATAGTATGTGTAAGTCGTTCTTATTGCCTAAATCAATTTTGTGTTGTACAGTCGATAAAAGATATAGTATCATGTCTATTGCTAATGCGTAGTAACAAGGCTACGAACAAGTATAGATACATATTTACATATATAGTAGTCAGCCGCTACGTCTTTATTACTCATTTTTGTAATACATATACATGTAGATAGTCAGGCATCTTATTCTGCTCTACTTATCAGTTTGTATCTGCTGTAATCATCTCTCTCATATGTTTCTGCATCATTTTATCTGTATCATTATTTTATTTTGTATCATTTTATATGGATTACGATATTGGCTTGTCAGAGCTGCTTTGCTATTCCTCGCAAGTTTGGATCTAAATAGATAGCAACGATCTCCAAGTCTGAATGGTATGTCTCTGTCTTTTCTATCATAGTAGTGCTTCGGCGATTCTTTTCATTAACTCTTCTTCATAGCAGTCCATTGTAACTGTTAGTGTGTTCAGGCCATTTGTGTTGACATCTAAATCACTTTTATTTCCGCTCTGCATGGTTTTTATTTTATCATAGTTCGAGTTTGCTTCATCGCTTGTAACCCATTCCACCAATTGTGTTAGCTCCTGGTCTTCTTTCTGTTGTAGTTTGTTTCGATTATCCGTGTCCTCATTTTGTTCAACGGGTTCATTTTGTAGTCACTTTGACATATCTGGTAGACCCTTGGTATTAGTTTCTCCTTCTTGCATGTCTTTCATATCTGTGAATGTTTCGTTTTTTTGTCCTAGGCTATCTTGCATCCCTTTTGCAGCTAGTGTCCGTGGAGGGTTATTTTCCAAGGGTTTAGTGTTGTGTTTTCATGTTTTAATTGTGTTCATTCTGTCTAAAGCAGTCGCTCGTAGTGTATTGATAAATCATCTTTCTTCCTCGAGATAGTTTCTAGTGCATGTCCGGAATCTTAAAACTTGAATTACCTGTCCTTTTAGGAATGTGGTTGTCTCCTTATCTCATTGCACTGATAGGGTTGACATCCATTGACTCCATAATTTCTGCCTTGTGTTCTGCCGTAAGTGGTAAACTCATGTCCCTCATGCGATTGATTATAATGTTGTGTAGCTTGCATTCTATCATGTCGGCATAGTCTGTTGTTCTTTCTGTTGTACTGGTTGTTGTTGTGGTATTTGTGGCTGTTTCGGTTTCAGTTTGGTTTTCTATTGTAGTTATATGAAATATTGTTGAAATTTCTGTGGTGAGTTTGTGCTGATCTCCAATTGTCATTGTTGTTGCATGGGAGTTGTTTATCATTGCCAGAATTTTGTCTCAAGATTGATTGAGGATTGTTGTAATTTCTACTCTTTATATTCGGTTGGTTTCCTTGGTAATTCTATCTCTTGTAGTCATTGCCTCTTTCTCTGTTCATGTTGAGCAGCTCAGATTGCCTCATTTCCAAGTTCTTCAGGCTTCTCTTAATTGCTTCCAGCTCTTCTTCTTTGTCCTTGCTAATTGTATTCACTGTGTCTTGTATCCTGTCCTTCGGTAATATCAGATTTGTTTTCTCTATGCGCTGTGCTGCCTTGAATGCTTGTGCTGCTGTTTTAATACTAGGGTTATTCAATAGTCCTTTTTTATAGTTTAGTGGTAAACCTCGCACAAATGAAGCTACGATAATTTGATCTAGTGCATATTTAGCCATAGTAAAGGCCCGTTCACACTATCGCTCAAATCGATGTTCAGCGATGGGCTGTGGGATGCGATGACGTCATTTTGCGATGAGCGGTCAACGCAATCGCTGCTAGCGACGATGCGATGGGCTTTCAACACGTTGAACTTTGACACCGATGATCACAGCTATCTGCATATTGATTGGCTGTTTGCGGACGACATCGAATACAATTTCAACAATTGTCATGGTCAATGTCATTTAGCAAGCATGGCGAACAAGTATGCCCGCGACGAATTAATAATCAGCTTTGTTAAAGATTATCCATGTTTATACGACTTCACTTCATCTTCTTATAAAAAATCCAAAAGCATTAAGACCAATGCGTTTAATCAGATTGCTGCACAGATGAGCCAGCAGCTCGGCAAACCTGAAGATGGTTAGTATACAAGTATTGTCTGCGAATATTGCTTTCACCAGATAATATATAAAATCATTAAATATTTTATTTTGAGTTTGGGCTGTTGCACGGAGGATATGAAACAGTTGTGTATGATACCCCGATACTTGCTATTATTCATGCTGTTAATATTTTGCAGGTATCAGTATCCAAAAGAGTTGGAAAGACATAAGGGATACGTTTTCCTCGTAGGTGCGGAAAGAAGTAAACACCAAAAAGAGTGGCAGCGGGCGATCACCAAATGTAACATGGCCACTATGGGAGCACCTTCAATGGTTATGAGATTGCCACAAAAAAAGATTGTAAGTTAATATATATCGTTTATTTTTTATAAGTTTCGGTTTAAAAAATTGTGGCCATTGTTTGTAGTTCAATTGTTTTTCAACTTGATTATAGGACACAGAGTAACTACCAAACAATGTCACAAGCAATAGAGGCCCCTTGCTCTGAAGCAGCTACAATAGAGAGCGTTGAGTGCTGTTCCACCTCAGCCTCCTTAAACAGCCCTCCTGCTGCCTCACCTTCAACTTCACAAACTATGCGAGATATGCCACCGACTAAAAGAAGGAGGACTGCAGAAACGGCCAAAGATCCATTTCAGTAAGCATACGTAAAATACTAAAAGTTGGCAAGTATGCGTAATTTATTGGTTCCTTGTAATCGAACTCACATGCACAACACTGTCCGATTTTACAGATTGCAACTCCAAGCAATTTCTACGAGAGTACAAGAAAGAATTGCGCGAGAAGAGCAAGAAAAAGACATAAGTTATCACTTTGGAATGGAGGTTGCGGGATACATAAGAAAAATGACACCATCAAAAGCACTCCGAACAAAAAGAAAAATCATGCAAGTAATCGCTAATGAAGGAGTTGATGGAGTTGACGAAAGTGATGATGAAGCACATCCAGCGTCATATTTAAATATGCTCAACTCTAACTAGAATATTTTATATACATTTATATTTAGGCAATATTTAATAGGCAATACTGATGGGACAATTAGATTTATTTGATGCCAACTACACATGCACATTTGCTCTTATTAAAAAATTCTTTGAATTAATCGATGCAGTATTTTCTTGGCTTTCAGGTAATATAAAATTTACTGCTTTCAAAATAGTAGTTCAGGAGCTATGATAGGCAACATGCATAAATGATGGGACACCACAAATGTCCCATCATTTACACATGTTGCACTTCATAGTTCCGGAACTATTATTTTGAAAGCAGTTAATTTTATATGATTTGAAAGCAAAGAAAATACTGCATCGATCAATTAAAATGATTTTTAATCAAAGCAAATGTGCATGTGT
The DNA here is from genome assembly GCF_963576615.1 of Watersipora subatra. Lineage (NCBI taxonomy): Eukaryota > Metazoa > Bryozoa > Gymnolaemata > Cheilostomatida > Watersiporidae > Watersipora > Watersipora subatra. Next base: position 34,875,016 of record NC_088713.1, read on the forward strand.
AGTTGGCATCAAATAACTCTCAATGTCCCATCAGTATTTATGAACACGCTTATTTATTCAAGGAGTCAACTATATAATAATATATATATAACGATATAAAATATTAACTGTCTAATTTGTACGGTGTAAAACATGATGCTCTAGATAATCAAGCCTGCCGCTGTTGCAGTTAAAGTACTGCATAAAAGAGTTCCTCATATCGATTGCATAAGTTGCTGAATTCCTAGGTGCAGGTTGTCTAACTTCATCTAAGGCCGTTCCTGAATTTCTCCACAGGCCTAGCTCATCATCTGTGTCGGTGCATCCTGTTGGCATATAATGTGCTGGTTCATGACACTGCAGCAGATTGTGCAGCACGCACAGAGCATGCACAATGGTAGATACTCTCTCTGGCGGTCCTATCATTGTTCGCTGAAGAACATGCCATCTAGAACTTAGTACACCTGAAACATTACAGCATACCTTGTGAAATCATGTTATTTCAAGTTAATAACTTATTTTTTTCAAAAACCAAACAAAAACTTTAGGTGATAAAAACTAGCTTACCGAAAGCATTTTCAATTGTTCGCCGAGCTCGAGAAAGCCTGTAATTGTAAACCCGTTGTTGATTAGTAATTGCACGTCCAGGGAATGGTCTCATAAGCCATGTTTTTAATGGAACGGCTTCGTCACCAACAAAGCAATATGACAGTGCATTTGGGTATCCTTGGATGTGTTCGTCTCCAGGTATATTGCCATGGTACCTGCGCATTGACACAAATATTGAACAATTACGTTACATTAATTATATTAGCAAACATGTATTCGAGGTTGCCAATTGAACATTACTGCACATCACCATCTATGTAGCATAATACAGCATCTTCACATTTTCATTCATACCGTGTTTTACATACTTGCCATTCATAAGAGCAGTCCAAAGGAACACGTTTCGAACACACCAGCATCGCTCAACTGTCCAGCCTGTCCTACATCAGTGAGTGTAAATTTTAAATTAGCGTCACACGCTGCCATTAAATTGAGAGAGTGAAACCCTTTATAATTGTAGTATTCTGAGCCAGCTGATGGTGGACATTGCATTCTGATGTATTTGCCATCAATGGCTCCCAGGCAGTGGGGAAAGTTCCAATGTTCTTCAAACCTGAAATAACAACAAATCAACCCTCTCAGTTATACTTTTTTAATATAACTTTAGCTATACTTTTTTAATAATTTTAAGTTGAACATTAATTCTTGTCGCCTACCCAACCTTTGGCTATTCCTTTCCAATCACCAAGTGTTTGAGGAGGTTTCAAGTATAGTGGCATTAGGACATCCCACAGGGCATTGCAGGTTTCATGGATGATCATGCTTACAGTGGATTTGCCGATTCTCCAATGATATTTAATCGAGTTAAATGAGCAACCTTCCGCCAAGTAGTGCAATGTCACTGCCAGTCTCATATCAGCGGGAATAGATTCTCGCAGATGAGTATCCTGCTTTTCTATTCAATAACAAAATTTTAAACATAAATTCTACGTAATACTCATTTCTATAAACAATATTGCGTACTTAGGCAATTCGTAGCCAATAACGTTATAAACTCACCTATGCTTGATCTTGCTAAGAATATAATCAAATGTGTTCCTTGTCATACGAAAATATTGAAGATGGCAGTAGGCTGGATTGGTACCTCCTCTCAACTCTGGCAATAAATTGTAGTACAATCCTTTTTTTTCATTTTCCTATGATTTATTAACGGAATTTCCCAATACATCCTTTTGCTAGCTCGTTTATTAAGCTGATGCTGATCATAGCACAACATCAATGCTGTGAGCTCAAGTTGAACTAGTTTCCAAAACATGCTGCTTTCGTGATTCCGTGAAGATCTGCGTAAAAATAACAAAAGGACTCGCGATATCAGGAATGCTTGTTCGTAATTTCTATTGGTTGTTGGTAGCGATCAGCCACAGTTGATCGCTCGCAGTGTGAACACCTAATCGTTGATGATGACGTATTCACAGGCCATCGCTAATCGCTAAGCGTCGATTTGAGCGATAGTGTGAACGGGCCTTAAGAAAGAGTCTCCTGGCTATTGATGTAATGCTCTCATAAAATTTTCCAACACTTTCTGATTCTTGCTTAGTTCTTGTGTTCAGGTCAACTAATGTGGTCACTCCATCCGCTGCATAAAATTCCTCTCCTAGCATTTTTATGAGTTTGTCGTAGTCGCCTCCTAGATGTGGCTGAGCATCAATAAGGCTGCCGTACAAAGCAATTGCTACTTCCGTTAGGTATAGTGGCACTACCTTGCCCCAATTCTCTTTTGGAATACTCAAAGCTCTGCAGTTAAGCTCATAGCTATCTAGCCATTCACTAAACGTTAGGTCAGAACCTGGGTTATTGAAGAATTTTTCTATATCTGGTAATCTTGTGGCCACGTTTATTATGTTGGTGGTCAATCTGTTGGTTTGGTCAATGGCTTGGCTCTCCGTCAATTTATCAGTAGTTTGTTGTTGTTTGTGGAATTCTATAGAGTCATCATCTTCATCTGGGGGTACCCAAAACTCCTGGCTTCGTTGAGGCTGGCTCCATAGTATTTTCTCTATCTTGTTCTCCTGTCCCCTGCTGCTGCTATTGACGTCATCGTTCTGGCAGTTGTTACTCCTCCTTGGCATTGCTGTAGTGTCATATAAGTCATTCTGTCTTATCTCCTCTCGGTTTTGTCTGCCGTAGTATAGCTTTCTATTATTAGCCTCTGCTCCACCTCCTCTGGATCTCCATCTACATGAACTTGATTTCTCCTCTGTTGCCTGTTTCATCTGTAAATGTAATTTAGGATCATCAGTGTAGCCATTGTATTTTTCGTACGGTAGCTTACTTTGCATGCTGTAAGTGTAATGCATATCTTCGCCTTCGTCGAAACTTTCATCAGAGGTGGTCTCATACACTATGTATTTCCTTTTTCCTTTCTTTTTTTACAACAACTGGATCTCCTCGTCTCTCCTTCTGTTGCATATTCCTAATTGGTATCTGCTTTCCTTCATTGTAGATAGGCTCTCCGCATGTAGCTCTTTCATGTGCATCCATACATTGATGAGTAGATGGTCTGTATCTTGCTGTCTCCTGGTAATGTATCTTTAGAGTTGTCTTATCTCCTCTCCATTCTTGATGATTGTTGCGTGGCTCCATATTTTTGTCTTACATCTGGATATCCCCTGCTGTCTCCTGTCATATCAAATGATAGAATATTTTGTGGATATGATGTACCTAACTGTACTGGCAGTAGTGTGATCTCTTTTGTAGCCTTTGGTCGTTGCTTTCCTGGTTGTGCTAACATTGAGCTTTCTCTACGCTCCTGGTCTGTTGTAGATTCTTCCTCACTATCTGCTTTCTATCTGGAATTCACTCTCTCGGTATATTTGTTGCAGTCTCTGTATTCTTCATATGGTAGCCTGTGCTCCCTCTGTGATTCTGTCCTAGCCCATTGAGCCATCAGTTTAGCTCCATTGTTTTGCGTCCTGCTTGCTTTATCCATTTCTCTGAACTGTTGTGATCCTCTATGTAATTACTCCCTTACTTGTTCTTGATCTCTTGTAGGTTGTCCTTTCGGCTGATAAGTGGATGTGGCTCAGTGTCTAGATCTTGGAGTTGTATGTCCATGATAGGTAAGTTCCTCAACATCTCGTCTATGGTGGGGTGGGCTGTGTTCATCAAAATATGAGTGTGTCCTCCATCGCTGCTCTCTCATTGTCGTCTTTGGTCTGCAATCCATCTCAGCATTTCTTTAAGGTGGATGTTGTCTTCCTCCATTCCATTCTGGCAATGTACCTGCATCTATATAGCTAGCTAGCCCTTCTGTAACTGGGTGAGTGTTCCTCTGTCTCAGAATATCCTCCTATTGTTGGTTAATTGCTCTCATCTATCATCAATGGTGTTAGTTCCAAAGTCCTTTCCTGATTCTGTGATGATGGCTGGTCCATGAAATGTAGCCGTCTCCGCATCTGCTATGGTTTCGAGTGCAATGAGTAAGGGTTAGTCTCATCTATGGGCTCTGTAAAGCTTGGTGGTCTAGGTAAACTTGGGTGTGCATCCTGTCACTCTTCTTTTTCAAAGGTCCTGGGGTATAAATATCTTGAGTTTGTTGCTCAGGGATTGTGGGATATGTTTGTTTGTAGATTAAAGTTCCACCATTAGAGTTCACTATCATCTGTATGGGTATGTCACTCCTTTGAGGTAGTTGTTCTTGATTGGGTGTGATATCATCATTCATGTTAGATTGGCGCTGTGAGTTTTGTGGATCAAGATCCTGTTGTGGAATCTCAGCGGCTCCATCCAATATGTCTTCTTCAACATTAGTGTGCTCACTATCTCTACTCATCTCTTTGTGTTTTCTTCTTTTTGTCTTTGGTTTTAAGTCAATAAGGTATCTGGCGCTGTCTCGTAATGATCCCTTCATTTTAAAATGTACTAAATAAAATTTTGAAATAATACAGTTACTTTAACAGATATCATACACAATATATTTTTTAAGGTTAAATCTCAGCATGAGCGTCCACTTTGTCACGCGAGAAAAAAATAAAAAAATAATAGTATAATATATTTAAATAATATAATATATTTTAAATTGTATAAATATTTTTTATATAATGTATTTCATTTAATGAAGATTTAATAACATTTTATAAATATGTATATAATTATTTAAACTAAATGAAAGTTTCAAAATTTAATAAAATGTAACTTATAAATGCAATCGTGTTTTTATGTGGCTCTATATAATGTTGTGCACTCCAGACGGATTTTCTCACGCAACAAATAAATTTTTCGAACTGGCAAAGTGGCTCTTCCTGCCAGGCAAAGAAATGTTCTCTATATAAGTCAACTGTCAAATCAATCCTGTGAATTTGTGTATGATCTGTTATATAATTATACCGTATTTGCAATTCTGACAGAAGTTGTCTTCTCCTGAAAGTTTTGTACTAATCTGCCAGCTCAGTACTTGTCTTGCCTCGCTTGAGCATCAATGTATGTTCCTCCGTAGAATGAGTGTTAGCCACTATTGTTTTACCAGTATATAGCCTCTCTCGGGTGTTGATTTCAAAGGCTGGTTGCAAACTCAAATATTGTTGTCGTATCAATATTATAATAGATTGGCCTATCTCAGGCTTCGATATAAAATATATTTATCAATAACAAGCCTCACTTGGGCATAAAACAAATGAAGAAAATTGTTCAAAAAATTTGTTGTATCATGAACGCATATCTCGTCAAAATGAGCGAGAAAAGATGTCTTCAGAAACGTACAAGTATTATCATAGTGTTCTGCCAAATGGTTTCATCTCATCGAGGTAAACAGTAGTAAAAGGGTATACAATTTCACCCACTTGGCCTCCCTGGCCCGCTCTCTCTGGCCTGGCCGGCGTGGCCTCTCTCTGGCCTGTTCTCTTATCTTAATCACTTTCAGAGACTCCTTATATACAAGCCGTCTGAGAATAACAACTTTTAATTGGCTTTTAGTCAGCATTTTGCAAACTTTGTGCAATTGCTGACTAAGCATATCGCAACCAGCAACGGATTAGGTGTGGTGGAGCATCCGAGCTCATCTTTCTGGGAAGCCCATAATGTTTGAAAAACTTGGCCAATTTTCTGAATGCGGAAATTATAAAAGTGTCTCTAACTCTTTTGTTTTTAGCTTTAAAAATCTAGAAAAATTCGGGAGTATGTATTTTGCTTCATTCTTTTCATTACTTTAAATGTCATATTTAAAAAAAGTTTACTCCAGCTGTGAAAATTAGTAAAGCTTATTTTTTAGGCTCTGCTTGCTGCTAGAAGCCAGCTCCTTGGGAAATTCCATGATTAAATTGAATCCCGTGGAGGCATAGTTGAAAGGACTGTTTTTCATTAGTTTGATAGTTTCTGAGGACTGTTTTAACACTGCCAGTGGATAATAAAACAAAATTTAACATAAAACATAAAATTTCAAACTAAAGTAAAATCAAAAAATATAAAGATTAAAGTGTTAGCTCAAATTATGCAGTTATTGTTTATGTAACATACTCAATTTTTTGTTGTAGCTCGGGGATGTATGCATGGAGGCTCTTTTCTACTCTGTACTGGCTCTCTATAGGATTGGATGGCTGCTCAGCTCTAACGTCTCTTCTTCCAATGTTTATGCAATATTTTGATGTGTTGTGTTGAATCTGAATAAGTAATTAAATAAATGTATATATTATGGTGAGTTACAGCGATTTGTGGTTTTCCCGTCCAGCTAGCATAGCATCTGACATCCTTTGGGTGCTCTGTGTGTTATGTCTAAGATGAATAGGCCATTAAATTCCCTTTCTGCAGATATTGGTGTCGTCATAGATCATAGTAGTTTCTAATTACCGGTGTCAAATCGCTACTGTTAGCATGCAATGCGTATCAATCAATGCATGTGGTTAGCCCTGCTACTATCCCGGTCTATGCTTTATCATGCCTTCTAATAAATAGATGTTTGGATAGCTTTGTGAACATTTTCATGCGTATCGTAATATCCTTACACTCATGCAGGCAAGCGTACATACATGTAGTTGTTTTCACCGTAAACATAAGTAATCGAAGCAGTTTATAGGCTATTAGCCAATAAGGTACGAATATTAATTATATATCGGTATGCGTACCAACACTGTACGCCTAGAATAGCCTAATGCTAGGGTCATTACCATTGAGCTCAAAACCCCTGGAATGGCAATCACGTGACTTTTACAGTGATAGCGATACGTAACGTATGCACCATATTGGAGAGCTAATTGAATGCTGGTTCAGTTTGTAAACACACGGTGAAAATGACAGAAATGTACATTTTGAATTGTTACATGTATTTTCCAGCTGGGTGTTAATGAAAACTCATCCTACACAGCGTTTAGTGTGCCCTGATAGAATAAAACCTGTTTATAACATACGGAGTGGGATAAATAAAATGATAAGTAGATGTAAAATAAATTTTCGTGGACCATGTTATTCATACAAACTGTTGTATGTGTTGGGTCCTGCGACCCACACGTAGAGGCGACCTGGGTCGGCTTACTCTACCGGTCTGCATTCACCTTCCACAGGGGCCGTGTAAGTATTGCTCGTAGACCAACACGCGGAGGCGACTAGGTCGACTTACACCACCGGCCAATCACAACTACCTACACCAGGAATTGCTCCCTGGGAGATATAATGCTCGTACGACAAGGTCGACCTGAGGTCGACGCGGGTCGACAGTGTATTTCTAACCCTACTCCCAAAGCACAGTCCGAAGGACTTAGGCTTGGAGTACGTAAGTGCTCAGTGTGTTTCTGTACTGTGCAAGGAAATAGAAGAGTGTGGGTTCAAATGCAAAGCATGTATTGAACGACTTCTAAGCCGATAGACACGGCCTTATATATAACAAAATATGTAAATGAGGTGGCTAGGGCCAACCTCCTCTAGGGGCGTGACTATATAAAATAACCAAGGGCACACAACTCTAATAATAATAATAACTAAAAGGAGATGGTACGGCAGTTTCCATCACATACGCCGCCCCTATAGACGGCTATCGGCTATATACAAAAAAAACACAAAAAAGAAAAAAAAGAAAGAATACAAGAATATAGGAACACACCAACTAGCTACTACAAAACAGGCAAGAAAGAAAGAATATAATAATATGAGAAACCGCAATCACTAAACATCAAGGGAAATACGGATAAATCATGTCGACCGAGTCATCTGGGATGTCGACATGCGGTTTGCTAGATCCTCCAGGCGACGAGCCGCCCGTCGGAGGTTGGAGGCCTCCTCTCGTAAAGCATCTACCGTGACCCGGGGTCGTACTTCCCCCAGCCGACTCTGGATGCTGCCGATTGTTGTTAACCTTCTAGGGGCTGGGACTGGTCGTTCCCGTTTAGGTGGACTGGACCACTTCTTTTTCGGGGGAGAAGGGAGAGGTGCCGGGGGTCCTCTTCGAGTAGGTGGCTTTTTAATCGGCCCGTAGGGTGTAGGCTTCTCAAAGGCCGGAGGATTGTTTAATTTCACCCTTTTGCTCCAGGTCGGATAACTATCTCGGTCGACCTCGTATATATTAATCCCCTTTCCACCGTGCGCCTTCCTTACTTCGGCGTCCTTGATCCGAGCCTGATGTTTGGCAATCGTATCTCGAGATGTGGAATTTCTTCCACATTTGCAGAAAAAGCGGGTAAAGTGCTGGGCGATGTGGATTCTGCGCCGTCGCGGGGTAGAGAGTAGTTGTTGGCACAGTGGGCAGTTCGTACCTTTCTCTTGACAGAGTTTCGAGATCGCTTTAGCTGTCTCTGCCGCAATCCATTTGGTTGGTAGTGGAGTGGGTGGAACGCGATTATCCGAAGAATCTGTTTCTGAATCGTCTAGGGTTTCACCGGGCGCTGGGTGGAGCTCCAACGGTAGGATCTTCACTTCTGGCAACATGGGTAGAGCTCCGATGATCGGTGCCGACTTCTTTACAGTTTCTTTGGTGATCTCCATGTCGAGAAAAGGTATAGGTGTGTGTGCCTCAATGTGGTAACAAGTAGTGAGCGCGTTCTGTCTGGGATCCAAAATGGCCGCCTTCTGACCTTGAACCCCGAGGGCTTCTCCCGATTGGACGGTGCTGGTGTCGTAATCGGCCAAGTACGCGGGAGGCCTCCTGATTCGTTGAGGCCGTGGTACCTCTCTAACCCCGGTATCACTAGCCTGGGCTCCCATATTTTCTGTGGCCCTCTCTTCCTCGGGTAGCAACTCGTCGCCAGGGTCGGGGTCAACCCTCGAGGTAGGATTGTGCTCTCCTGGGGGAACCAAGGAGTCCCTCCTGGGAATCCGGAGTGTTTCTGACCTTCCTGGCGACTGAGGTATTCGCAACTCTGTTAGTTGGCTAGGCAGGGGTAACTCCGAAATAACTACTTCTGGATTGTCGTTTCCTCGTGCGATTTGCCTTCTGGGTCGGCCCCTCATGTTGGGACGGCGAGCAGGCTCGACTTCCACTGGGGCTCGTCCTTGTTGCACCGGACTGGGGCGACAGAGTCGTAATCTTCCCTCCGCTTGGATAGATCGTTGTCCATACTTCTCGATCTCATAAGTGTGGTTTTCGTGACTCTTCAACACGCGATAGGGCCCCAAGTACTTGGCCGCTAGCTTCGGGTTTTCCCCTCTTCTCCGCCGCTTGCTCAGCAACCACACGAGGTCACCCTCATTGAATAACGGAGGCTCTCTCGTGTCGGCTGACACGATTTCTTTTTGCCTATCTCTGAGGAGGGTATGGGCTTGTACCAACCGGTCGTGGACCGTCTGCACATACTCATGTATGCTTGTGAATGATTCTAGTCTATTCCCATACTGCAATTGGTCAGGAAGACGTAGTTCCCGACCCAACATCAGATAATTGGGAGTTTCTTTAGTTGCGGAGTGTGGTAACCCTCGCAGCGTCCTCATGACTTGTGGCAGTAGCTGGTCCCAATCTTCCTGCCCTCTACCCAGCAAGAGAGCTCGCAGGGAGTCACCCAATACGCGATTGTTTCTCTCGACCACCCCATTCCCTTCGGGGTGGTACGGGGTGGTCCGAGACTTTTCAACTCCCCACAAGTCGCATAGCTCCTGGAATAATGAGGATTCAAATTGGCTCCCCTGGTCGGTATGGATAATCTCGGGTAGCCCGAAGTAACTAAATACCCTTTCGTCTAGGATCTGGGCTACCGTTGGGGCTGTAGCGTCGGGGATGGCTAACGCATCTGACCACCTAGTGAAGTGATCAGTGAGCACCAACACCCAACTGTTTCCACGAGGGGTCGGAGGCAGGGGTCCCACCAAATCTACGGCTAGGCGTTGCCACGGCCTCCCGGCGTACAGCCGTTGTCTATTCCCGGAAGTCCGCCCCTTTCCTGTTTTGGCCCTCTGGCAAACCTCGCAAGAGAGGACTGCTCTCCGGATATCTCCGGCCATACCTGGCCAATACCAGTCTAACTGGACGCGTTTCAAGGTCTTCTCCACCCCGCAGTGTGTTTGCTCGTGGGCTTTCCACAGGATCTCCTGTCTCAAGGTTTTCGGGCAGACCACCACTACCTTTTCTCGCCCATTCTGGGTAAGATGGAGAGTCAGCACGCCCGACTCGTCGAGCTGGAGTTGGTGAAACATCCGGGCCAATCGTTGCAGCTCGGGGCTGCCCACTCGTAGCACGGCTTCTTCCACTCCTTTCCGGTCCCTGACGGCTTGATAAATGACCCCTAGGTCGGTAGTGGCCCTTTGTTGTAGTGCCCGCACTTCGTCCAGCGGGGTCTGTACTACTGTCAGTTGTTCGGGGACCTCTTTGACTGTACTTTCACTAGTTCCATCCAAGTTTTTGGTTTCGCCGGTCATCTTGACGACTGGTGACTGAAGATCCTGAGGTCTTTTGGGAGGGGAGTCCAACACTCTAGGTGTTCCTGCCCCGCCCGGTTGCTGCACCGGAACTGGTTTGGTTGGTGTGAGAATCGGGGGGCCATGCCCTAAAACCGGTCTGTTGCCAGGTAGTTGAGGCCATTCCTCCTCATTCAACTGGCAGGGGTTGGGACTGGATATTCCGGCGCCTCTTGGCGGCCGTACCGGAACTGGGTCCACTGGCACAGCAGTGGCCCGATTCGTTCCTGAGTTTATGAGGGAGTCGTATACTTGCGACCTCGTTGGCCCTTGGTCCCGCTTCTCAATAGCAGCACACTGCCGGCAGTCGACGCACTGTCGTCGACTCAATCCATCGGCGTTCCCGTGTTTATCGCCTTTTCGATGGATTATTCGGTACTTGTGCTCGGCCAGACTCTCCAGCCACCGGGCCACCTGGCAAGAGGGTTCCTTCCTCCGGTGTAACCAAACCAAGGAGGCATGGTCGGTTCGGATGGTGAACTCCCTGCCATATAGGTAGGGCCGGAAATGCCGGACAGCCTGCACCACTGCCAGTAGCTCCCTTCTGGTTACGCAGTAATTGCGTTCGGCGGAGGAGAGGGTCTTGCTATAGTAGGCTATGGGTCGCTCCGTGCCCTGCTGGACCTGGGATAACACAGCCCCAGTCCCTACATTACTAGCATCAGTATCTAGTATATAGGGCAAGGAGGGGTCGGGATATGCCAGTACTGGAGCGTGCGTCAGCGACCATTTGAGCCTAAGAAAAGCTTCCTGCTCCTCTTCTCCCCATTTCCAGGGGACCCCTTCGCCGGTCAACAAGGTGAGAGGTTTGGCGACCGAGGCATAGTCCGGCACATATCTGTGATAGTACCCAGTGGTACCCAAGTATGACCTTAGCTGCGTCACATCTTGGGGTGCTGCCCATCCACTTATAGCCTGAATCTTTTCAGGGTCGGTAGCCACCCCTGTGTTGCTGACTATGTGGCCCAGGTATTTGACTTGGGTCTGGAACAAGCTGCATTTGGAGGGCTTTAGTTTCAGCCCGGCCTGCCTCAGTCGCTCCAACACCTCGGCCAGCCTAGTGACATGACTGGAGAAGTCGGCTGACATGACGATGATGTCATCGAGGTACAGCAGCAGGGTTTTCCAGTGTAGCCCTTGGAGGACACGTTCCATCAGCCGCTGGAAGGTAGCTGGGGCGGAGGTCAGTCCAAAGGGGAGCACCTTCCACCTCCACAACCCACTGCGTGTGGCGAACGCCGACCGCTCCTGGGCCTCGGCGGAGAGGGGTACCTGCCAGTACCCGCTCATCATGTCCAAGGTACTGAAGAACCTACTGCCAGACAAGGCGTCCAAGCTCTCATCAATCCGGGGGAGGGGGTAGGCGTCCTGGCGAGTGACACTATTAAGTTTCCTGTAGTCTACACACAATCGCCACGCCCCGTCCTTCTTCCTTACCAAGACCACCGGGGAGCTCCAGGCCCCGTGAGCGGGCTCAATCATGCCTTGCTTTTCCAGGGCCGAAACCTGTCGTTCGATCTCGGCCTCCTTCTCGTGTCCTACACGGTATGGGTGTTGACGGATGGGTTGTGCCTCTGGAAGGAGGGGGATCTCGTGTTGTACCAGGGTGGTACGCCCCATGTCCTCGCTCCCTTGGCTGAATACATCCGCATAGCGGGTCAAGAGGTCTTTCATTCTTCGGTGCTCGGTAGGGGACGAGCAATGTGGTGCCGCCTGTTGGAGCAGGTCCAGCATGTGGGGTGGTACATTGGAGACAGAAGGGGGGGTTTCTTTGAAAACCTCGGCTTCTCCCTTCGCTGTCCAGGGGGCCCCTATTTCGTCCGGCCCGACCCCAGTGTATTGCCCCACGACCGTTCCTGCCGTCACGCTGACGGGATGATCGGTGGGGTTCATACAACGGATGGCCACTCTCCCCTTCTCACCGGGTTGGTGTAGGCTGGCGGCCACCATATATCCATCCTTCGTTCCCTCAATTAACCCGACTGGTTGATAGGAGGAGGACGTGAGACGTCCGGCAACCAGGACCTCGGTTCGAGGGGGAAGCGTTGTGGCTCGCATTATCTGCACGCTGCTTGTCAGAGGTCGACCCTCTCGGTCAGTGCATGTCAACTTCTGTCCATTTAACACCAACGTGGGTTGCTGGAAGTTCATCTCGCAGTGGTGGTCGACCAGGAAAGGCATGCCCAGGATGGCATCCTCCTTCAGGGCACACACCACGAGAGACACAGTAACCTGGACACTCCTGACTCTGACCGGGAGAGTGATGAGTCCGTGGAACTGCAGCCGGGTGCCATCTGCCATTCGCCCATAGTCCTCCCGGACCTCCAATTTGCTCTTGACGTCTTTGGGTAACCGCTCAAAGACATGTCGTCCCAACAAATTAGAGGTACACCCGGTGTCCACGAGGAACTGGACGGACTGACCTCCGATGCGACCTGGCAAGAAGTAGCTGCTATTATGCGGCTTCCATGCTTCGTCTCCGTGGGCCCGTCTGGCTTTGCTAGTCTTCTGGGGGGCCTTCTTGGGAGGCCGAGACGGCTTAGGCCAGACGTAGGCTTCGTCCTTGGCTTCTGAGAGTGGGAGACCTGCACACTCAGGTAAGGGTTGATATTGGTTATGCAAGGGGACTGGTGGCGAGCAGGGGGGGAGCCTGCGTCGCCTAGTCCGTCGTGGCTGTCGCCACTGTCCTTGCGAGGGTAGATTTGATCCACAGTCAGTACTTCCCCCTACTGCTGTGGATGGTAACCGTTTCCCGGCCTCGTAACCTGAGGCTGTTGTCCATGGGGGGCTTGGGGACACCGGCGTTGGATGTGCCCTGCCTGGCCGCAACCCCAACAATTTGGTCCCCTTTTGTCCACTCCTTGTTGCCCCAACAGCTTCCCTCCCTTTAGTCCATCTGCTAACCCCTTTATAGCCATCAGGACGTCGTTCAAGGTGGCTGATGGGGGTTCCGAGTGGACGGGGGCGACTGTAGCGGGGGTAACCTCTTCCTCCTCCACCGTCATTACTAGGGGTCGGGCACCAGATCGAGGAAGAGTGGGCTGGATTTGCAGGAACTCGTTCCCCGCCTGCACTGCTTCTTCCAAGCTCTGTGCCTTCATCGCTAACAGGTGGCGTTGGAGGGGCGTATTTCCCAGTGTTAGGGAAAATGCATCCATGGCCATACTGGAATGGTAGGATTCTGGGAGGTCAGCGTATGCTATTTTCACCAGACGCTCCATCTCTGTGGCATGCTCTTGGAGACTCGTCTTGGGTTCTCTTTTCAGGTGGAGTTTACTCCTAGCCTCTCTCGGGGAGAGCCCATACTTCATGCGTAAAGCCGAGAAGATGGAGGCAGGTGAGTCCCCTCGACTGCATCCTCTGGCTCCTTCCTTCAGGGTCTCCCGCAGGTGGAGGAGCGTGGCCTTCTCACTCCACTCATTTGCTTCCGCGACCTCTTCGAACTGGGAGATGAATAGCTCTACATCCTCACTCCCATCGAACTTCGGAGGCTTGAAGTTGGCTCCCCCTCGGGGTATCTGTAAGGCTCTAGTGATAGCCTCTGTCAGTTGACCAATCTGGTCGACCTGCTGTAACTCTGCCTCAGCCAGATCTCTGGTAGCATTCCGTCGGCTGTTTGGCATGGTTACTAGGTTCGTCTTATAAGTCCTAATTACCGCAGTTCAATCCCACTGCTGCCACCAGTGTGTTGGGTCCTGCGACCCACACGTAGAGGCGACCTGGGTCGGCTTACTCTACCGGTCTGCATTCACCTTCCACAGGGGCCGTGTAAGTATTGCTCGTAGACCAACACGCGGAGGCGACTAGGTCGACTTACACCACCGGCCAATCACAACTACCTACACCAGGAATTGCTCCCTGGGAGATATAATGCTCGTACGACAAGGTCGACCTGAGGTCGACGCGGGTCGACAGTGTATTTCTAACCCTACTCCCAAAGCACAGTCCGAAGGACTTAGGCTTGGAGTACGTAAGTGCTCAGTGTGTTTCTGTACTGTGCAAGGAAATAGAAGAGTGTGGGTTCAAATGCAAAGCATGTATTGAACGACTTCTAAGCCGATAGACACGGCCTTATATATAACAAAATATGTAAATGAGGTGGCTAGGGCCAACCTCCTCTAGGGGCGTGACTATATAAAATAACCAAGGGCACACAACTCTAATAATAATAATAACTAAAAGGAGATGGTACGGCAGTTTCCATCACATGTATTACAAATGCATAAACCCAGCAAATGATATATTCAGGCAAATAGCAACTGTTCAATTATTTTAAATTTTATATTACATATGCATAAATGCATATGGAAAAACTTAGCACATGAAGTATTTCGATAAGAACAACACATAGGTATGCTGCCAAAACAGAAACTGTTTTCAAAATTTAAGTGATAATAGCTTATGAATGTATGATATGTATGAAACAGTATCTGTAAAAGATGGACTAAACTACTGCAACAACTAAACAGAAATTAAAAACAGTTGTAATTGAGGATAATCAAAATAATGCAATCAAGGAAATTCAAGAATTAGTGGAATCAGATGATTAAACTTATACATACACGTTACAAAAACTGTGTAAAAGGATATTTGTATACCACTGAATATTGAGCTAAGGTGCCATCTGCCGTATTCCTAAGGTGTTTCCTAAGGCATAACACGCCACTAGATCTTACACTACTGATAAAATACACCACACAATGGAGTGGATCTAGCTTTGTATTAATACAAAAGTATTGATCTGCAACTAGCAGGATCCTGATGACACCGTCTGATGGACGCACCAATCTTCCATTGTTTTGTAGCTTGAGTAGAGTATAGAGATGTCGATACTGAATACTTGACTTAGCGGTAACCAGCGACTGACGGCCAATGTCACGACAGCACTTTAGTTAGCTTTTGCACAATGTAGCCAGCTATATAGACTATACTGTTACCTATAACAGAAGTTTGACATCTGAAATCATTGAGTTTCACAAACTGATCAATTTCTGGAGTAGCCTGTATGATGAGAATCTCATTTTGAGCAGTAACATTACCTGTCTTACCAACATCTGATTTTGCACCACATTTGCTGATAAGTTGGCGAAAGGTAGCCTTAAACTGAGTAACAGTAGGATTATTATTCCAACCACCTAAACAAAAGTATCAACTATAACAATTTCATAAAATCAACAAAAATGAATG
This sequence comes from Watersipora subatra, assembly GCF_963576615.1. NCBI lineage: Eukaryota > Metazoa > Bryozoa > Gymnolaemata > Cheilostomatida > Watersiporidae > Watersipora > Watersipora subatra. The sequence continues at coordinate 34,890,598 of NC_088713.1, forward strand.
TTTTATTCACATAAACATAGTACCCTCAATTTACAACACTACAACTAATAAAATATGCAAAAAATAAAACGGTTCAAAATGCTACCATATCGCTATGTAAAATGAAAATATGGCAATTTTCACTGGAAGTCATTCACACCCATCTTAGGCATAAATGTTGAAGAATAGAAAAAAACGTTATGTTATTGTGCTTTATTATTTATCTTGAGGTATTGACTGATGTTCTAAAAAAATAATCAAGGAGATTGGCCAACCAGAAGCTGAGTTATAGCCAGCCAAACACAGGTCTACCAAAAACATAAGTGTTTTGGTAATCATCAATATTTGAAGTATAAAATCGACTTGTGTGCCATTTGTCAACTAATGCAGTCTTCTATAACAATCACAAAATTTTAATTGGTTTAATCCCTGGAAATATAGAACAATCAAATTTGGCCTAACAATCATTGCTCTGAAAATTCCGAACCAGTCTCTCCGACGCGTAGATTAGTTTTAGCATAAAATAATTACACGCATCTATTATTTTGCAACATTTCGCTATCTTGCTAGTTCAGCTCAGTTTTGTTGTTCTCCCACTTAGCTTCCCTGTTCAGACTCATCTTTAGCGCTCTTCAGATTTTTTTAATCATAGCTAATAAATGGAATCAATTTAATCAATCATCAATCGCGGTTATCATTTGGAATTTTCTACAAATTATATTAGTTACATCCTTTATTCTATACACAGTTGTATTATTATTTTGTATAATATGCGTTTTGATTATTATATTAATCATGAAAAATAATCATAGTCAAAATGATAGATAAATAGAAAAATCAAATCAAAAGCTATCGTTTTATTTTTTCACAGCAAAAGCAGCACGGTCAAGTTATTTTTTTTTTAAATTATGGCTGGGGTGAACTTACAGTCTGTTAATAGTAATGATAATTTTGAAAATCAACTGAATGCTGCAATAGGTACACAGTAGAAAAATGATGAATGAACGAAAATTCCCATTCCCATTTCTTATTCTAAACAAACTGCATATCGCGGATGTCGCGTATAGTTTATACACACGCCGTTCGTTGAACAGAGTATATTCGGAGCATATCCGTGGAGATCGAGTTAAAATTTGAAGCACAATAGTCAAAATCTGCTCTTCTGTTTTAAAAAAATCATGGCAAGGGGTTGTGGGCAAATGCCTATACCACACAATGTTTGCTTGACTTTCCTGAGAAACCAGAGCTAGTCTGTAAATTCTTTACAATCGCGAGAAGCGTTTCACATCTCGTAGCGTAAAACAATCATTATACGTAATGGCGGTAAGGGTGCGCAACTCTGGCATATGACCAATAACTTGATTGCATACGTCACAATTCTTAGAATTTTTGAAGGGTTTTCCTCTGATTCGTTATTAGGTAGACCTGTGTTTGGCTGGCTATATTTCAGCTTCTATTGGGTCAATCTCTTTGATTCTTCCTTTAGAACATCAGTCAACACCTCAAAATAACTAATAAAGCAAAACAATATTATGCTTTCTCTATTCTTTAAAGGTTGACTTGCAACAAAATTCACATTACAGTTATTTGATATCAAAAGATTTAGCATGTCTTACTCTGTTGTGTTGTAGGTGCAAAGTATGTGGAAATGTGATCACAAGCTCTTAAAAGCTCAAAAACAAAAAGTCACCGTAGATTGGAATCTGTGTATTTATCTGACGTAGTCATTATAGTTTGGTTAAACTACTTTAAGTTAAACAGCCTTGCAGCACTGCGCTTGACAATATGGTTTTAAATTCAATCATTGAAAAGCATCATTCAACATTGAAAAATATTACCTTTAAATGACTTCAGTCAAACGTTTTACCCTGTTGTCAAAACATGGATCATTGAAATGTTTGTTGCAGATAAGTGCCCAAGGGTCAGACTTATTCACTTGTCTGTGGTTGCGATACCATTGTAAATAACGAGAGTTATCAGTTGCTTTGTTTGGAATTCTAAAAATTAAAATAAAACTGTAGTAGTTAGTTACCAACAGTAGTAATAACAATAGTATTATTACTCTTATCTCCTTACTGCTAGCTATATCTAGGTACAACAATAAATAAGATTATAGGCACTACATACATTTTTTTCAAATATAAATATTTAGAAATAACCTAATGGTTTGTAGTTCCAAAATATTGATATAAAAAAAATCCAAGTTTAAATAATAAAAAACCTTTGTTCTGAAGGAAGAACATTTCACTCACTAGCTTATAAATTCATCTAATCAATGACAAAATACAGTCAAACTCGTACACTCAGTAGCGACACTGATCGACTCTCACTCACCCAGTGACTATTGTAGTAGAACTAACTAGTGGCAGTACTAACAAGTAGTAGCGCAACTAGTAGTAGTTGTAGACTTTAGCAATAGTAATCGAACTATGTAGTAGTAGAAGTGACTCACTTGTGAAACGTCATGCCCTTTCCGTTGAAAGTCCATTCTTGTGGTTTTTGCAGTTCATGGAATAGCAATAGCACTGTGCACATACACCCTTATCTCTCGTACATAAATTATTAGTAGTAATCTCAGTAGTCTGTTCCTTTGATTTAGCGGTGTATTCGTGATCTTTCATAGCTGTTAAATCTGAAGTTAGATTCCTTTCTCACATTGAACACAATGAAATTAACTCAAACGATAACTGAAAATGGCGTGGCTGGACTTTCGTACTCGCGAATGACCTCTGCTATTCCAGGGGTTTTGAGTTTAATGGTCATGACTAATAAATTGATCGCGGCTAATAAATCAGTTACTAAAGCGCGCAGTTCACACGCAATCGTAGTTTAAAATCAAAAAGCAACGGTATAATACTCAGAAAAGCAAGTAATCTGCAACTATGTATTTATTTCCATCACATTGGCTGTAGAATAGCCATGTTTCCACAAAGCTCTAATAGAAACACCTAGCTTACATAGCTTATTTATGCAATTCTCACTTATAAACTTATGAGTGGACGTAGAGCATTTGGGGACAGCCCTATGTTCTGCAGGCCCTATGTTCCCCAAGGCCCTATTTTCCCCAAGGCCCTATGTTCCGCAAGTCGCTACGGCTCAATCAGTAAATCTATTGCTGTCTAGACGTTGCAGGCGTAAAAGTGACTGATAATTCGCCATTGCACATTAGCTCTGCCGATGTTTTTCACGCAAATATATAATAAACAAGTATATGTAGGAATGCATGTAAGTCGTCCAAGCGATTGTATAATTATTAAAAAAACTACAACCTGTTTTTCTGATTATTTGGTTTTGTAAATATAATCAAAAACCTATATTACTCACTGATTATTAATGAAATCAACAAAGCATATCTTCCTCACTGAATAATAACATCTATAAAATCATGAAGGCCTATGCTCCTTACTCAATACTCGCGAGGGCTTATGTTCATCACATAATATTTTACAATGCACTCAGTAAGGTGTATGTTTCTCACTAAATAATATTACAAATATAATCATGAGGACCTATATTTCTCACTCGATAATAATATAAATATAATCATTGAAGCCTAAATTTCTCACACATTAATAGTATAAAAATCATCATGAGGACCATGTTTCTCACTCAATTATTTTATAATACACTTCATATAGCGAAATATAGTCAAAGGGCCTACGGTATGTTCCTCACTTGGGATATTACAATATTATGCTCAAAGGGCCTATGTTCCTCACTTGTATTGTGCAACATTCTCAAAGGGCCTATGTACCTCACTCGATATTGCGAAACATGTGCTTGCTTGGGCCTATGTTGCCCACTCGAGATATTACAATATACCCACTATGGCCCATGTTCCTCCTTTCTTAATGCCCAATACACTTGAAGGTTTACTTGCAACAAAATTCACATTACAGTTATTTGGTATCAAAAGATTCACCTTTCTTACTCTCTTATGTTGTAGGTACCAAATATGTGGAAATGTGATTACAAGCTCTTAAAGTGAAAGCAAACACATAATTTTAACATTGTTTTATATGATTGGTAATGCATCATACTATGTTAATTGAACGAGAAAACAAAATTTTAGCAGATATTTCTACTAGTTTAGCAAGTTCAAAGTTGAAAATATATTTTGGTGCAATTACGTCGGCCCATCGCTGATTTGTATTTAAGCCGTTTTTAGTAGCGCGTTCTTTACTTATTCGTTAGTAATTCAACGCATTTTATTTTGTTTAACCACAGTCGGTTAATTACGATGGGTAGATGTATTTTTGCTGGTTGTGAATCTTACACTAGAATTCGTAGCATAACCTTGTTTTGAGTTTCTGTCTCTCGGTCGCCAAATTTAGCAAAACTATGGCTGTCTAAGGCAAAGCGTGCCGACTTAACTTTTGGCAGACTACCTGATAGTACAGTCGTGTGCGTTAGGCACTTCCATGAGAGCCAGCTTTATTTGGAGTAATTTGGGACAACTACAAGATTAAGAGTGAAAGAGGGAGAGGTTCCATTTTCTAGTGCTGTTGTACCATTCAGCAAGAGAGCATCGCCAAACAGGAAAACCTCAACCGTAAGTAATTTATGAAGAATATTAAATAAATACTAATAACAAATACAGTCATTTTATAATATAAATTAATAAATATAATAAGTCCAAATATGTAGTAGGCCTACTGTACATTAGTACAAATAAATGATTTAATATGACTGAGTGACAATGAGACTCAGGCTGAGTTGCACAGGCTACGTTTGATGTTAACCTGATTCACTTGAATTAACTTGGTTAACTGAGTAAAAGTTAGTCTGGGAATTTAAATGTTCTGTTTGGTTTGAATTGTAAGAAATGCTTTAATTGTTCATAAAATATATGACTAATATTATCATAAAACTTGGATTGCATTATTATTGTTATATTCATGCTACTATTATTAATATAGGCTTTACAGATCACTTGAAGCTATTAGCCCGCATGATTATATTTGTAGTATTTGCGTTGTTTTGTAACGTTGTTTCATCAAAAGAAAACCCATTTTTTACAATCTAATTATATAACAATAAATTGCAGATTTAAATTAGGCCTGAGTTTGTTATTTTTTGTGTTGGCATTTATTTTTCTTCTATACTTTTAGCAATCATCCCATGCAAGTATACAAACCATGTCGTTAACATTCACAGGAGCTTTCCAGGACACAAGTTCATCCAGTGCTCTCATGAACCAATTGATCCGTGAGTGATGAAAATATATATTATTTATACCAAATGTTAGCATGAAAGCTGTATGTTGAATCTAATAATATATTCAGAAATATTAAAGCACCGGAAGATTTGTCATATAATACTTTATATATCACTTAACATGCATTTGGTTTGTGATATAAGAATATGTTTGTGAAATAAGAATTTGTTGCATAATAGTAAACAGAAATTGTACAAATGGTTAAATATTCTGCAGCTGGTTGACATTTGAATAAACAAAAACTTTGCAGATTTATAATATCTTGAAAAATAGCAACGAATAATTTGATGTTTACAGAGAAATGGAAAGAAAGGTGAAATGGTTAATTCCAGGAAGTGCAGGGCACAAAGTCCTTTGTGATGCGTTAGGACAAGCGAGACCGCTAAACACATTGCGTCTGTTGAACCATGGTCAACACACTGGTGCTTTAGAAAATCTCCACAGCATCATATTAAGTTATGCACCAAAGTGAATAGACTTTGATCCCCCAGGATATTTTACGAGAATCAAACTAGCAGTGACAGATCACAACACGAATGTGGGAAGAGAAGTTCTGACTGGTAAGCTGTATCTGCAATAAAATTATACATGGATTATTATACAACACTTCAGCAAGGATACAACTTTTACAGCTTGTCCAACATTAAAGATAAATTTGTGCAGAGATTGTAATAACACAATTGAGAACTGGCTTTAAATTTTAATTGCTATAAAATTATTGTGTGATTAGTTTTATGTGAGATATTTTTTGATAAAATTAATATAACAGGCTATTCAAGTTATAAATATTATGCAGTTCTTTGTATAACACGATTTAGATTTATGTAACGTAAGCTGTTAAATGTGGTGTTTTATGTCATGGCGCAAGTCAAATGATTGAAATATAATAATTTCTCAAACCATACATTATTCACTTATTAACTGTACAAGTCATGAAGATCAGCTAAGTAACGCTGCTGTCAGATTCAGTTAAAATATTTATAGAAAACCTATTTTGCTCAACTCACAACTAAACTTACATCAATTTCCTTCATCTATAATAAAAAGCTCCACTTCATTTGTGTCATTCTGATATTCATCTTCTGATTCCACATTTTAGAAGCCGACTTAACTTCCATTTGGATCAGGCCGCATTGTGCGTGGCACAATTTGGGCCACATGTTGGCAACAACGCATGAAGGAATAACTGTCTGGTTTCTTCTTCCAAGGTACCCGTAGACGAAATCTATATAGTTTCTATAAGCCTGGTGTCTGTAGTTTAAATTAGTCATGTTAGTAAACAGAAGAGCATCTCCTCTGAAGCCAAGATACCTTAGATGCTTGAACCATGAGAGTTGCATGGCAACTTTCCCCAATATCTGATGTATTAGTAAATTAGACTGCATATACAAATTACATAGCATATATATATAGCATATACTCATATACCCACCGACAAATATTAAAGGTTGGCAATCTTCACCAGACATATATGTGGCTGAACAAATGAAACCTAACAGCCAATGCAGAGTCGCTAAGCAAGGCAGCCCAGGAGCAAGTGCTCCCAACAAGGCAACTCCAAACAAAAAACTATCACACTAGAGAGGATCATAGATGCAGACTGTGTAAAGATGCACCTGAGACCATTCAACACATCATCAGTGGATGCAAGCAGCTAGCAGGAAACGCATACACTGAGCGGCATAATCATGTCGCAGGTGTTGTGTATAGAAGTCTATGTGACGAGTATGGCTTTAATTAATAAACCACAACACTGGTGAGAAGCTCCTGGTAAAGTCAATGAAAATGACAACGCTAAGATCCTCTGGGATTTTTACATCCAGACTGACAAGCATGTCTTAGCAAACCAACCAGATATAGCGGGGGTGGACAAGGAGAACAAGAGAGCTACTATAATATATGTAGCAGTACCCAATGACTACAATATAGCCAGCAAAGAAAAAGAAAAGGTATATAAATATCTCCCTCTTGGAGAAGCGATTGAAAAATTCTGGGATGTAAGAACAACTGTAATCCCAGTAGTCATTGGGGCACTGGGTGCAATAACACCAGCTCATAAAATGTGGCTTGTCCAGATACCGACAGCAATCCACTCAGGTGAGTTGCAGAAAAATGCGCTATTGGGAACAGCTAAGATCTTGAGGCGAGTGCTCAAACTCCCAGGTCTCTGGTAGGAGACCCGAGTTAGAGCAGAAACTACCACCCACACGGGTTAACCGGGATGTGGAAACAATTTATATATATATATATATATATATATATATATATATATATATTGTTTATTGGCAATAATTTTTTTGCAAAAGTGTAAATGTTTTTCAAATTAGGTCATACAACAATAGAATAACAAAAAAATCCAAAATACAATAAAAAAGGCAACAGTTAGCCAATGAAATTGAATAAATAGTTTGGCAGATAGTGTTTAAAATGCCTTTATTTGCTAACAGAACAGGTATTAGGTGGAAGATTGTCAAAGCAGCTGGCAATGATACTTTTACAATAATTGTTATTGGTTGTATGCTGAGAACCTGTAACTGTCATGTAAAAAACGAGGACACAAACCATGAAAAGTCTTGAAACCTTAAATGGAAGTAAAATAAACATTGAGCGTAGGCAGAGTAAGAAGATGCAAAAAATTGGAAATATCGTGCGTTGGAATAATACAAGCCGGAATATGATGTACATTTGCAATGTCGAAATGCTCTTTTTTGCAACAAAAAATAAATCCTCAGTGACATATCTTGACGCAAGATTATTATAAATGTTGATACCATAAATAAAATGGCAAAGTATAAACTGATAATAAAGCGCAATGGCAAATTTTGAGCTCATGTATTTGTGACCTTATTACAAATGGAGTCAAAATGAATGCTCCTAAATAGTCGATCTGTAAAAACAAATCACAACAATTTTGTCTCTACAAGTAATAGATTGACTGTTAAACTTAAGAAGTAATCTTTTTGAAAGGTCTTATTAGTATTATAAAAAAGAAAATGTGATTTTTGTAAATTGATTGTCATATTATTGGAAGTACACCAACTGCTGACAATTTGCATGATGAGGTTGCAGTTCACTTCAAAAAATTGCACATATTTATGCTGGCTTACAAAGACAGTATCGTCGACGTAAGTAAAGCCTCTTGGAATAAGTCCTAAAATATTTTTATGCATTAAAAATAACACTGGAGCAATAGGAGACTCCTGTGAAACACCAACATTTATTTCTTGCGTCAATGATTCTTTGTCATTCATGCCAACCTTTTGACGGCTTTTGTAGAAAATAGGATTAAAGCATTTGCATCGATTTACTTCTAAAACCAGCAAATTCAAGTTTATGAAATAATATTTGGTGAGTGACAAAGTCAAAAACTTTGCTGATATCCAAAAAAATTAAGCAAATCTTTTTATCATTTCTTTCAAGATCTAAACAGTTTGAGATCAGTTCATGAACAGCATCAGCACATGAGTGACTTTTTCAGAAACCACACAGATAAGGATGTAAAATACATGTATCATACATGTACACAGATAAGGATGTAAAATACATGTATCATACATGTACACAGATAAGGATGTAAAATACATGTATCATACATGTACACAGATAAGGATGTAAAATACATGTATCATACATGTACACAGATAAGGATGTAAAATACATGTATCATACATGTACACAGATAAAGATGTAAAATACATGTATCATACATGTACACAGATAAGGATGTAAAATACATGTATCATACATGTACACAGATAATGATGTAAAATACATGTATCATACATGTACACAGATAAGGATGTAAAATACATGTATCATACATGTACACAGATAAGGATGTAAAATACATGTATCATACATGTACACAGATAAGGATGTAAAATACATGTATCATACATGTACACAGATAAGGATGTAAAATACATGTATCATACATGTACACAGATAAGGATGTAAAATACATGTATCATACATGTACACAGATAAGGATGTAAAATACATGTATCATACATGTACACAGATAAGGATGTAAAATACATGTATCATACATGTACACAGATAAGGATGTAAAATATCATTCTTGGATAAATGAAAGTCGATGTAGATATTTAAATGTTTTTCAAAAAACTTTAGATAAAACAAAGAGTAGGGCCTACTTAGATAGGGCAGAAATTTGATGGGTTGCTATTAGAGGTGGAACGAGACAGGTTTTTTAAGTTCGAGACGAGACTCGAGACACTGTCTTGTGAAAAGTCGAGACTCGAGACACGAGACAGTAAAATAATGAGCATTTGGTGATGATTGCACTACACAAGTACTAGCTACTCGGTATATATAAATTAATAAATCTATTTTTAAATTGAATTTTCACCTGGTGTAAGCAATTTAAATACAACATTTTAATTATTATAGTGATATGCATGTAGTTTTTGTAAACAAAAGTGACACAAACAGCTCTAAAATACCGAAGTTATATATTCTAAGAATTTTGAGCTTGATTGATCATAATTATTATAAACATATTGCTTTGTACATGTATATTTTTACCATCTATTGAATAGTTCTTACTTTTTAATGTAATGTGTAATGAAACCGATAGCCGTCGCTCTATAAAGAAATACCGCAACTAAAAGAACACACGATTACACTTTCATTCTTATCGTTTCATTAATGTTAAGTTTTGTTTATGTGTTAACTGTAGTATGTGAATTATATTTAAATTGTACTCATGAAATTATATTAATTACTGTATACATGTATATTCTTATATTGAGTTAACAAAACGTCATTGTTAACCGAACACGGACTATGGTCGACACGGCCTTTCGTTTGTTTCTCCGTGTCCGGGCAAGTTTTACCCGCGATTGGTAGTATATACGTAAAAGAGGCCCGAATTTTATGAAGGTCAGTTGGTGTTTAGACACGATACGATAAAATACAGACATTTTACCCGCAAAAGTTATCCAATTTATTAAATTGGATTATCCGAAGAGCAATTAGATACGACCCGGTATCTGTTTTAAGAGCACAGAACCGAACTAAAATATAACAGGGCCGTTGTCTGGACTACATGATTAGACTCAGTGGCCAACATAATCAATAGCAACAGGTAGTAACGGACCGGGTAGAACTTTAAAGGCAGCTGCCCACAATCTGTTACAATATATGGAGTTGTTGCTACCGCAAGAAGCCATGTTTAAACGACCGTGCGCAGGCGCTTTAGTTCTATTTCCTGTCTCGAGTTTGGCAATAGTTAACTCGAGACGAGACCGATACGAGACGAGACAGGTCGATACTCGAGACGTCTCGTGTCTCGTTCCACCTCTAGTTGCTATTATCTCTTTATTTAAACAATGGAGTAACCTGTGCATGCTTCTACGCTGAAAGAAAACAGCCATCAATCTTTATTCTGTTAAACATATCAGTGATAATAGGTACAATGAATGATGTTGAGTGGTACAAGTAGTAGAGTGTCAGTATTCATAACTGGAGGTCAAAGGTTTGAACCCAGATCACAGCATCTTTGTAAAGGCGTCGTAATTTTTACCTGTTTTGTGTTTTTTTTTCATGGGACTGTTTCATACAACTTACAAAATCAGAGTCCTGGAATATTGTAGATTATTTAGAATATTATAAATTTTCAAAGAAATTAGTTATCATCTAGTATATTCAGATAGCTCAGCTGAAATTGCTGTATACTACAGAGATATCACTGCCCGTCCTTAGGATCTTTATATGGTGCATGTACATGTAGATTACAACCGATAGCCTGCATAAAGTTGGTGAAACAGAAAGTAAATTTCTTCTTTCTGGCACTAACAACAATGGTAACCAATGCAACATACCTCATCACTATGAAAGAAAGTCTAAAATATGACAGACAAATAAAACATGACTGAGTTTAAAGGAATATAGGACACAATAAGCACTGATTGTGGCTCTGCCGCAACGTCCTACCGTTAGAGTACTATCTCCTCCGGTACGATTTACTACTAATAGCCTACCATGCAAGAACCATCTGCCACTACTACTACTACTACTACCAAATTAATAACAAGTGTAATTCCCAGACAGATGAGCAGCCTACTACAAGAAAAAGTTAAAGTTTTAGATAAACAGATGTACTTGAAGCGCTAACCTTGACTGAAATGAGTAGAAAGTGTCAGAACTTGTGAATAATGACCTTTTGACCTTTATGCTGCTTTGCCTGTGTTCAACAATACAAATAAAACTTTATAAACTGCACTGCTTATTTCTACCCCATATTTGAATTTGATTGTAGAATAACTGGTTATTATTTTTCAAGAACGTTTTTGAAGCATTACTTGAAATTTTGAACTTTTGTATTTTGGTTTAACGATTTAGGCTGAAAGATTTTTTCAACACTGCTTATTAGATCCAGCGGTTAATAAAATGTAACTAAAGTATTTATTGTTTTGTATATTGCTATTAGTTAATTATGATCACCACGGAAATAATCCAGTGAGCGTAGACAATGTTTTTAGGGCAAGGACAATGTTTTTAGGTACATATCGATATATGTAAGGGCCTGTCTGTCATATGTATGTCTATTTAAAGCGATGAAGTTTTAGGAACAAAACACTTCAATCTAAAACACTTCATATAGTTCATACTTGAACGAAGCTTCATACTTGAATTGAACTCGCGAACCTGGCTCTTTGACAAGGCATGGTATACACTGCACCAAACAATCTAATTGTCATAGTATGAAATTATTGTGCACATACTTATTACACTAGCTAAAAATGCACCTATCATTTCCAAAAATAATATAGGTTAATACTATCAAGCTTGAAGATCGTAATTGCGTGAGAGATCATGACACGTAACAATTGTAAGCAAAATTACAAGCACAGCTGTTATTATTCTCATTAAGCACAGCTTGAGTTACTAGCTTTGTTATTAGCATTTGTTACTAGCTTCTCCTTTGTTTTTCTAAAGGTTGAAATCTTTTCCCTCTGATTGATTGTAAAATGTTAGTGGCCGGATTACTCGCAAGTATTTGTATTGTTGTACAAAAATACATGTAATAATACAGCAATGAAAAAAGAAACTGTTTTGTGTTTGTTGTAGTTAGAATCATTTGTTTTATGAATACTCGTGTGGGTGGAAGGTCATAAAATAAGCTAGTAAGGAGTTTCAGTATTATTCACTAAAAATTATCAGGTGTGAGATAAATCACCATTATATGATAATATCGTTTATACGATTGGTGATATATATTTGAATGGTGGTAATTTTTACATCATCTACCCTAAAGGTTGACTTGTAACAAAGTTTATATAACAGTTTTTTTGGTATCAACAGGTATTAGGATGCACCATGTCTTACTTTGCAGCATTGTAGGTTCCAAGTATGTAGAAATGATTAAAAGCTCCTTAAAGCTGAAAATGAACAGTTAAAAACAGTTGTGGGTTGGCACCCCTTTATTTCGATGATGTTATAGTTTCTGCACCAATTGTAATTGAATGAAATGAAAGGTTGATAAAAGCCTCAATATAACACTTCCTGTTGCAGTTGTTTATGACAAACACTTCTCGTTCTACCAGAAAGTTTTACCGGAAAGCCCATTTTAAACTTAGATGCTCGCTACTTTACTGTTTTATTTCAGCTTTGTCTAATCATCTAGTCATAATATGATGATGTGACGCATATTTTCCAGCCAATGACACGGAAAATTTTTACAGTTTGTTTTGACCATCACAAGTGGCCAACAGGCTCCTCATGTTTATTAGAGGATGATTTGGACCACCACGAGCTAAGGTTAAAAAATTTGCCTACATGTAATATTTAGGCTAGGTTTTGAGATATCAGTGCTCAAAGAGACAGCATTACAATAATAATGAAATAGACACATAAGGACAATAAACATGGGTATTTTGAATGTGTGAACTGAACTTTGGAAAATATTTGGACGAACGAGGTTGCATGAAAATATAAACAGAGGCACACCGTGTTTAACTACCTCCTTTTTGTGCCGTTTTTATAGGGATTCCTACCTATGGCGCTTTTGTGATGGCAGTGATTAACTGTTCGTTTTTGAGTTTTTAAGAGCTTTTAATCCCATATTTACATATTTTGAACCTACATTACAGCAGAGTAGACATAGTGAACCTTTTGATAGCAAAGAACTGCAATGGGAATTTTGTTGCAAGTCAACCTTTATTTATCACCATATTGTGAAGCTCTTGTTACTAATCTTGTAACTAAATGTTTGTAGTGTCCTTGACTTCTGTTTTTTGTCAACAATTCAAAGTTACATTATAGGTATTTCCAAGATTAATGATTTATGCATTGAAATAAAAGATGCTAAAATTGACTACCTTTTGGGTCACGGTCACTTTTTAACTCAACTGCAGTCGCTTGAGGCCTAGAAAAAGTAAATACTTTGCCATACGAGCAACCCATCCTTTGACATATAAATGTTAATATAGAGGTCAAAATTTAAAAAATACGGTACCAAGTAGCAGTTGAAAGCTTTTTTGTGGCAGAAACCTGCGTTGTTGGCTACTGAAATATTTTTACTTCCATTGGGAAAAGCTTATCTGAATATAATTGTTTGAATCCCTCAGCAGTGAGTTTTTCTACAACATCAAATAGTTTTACAGCAATTACCTTTACGCAAATTTAGTGAAGAAAAATCGCGTCGGATGTATTCGGCTTTTAAAGTTTCTATGATTCTGAGTGGAAGCAGCTCCAAACCTTTTCAAAGCATGAAAACACAATGAATGGAAATCTAGTAGCGTGTATTATGAAGGGCTAAAAGGGCAGGCGTCCACTTCGATAGTTTATGTTGTCACCTGATTGTATGACAAACAATGTTAGGTTTAAACAGTAGCATATACAAACGCTGTATAGAAAAGGACAACAATACTTTATATTGGAAATGGTAAAAGGTTGAGCAATGAACGAAGCCGGGGATTGCCGTTACTATAAAGGCAGCAGGGACAAAGGTAAGATGTACTTTAGTTATGTCTCATGACAAACACCGGGCAAGAAGAAACTCAGTGAAGGGCAGAGAAGGGAATCCATCTGCTACTAAAGCTTAAACTCTTAAATACTGTGTACTAACTGAATGCTAGCTGCTTGGCCAGGGTAATAAAAAGTTGCTATGCAAGAAATGCAATTGTGTTCAATGTATACAACATTCACCATTCTAAATATTAGAAATTTCTCTGTCATACAGACCATGCCTGATAATGGAATAAGTGGTAATGGAAAAAAGAAATGGCACTGCTGGTTGTTGAAAAAGCAGTTGTCAGCAGGAATTGGCAGAGTATAGTGTAAATGAAAGTTGTTCAAGATGACATAAAATAAATTTGAGGGAGCACGACTTCAAAAAGGTGCAAATAACAATTTTAACAAATATAGATAAGTTAGATAAGTTCAGCGTTCTGTTAAAGGTCGCGCAATCTAGTCTCCTCTTTTTTACGTTGTAGGATTTGGTCATTGATAGCTAATCGAGTGATGCGCTCCCTAGCGAAGTTGTTAACGAGTAAGTCATTAATGTTTCGAACTCGAGAGAGAGAACAACAAACGATATTGCAGCGGTCATTTTGAGGTGTCTTATATCAATGACAGCATTAGCCATGGTAAGACCTTGACTCTTGTGTATTGTCAAATCCCAAGCTAGATTGAAAGGAATACCTGTGCGACTAAGAGTGGCATGGCCAGCAGTCCAAGTACGTTTGATAGGTGTAACTGGAAAACTGTTGGGGTGTTCGGGAAGAAATGTTGGACCAGTATAATCTGGAATTAACAAATAATGGCCACTGCCTCGGCTGTGACGTGGTGTTCTGGGAAGTTGTTTGTCCATGGTAATTGTCAAGTTGTTTTGAAATTAAGTTCAAAAAGTCAACTATGCAAAACAAAAGGTTGTAAAAAAATCACACTTAATCTACTACTACCTCAAAACTATTTTTGACAACAATAAATCACACCTAATCTACTACTATCTCAAACTTATGTTTTACAACAATAAAATAAATACTAATCAAAGCTGTAGGCCTAGCCTACTGTAATGTATGTACTTTAACAACAACAATAAGGAAAAATGTTTATTATAAATCTGAAATGCAAAATTAGAAGTAAAATGGCAAGCTACCGTGTACTATACACAGTTTGAAAGTTGGTTGTGTTGAATGTAGACTGGTTTTGATAGCGATCTTTAACAAAAAGCAAGTATGAGCCTTCACGCGTCTGGGAGTTTTCTGCAAACTGGAGCAAAATTAAAAAATGTTCTCGTCATAAAGGGGCATTGTAGTTCGGCCATAGCTTGTACATAAGTTGTAAAGAATTTCGGCTAACGTTTTAAATAATTTAATGAAACCTTGGGTAATTGGACAAAAAACATAGGCTGATAAACTGTGTACCACAATTTCGTACCTGCAAATCGGTCTACGCCTCAAACGGTCTACGTTTATTACAGAAACCTTTGGATAAATTCGATTAATTATTCTAATAATTAACTCTAACAAAAATATTAGAAACCTTAGCAAGTAAACACTGACATAGACTGGTAAAATGAGCACATTCTTCTCGTGAAATGCGCACTGCCAAATAGTTCTACTATCTGTCACACGGCTTTATTGGCGTATCGTAGGTCGGTCTTATTATTAAACCAAGCTTTTCAAGCGTTTTGGGGCAATTTTTGGTTGAATTAATTTGTCTATTTATGTGTAATCTGATCAGATGGGTAAGTTTTAAGATTCTGTCAAAACTTTTCAATTACCTGGTAATATATTTAAATAGGTTTAGATGTGTTTTGTATCGTTATTATACTTAAACGACTCTACAAAAAAATGGTTAAATTTGTTGATGAGATTTTGGAACAAGGATTTGCGACGTTGTTGATGAATAATTTTGGTAAGTTGTGTGCGAATGCATTTATCATAAAAACTCTAAAACATTCGCTCCGCTCGTTTGGTAGTGAGATTAAAGTTCATATCATAAGAAACTTGTTTTTGGCAGTTCAAACAAATTTATAAAAAAATAAAACAATTGTAAAGGTGTTTAAATGTGAAATATTAGCAAGTAAGGCTGGATAGTCAGCTATATTACACTGAAAAATGATTTGTTTCTGACATGTTTGATACGAACTGAGAAAACCAAGTAAAATTTATGAATACGTGGATTTAACACTAACAATGGGTGCATAGAAGTGGGTTTATGAAAAAGCCACTGGTGCAGCAGAAGCTATATATCAAATTTTTGAATACATTGAATTTGAATTATTATATTATTATATATATATATAATAATACAATAATTTCTTCCAGTATCGATAATCCCTTTCAATACAGTTACAAAGGTAAACACGAGATATTGGTTGTTAGTGTTGACAGCATTTAGTGAGTGCCCCTGGTAAGAACTGAAAATTGAAGGACTGTAACAGCACATTTGAAATTGTGAAAGTACAGTAGAAAATGATGAATTCAAAAAGCGATGTTATGTTTATAAGGTTTTTAAACATCTAAAAAATTGTAATAGTAGTTGATAATAAAAGGTACATACTTAGCTAGTAACCGGCAATTGCAATAATGATAGACAAGGTAATTAAGATTTTATAAGGATAGTCTAGCATAATCTGCAGATGCGCCTGTCATAAACTTAGGTTCCAAGTTCAGATGCTGTGTGATGCATATTTTTCATTCTATTATGTTAACTGCTATAACTGGATATAGCGATGACAGATAAACAAAACACAAACATGGAGATTTATATATAGCCTAGCGTAGTACAGGTATTATGACTACTATTATTATTAATCGTGTTTACTAGTACAGTCAATTACTCATGATGATCTCTCACAGGCAACTCCATGCACTGTGAGAGACCATCATGAGTAATCAATATGTGCATAACTAATTTATGAAGTGGTATGACAGCTGTGAGAGGTAGTGGTTAGTGTGCGGGTGTGTCAGGCTGGGTGATCAGGTTCAATCCATGGCTGTCGCCATGTTGTTCAACAACTATTGAACATCAATAATAGAACAAAGTTTTAAAGACAAGTTTAACTAGTTCAGTCTGAGTATTACAGATGGGTTTGAACGAGGCTTACGATTGTGTGAAAGCAAAGTGGTGACCCATATGAAAACAATGATGTAAAATGGTACTCTATTAAAAATGTAACATAACTATTATTTGACAATCAACTTATTGTTAACGTTTGGTTAACACCAAACGTTAAAAGGTTGTTAATAGACAGCTAATGATCTGCTTTTTTCCACATAAATATAATGACAGTACAAATAATGGAATATATAGAATGTGAACACCTTGAGTTAACCCTTTAAGGGTTAAGCACTGAAGTTAAGCCTTCATCACCATCTGCCTGAGGATCAGGTTCAACTTATGTGTGCAGCCATGCTGATCAACAACTATTGAAAATCAATAATAGAACCAGATGAATAAAGATTATGCATAATCAATTATTGTCAACCTTTCAACACTAACAATGTCTTATGGTGCCACTCAGTTTTCTACACAAATGTATTCCCTTGACTGGTGATACCGGCAAGTTCATGCTGTTTTTCTTTCTTCAGATTTTACATTGTGAAGCCCATGTCTTTATGAGGTGATGCCGGCATATTTACATAAGGCAGCATTGCAAAGCCACTATCACAACTGCGTCGTGTAAACAGTATTCTATAGAAAGCAGGTACAAGGTGAATGTGGCTTAGGCAATAGCTATGCATAAAAATGTCTGGATACAATGAAAAGATATGTGAAAAGTTGATTGATTATGTTAGGGTGTCAGTACGGTGTTTTTGAAAATAAGGTCAGTGTCTCACAGAGATATATTTTTAATTCTGTCATTGTATTATCAATTGGTAGAATTGTTCTGAAGTGACAGAATGTATTGGGTAAAATTCCTAGTATATTCAATATAGTTAGAATGACTTTGATAGCCATTATCTAGCTGAGTTTTATCTCAATCTTTAAGTGTATATATTTAGCTTCTCCAAATTATACTATTATTATTATTATTACTATTAGTGTAAAAGTTTTTCTTCGCAGTCGTGTGGTGGTAGGTGACTGGTTTTAGTCAGTGTTGAGTCCGGGTCTTAGCAAAAGGCCAAAGGTTCCAACCTCTTCCTCAATTCCACTAAGAGAGGACCTTTCTTAAAATGTGAGCTGTTCCTAAGATGGCTGTCTTCTGTATAGTCTCAAAAAACATGTTCACTCCCACCTCGGCCAAGTATGCTATATGCCTCATTGATATTGTTTCGAGTGCAACAATTACTATTGGTATCACTTCGGTTTTCCCCTTCTACAGTCTGTTTATTTCGAACCAAAGCTCTTTGTATTTACCAATCTTCTCATCTTCCTTCTGTACTACCCTTGTGTCTCCAGGTATTGCTATGTCTATGACTTGACACTGTTTGATTTCTTTGTTTATTAGTATCAGGTCTGGTATTCTAGCTTCAATAACCTTGTCTATCCGCATGTTGAAGTCCCATAGCAGCTTCACTTTCTTATTCTCCAATACAGCTTATGCACGGTGGTCGTACCATTTTTCTGTGTGGGGCAACTCATGTTTCTTGCATATACTCCAGTGCACTGCACTTGCCACTTTGTCATGCAACCCTTTATATTCTGTCTGTGCGATCTTATTGCATTCGCTGACTATGTGGGACACTGTTTCATCTTTCTGCTTGCACAATCTGCTTTTCGGATTGTTTTTTAACTTTTCTATCTTGGCCTTCCTATAGTTGGTTCTTAATGCTTGATCCTGGGCAGCAATGATCAGGCTTTCAGTCTCTCATTTGAGACATCCCCTCATCATCCATTGCCATGTCTCCTTTGCTGCTTCATCCTCTGTCTGTCTTAGATGTTGTCCGTTCCTTGGCTTACCTTGCCAGTTTTGCTTTCGTTCAGTTTTCTGATGGTTTCTATACTCTTGTCATTCATATATATATATATATATATATATATATATATATATATATATATATAGCCATTCATATAAAAGCTGCTTTTTGAAATCAATAATCTTTAGCATCTAACCAATAATAACTTACTTTTTCCATTGTCTAGATGGTGGGTGAATTTTCATCTCACAAAACTTATTATTTAGGAGTCCAGCAGCTACGAAAATATAAAGCATTGTGACTTTTCTCAAATATACAGCTTTGATAAATTGGTAATAATTTTGGTTGTGCTATTCATTATCTGTATTTTTTATGCATTCAAAAAGAAAACAATTTACAGTGTGCATGTTAACATGTACACTTGGCTAATGGTAAAATAGAGAGTAAAAGTGGCATTAAACAAGCTGAACATGACTAATATTAAATATATTATTTACATGTACTAAAATGTACATACTTTACCTTCAAATGTTGTACCATAGAAGTGTTATGAATGTAGAAAAAAGCGCTAAATCCATTTTATACTGATTCTCAGCAGTAAAGTGATTGGCTAATTAAAGTTGCTCTATTTTTCTGAATTTTTTTCACACTGTATCATCTGTAAACTGTATCACCTTCACCTTGTATCACTTTCACACCGCATCACCTTCACACCATATCAGCTTTGCGGTGTATCACCTTCTCACTGAATCACCTTTACACTGTATCACTTTTACATTTTATCACCTTCACACAGTATCACCTTCACATTGTATCACCTTCATGCTGTATCACCTTCACGCTGTATCACCTTCACATCGTGTCACCTAATACACTGCATCGCCTTCCCACTGTTACCACCTTCACATTGTATCACTTTCACATTTTATCACTTTCACACTGCATCACCTTCACACCGTATCACCTTTACACTGCTTCACCTTCACACTGAATCACCTTTACCCTGTATCACCTTCACATCGTGTCACCTAATACACTGCATCGCCTTCCCACTGTTACCACCTTCACATTGTATCACTTTCACATTTTATCACTTTCACACTGCATCACCTTCACACCGTGTCACCTAATACACTGCATCGCCTTCCCACTGTTACCACCTTCACATTGTATCACTTTCACATTTTATCACTTTCACACTGCATCACCTTCACACCGTATCACCTTTACACTGCTTCACCTTCACACTGAATCACCTTTACCCTGTATCACCTTCACATCGTGTCACCTAATACACTGCATCGCCTTCCCACTGTTACCACCTTCACATTGTATCACTTTCACATTTTATCACTTTCACACTGCATCACCTTCACACCGTATCACCTTTACACTGCTTCACCTTCACACTGAATCACCTTTACCCTGTATCACCTTCACATCGTGTCACCTAATACACTGCATCGCCTTCCCACTGTTACCACCTTCACATTGTATCACTTTCACATTTTATCACTTTCACACTGCATCACCTTCACACCGTGTCACCTAATACACTGCATCGCCTTCCCACTGTTACCACCTTCACATTGTATCACTTTCACATTTTATCACTTTCACACTGTATCACCTTCACACTGTATCACCTTCACACCGTATCACCTTTACACTGCTTCACCTTCACACCGTATCACCTTTACACTGCTTCACCTTTACACTGAATCACCTTCACACTGAATCACCTTTACCCTGTATCACCTTCACACTGAATCACCTTCACACTGAATCACCTTCACACTGTATCACCTTCACACGGTATCACCTTTACATTTTATCACCTTCACACTGTTATCACCTTTACATTGTATCACCTTGAAACAGTATCACATTCACACTGTATCGCCTTCACACTTCACCTTCATTCCCATAACAACTTTGAAATTACACCAGAATTACCAAAAATCACCAAGACATCTCTAGCAATGTCATAGGCACTAAAGGCTGTGCAAAAATACTTTCATGCGCTACATATGGTGTCTTTGGTTGTCCGGTAACTAAGCACTAGATATAATATTTTTGACAGGCAGGCAACCAACTCAACCCAAGAATGGAAAACATTCCACTTTATGATCCAGAAGTGAATGGTAATGAAATAACAGGTATGATAACTCTGATGAAGAATTGATATTTTAAATAAATTGTTAGTGAATTTTGCAGCATGTAGGAAAGACATCATTTATTTTCCTAACTGGACATAAATTACTTTAAGTCATTTATTAAACAATATGTCAATAAATATGAAAAATTTGGGTGTTTTCCCAAAGATACCAGCAAAAGTTTTATAATCATTTAAACTAAAGTATAACAACCAATACTGTAGTCTGAAGAATAGTGAGATAGGTAAACATTTTGCGTGACAAGTAAATTGTATAGCAGTGTTAATATATGGCATATAAAAACCATGGAATTTTAATCTATCAAGTTGAAAAAATCTCTCATCAAGTGTTTTTTAAGTTTACTTTGCTATTAGGTATCTACCAGGTGTTTTATATTATGTTGCAAATCAAGGAGACTAGATTTTACTGCAGACCTTTGAGCTGTAATACGGTATGACTAATTCTTCGTCTGAGTACCTCAAGGCTGTAATTTGGTATGACTAATTCTTCCATGGAGTACATTAGGGTTGTAACATGGTATGACTAACCCTTCCACTGAGTACCTTGGGCTGTGAGGTGGTATGACTAATTTTTCTACTGAGTACCTTAGGGCGGTAACACTGTATAACTAATTATTCAACTGAGTACCTTTGATGCTTTGCAGGCACTATTACACCAAGTGAAGGGAGTCTAAAGATTGAAACTGGAGAGACCCCAATAAATCTCCTTAATTTGTATGTGTACTTTATATCTACTTATTAATAGGTTTCTGTAAACTGTACATTTAGAATATATACACGTACAAACTTGTCCCTACCCTCTGATTAGCTCAATATTACTTAGTTGGAGTATATCATGGCACTTTTCGTCATTTTGAACACAAGGACATTCATCGTCTTTCATTTGCAACCTTTGATCGCGTTTCAACTGCTTGGTGAAATACCTAGAAGTAGTTTTGGACTGCCCAACTCTTTTATTACGTTCTTATCAACCACTTTCTGAACAGAGAAACAAGTTCAAAATTCTAATGTTAAAATTGAATTCAACATGTCATAAAAACTGCTGATAAATATCTTGTTACGCTCATATCGCTTATATTTTGCTGTCTTTTTACAGTGGAGCGACATTAGAGCTTTTGGATGCAATAAATCTGCCAACTCACCTCCCACTTGTTAAAGATCTTTTAATAAATATGCATCGATAAATATCTCTACCAGTTGATATTGTAATGATCCTCTGTTTAAGGATTATTAACTATAAGTGCTGGATTGGTGGTTCAAATAGTTGGTTTATGATTTGCGAATTTAGAGGACTGTATTTTAGGTGTAGATTTAGTGTTAGGAATTAGACTGGTTTGTTTTAGTTAAAAACTTTAAAACAGATTATATTTATTAAAAATTCAAACTTTCAATAGCAAAAAACATAAAATATATAAAGGCTAATCAAGTCAATGGCAGATGCTAATTGCGCAAGTCTAAAAATATAAAAAGTAATACAAAGCAGAGTGATACTTAGAGCGTGAGTAAAATATGGAATTCTAATAGTTTCTGATTTACGCATGCTTATATACGCTTGCCTAGTCATTGTGACATATTTCGAAGCTTCCTAGGCAGTAAGCGATAAGTAAAAATAAGCAAATAACATTTATATTTATACTGTGCAGTAAAATAAGAGGTGCTAAAAAATTAGAATAACAAACCGGTGTGTCAGGCTACCAAGAGTCCAGAAATCTGTCTCCGAATTATGTTAAAAAGGGTAATATAAAAGGGTATGAGTGGTTCTGCAAGAGTCGTATTATTCTCTTACGACAGGATTCATAAATATTAATATAAAAGTGGAAACACATTATGAGTTCCTTTGTCTCAGAATGACATGTCTTGATAGGCTGTGTAATCAAGGTTAACAAAAGGTGGGCGCTTCACAATATCTATCGCTTGCAATTAGCTTGCGATGACCTTATGGCCCGTGTCCTTCTTTGCAATTTGTTGGAATTTTCAATTATTATTTCCTTCTGAATTTGAAAAAAAATTTTTATTTTTTATTTATATTCAACAATGCTGCATAACAGCTTATTGCACTCGATGATATGTTTGCTAGTTTGCAGCCAAAACTAGTTTTTTATGTGCAACAGAAGTGGAGTTATGACCATCAATATATTATAATCCGTTTTAAGATGGCAAGGATGCTATTAACAATCATGCTACAAATCTGCATGTTTATAAGTTATATAATCGTAACTAGCTGTGCTACCAGGCAACTAGGCATTGCTCAAGTATAAAAAATATCTTAAAAAGATTGAGAGGTAATGAGAGTTGCATGCCACTTGCTAGTAAGCAGTAAGCTTATTAATAAGAACTACGGCTTCTCATGGCCTTACCCCATGACTTTGCATTTTGATCAAAAGTGTAGCGTAATTGCTCCCATATGGCAACATATATCACCTAGGAAATCTACCCAGCTGGTGAAGCTTAGGTAGCAAGGCAGTCAAACTGGTGAGTGTTAGGTTCTGAGATCAAATCTTCTGCTTTTCAATTTCAATAGCTATAACTGGACACTGTTACGGGTGATTTGGGAGAGTTTATATTATGCATAACTAATCCAAGTCCTCACACAACTTCAAAGTCATACTTTTCATTGTATTCTGTTTTGACTATATTCAGTTTGTGTACTTTTGCTTTGTCACATGGTGGTTAGTTTGGTTATTACTGGTTCAGCTACTAGGGAAGGTGTTAAGCGGTTGTAAGCAATACTAATATTTTCCAGTGAAAGTTAGATCTTTGTTCTATAAGTCCAACAATTAATATACACAACTAAAATAATTTTAAACAGTAATATTAACGACAACAGGTTAAAATAGCCAATAAAAGTTACACCGTTACTCGAACGGTTGTCCATGTTTGCTTGCTCGATCTCGGACGGCTGTGAGCTTCGATAGTCAGATGAGAATCATGGCAGTTCTTACGTATATATGCTCTGCTGTTGAGATAAGGAAGTAGAAGCGAATCAGCTGATGGTGGAAAGTAAGGCTCCATAGGTAGAGGGAAGAGATAGAAGCTCCAGAGGCAAAAAGAAGAAGAAGGAAGGTTTAAATGGAAGAGGGGCTCCAGAGGGAATAGAGATGGAGGCTCCAGAAGCAAAGAGAAATAAGATGAATGCTTCAGAGGGAAGAGGAAGGGAGGCTCCAGAGGCAGAGGAAATCGCCTCCGCAGGCTGAGGGAGTCTCAGCATATTCTTGCGAAAGTGAGACAGATTGATAGGTAGAGAGAGAGAGAGAGAGAGAGAGAGAGAGAGAGAGAGAGAGAGAGAGAGAGAGAGAGATAGAGAGAGAGAGAGAGAGAAAGAGAAAGAGAGAGAGTCGTTGGAGTTCTCTTCTATATATATCTTGTTAGCCTGTGAGAATGTGTTTAAGAGCTCAGTTTCTGTTCATTATGTTGCAGAGGGTTTGCGATTGAGTGAAGTTGCTTTAAGCCATGGAATTTTGATGATTAGCAATAACGACTAACTCCAATTTTCCTTGTCGTGTCTGGTACAGGTATAATATACTTCCGCAGAATGTTTCTAAGCATCTTCTAGATGAGTATATGATGATTGTCTTTATTGCTCATCCTCTAATTTCTTAGGTGTCCTTGTAATATTGCGCATGACTTCGGTGTTCAGTCCTTTCTCCATTATGCTATCTGCATTTGCTAATACTGCTATACAACAGCATATACAGCGACTACTGCACAACCTTTGAGAAATATATATATATATATATATCATTAGTACTCATATATCATTGAGTATATATCATTTGATATATATATATATATATATATATCAAATGATACAAACATGTATTTATGATCAAGTGACATAAACAAACCATATTTACTTATTTTACATGCAGAAACAAAAATTAACGTTTAAAAAATAAATCTCCATTATTTGTTCGGAAAGCTATGTTATGATTGTTGCTTTCAATGGATTGAACATCTTCTAGTAGTCCAAAACCTTCCACAACATATTTTTATATCAATTTTTCTGCACAGTTGAACTACTCAATAATATAATCCAAACATACTACTTTTTCCGAGCAAAACTTTTACAGACTGCATTCAGCACAAATGCAACATGTAAAAATTTGCTTGCTAATCGTAACCTGTCGCCCAAAACTTGCCAACCATTTTTAAAAACATGTATTTAGAAATATTAAAACCACATAAAACAAGCAGCTACTATTAGTCTGAAATAGTTAGTCGGAGACTAATGGTAAATCCTTGTTAACTTGCAAGCAACACCATATTAATCTTTTATATGGTGTTGCTCACAAAGTTTGTCCACCAACGCAATCTTAAGCGGTTTTTATATAGGCCCATATACTTCAACGTCTCAAAATTTTGTTAAACAAGAAACTACTATTAGCCTGAGACCATTATTGATTCTTTCTCGGTTGCCACTTTCAAAGTTTAAGAGAAACAAAAGGAAAACCTTTGAAATTAGACAACAAAAGAATTGATTGCTAATAATGTAAACGATTAATTGTTAATACGATTTTGTGAACGCTTGTTTACTGATCACTTGATATTATGGGTTCATAAAGATCCAAGATAGTCAAAGTGAAGGTCAATTGGAGCTAGCGTTCAAATAGAGGGGCACAGTAATTTTCCACCCTTTCCTCATTGTGGCGTTCAAAAGAGGTGGCATTCGTGTAGAGGTTTTACAGTATACGCATATGTGCTTATATGTAGAAAAACCAAAAAATATATTTAAATTCAGGTTATAAACATTGGGCTTTGAATAGTTACAGTAAAATGTATTAAACATGCGTTTTACAGATTGGCTCTACAGGCTGATTTGAGAGTGTTGGATCTCAGGGGCAATACCTCTATTGGCCAGAACTTGAGAGGTGTCATCAGATTGCCAGAGTCACTAAAATCTCTTGACCTGAGCGACTGCGCCCTAACCACGTTTCCGTAAGTTGTAATACGTACAAATGTGATAGCCCACAGTAAAGGATAAAAAATAGTTAAACATAAAAATTGAAAAATATAAGATATACAGTAGGAGATAACGGATTCGCTAAAATAAACTATCAAAAAACAACTTTAAGTTTATCACCAAACTAGCAATGTGGATTGGTAAATCATACTGGAAAAGAGCTCAACATTCATATGAGACAAAGATGACCTCACACTAAAAACTGTGTTCATCAATGGTCTCAAACTGAATGTGAGTAATCTATTTAACGCTAGAGTTCTCTGGGTCAGGGCTTATTCTATAATCACGTTTTGTTGGATAACAACGATGAACTTGCACAGGATTTTAATAAAATTTATCAAAAAATATCAGTATTTTTCTATCATTCGTCATTGTTTTTAATGTTTGGGATGGGCTGACATTCAGGATGTTTCAAGATTAAGTCAACAAAGTTGATTGTGAGAATAATACACAGCAAAATTGCATGCCAAATGACATCACTAGTTGCTATCGTTGCTATAGCTGGTATCAGCTAATTAGGATATTGCGTTCAGGTTGCAGTGTGACGCACCTCTATTTTCTATTTCACTACCTTTATTGCATTCAATTTAAAGCGTTACGCATTTCTTCCGTCAGTCTCTTTGCAACTATAAATGTCATGATCACACTTTTGCCTAATCTGAGTGTTTTAACTACAATCCTATTTTGTAGGATTTAATATTGAAACATCCTTTAATGAGTCCTTTAATTGAGCTCGACTGTCAAAAACAATTACAAATGGTAGAAAAAAACATACTTTCTGATCAAGTCAATCAAAAATTAAGGTAAGTTCTTTTTGAAACTGTCAATCTTTGCAGGTAGTGCACAGCAAAAATAGATCCGTTTTAAAATCCAAGCCCTGCATGTTTTCCTTGACTTAAATCATGCTAAAAACAACTTGCTGTTTACTTAATACAGAGAAGATTTTACATTACACTTGTAAAGAGATAATTACTCTCAAATGACTCTGACCTGTAAAACAGTATGAGACAGGAACATAAACACAGTACTGTCACATACAAAGTATGGCATAACTTGATTTGAACTCTCCCACTCTGTTGATAAAGTGCTGATGCATATGACATGGTTTGATTTGAACTCTTACACTCTGTTGATACAGTGCTGATACATAAGAAATGGTTTGATTTGAACTCGCACGCTCTGTTGATACAGTGCTTATACATATGACATAGTTTGGTTTTCAAGTGACTAAATTTTTTCTAGATTTATTGTTGGGCCTAAGCTAAGACGGTTAAACTTGTCTAACAATGACTTTTCTCGAGGTTTACCTGAAGCTGTTGGAAGTATCACCTCACTCAAGGTTCTTCAGTTGATGACTTGTCACTTTTCAAGCCTGCCTCAAAGGTGAGTCACATAGTTTTTGATCAGCTAACTCAAACTCATAACTCATCACTTCCTTACAGCACGCACGGGTTCAGTTTATTCAGCCTTAATGAATCAGTTGAACACCTTTTAGAATATATGTTAAACAAGTTGAATAAGTTATCAAATCTAATCTAGACATACCAAACATTTGAAGTACTTTTTCTGCCAATACAAATTGTCTGAAAATATTAAATCTTATTATTCAACCAATTTTTTATTTTGGACAGTTTTTTGAATGCAAACTTTTGTTGGACTTGTCAAAATTTAAGCAGCTAACATATGTTATGTTACCTTCATACTGCATGTGGGTGTTTCTGCCACTTTCTATTGTTGCCCAACCCACACATGATTCAATTCTGAGTAACACTCTCTGGCTAGTTTCTAAACTGACATTGTAAATTGAAGCAACTCCTCCCAAACTTGGTCCCACCAGGCTCTTCGAAGGACTAAAATATGTCTCCGTGATATTTTAGTGAAACTCCAATACAAAAACTTTTAGGAACTGTTGAGAAAATTTATTAGAAAACACTGTCAGAATTTTTTGGATATTTTATTGCTTTGTTATTCAACAACCTGCACAATTGAGTTAGATGATGTTATAATTTGTGAAAAAACCTAATACAGAAAGTAAATAACTCCAAAGTTTCTGCAAAAGAATTCAGTGAACTAAAACTTGAAATTATAATTTTTTATTTTACAATAACCACTTCTCCTTCTCTAAGTACCATTTTCTGTGAAAACGAAGTCAACCATGTTTCACCCCACCTCCTATAAACATGACTGTCCTTGGCAGGTTTCAACAATGGTTTGCTTCTGTCGAGTGTTTTTATTGATACACCTTCTCTGGCTAGCAGGCCATTGGTTTGAAGCAAAGATTATCTGCCTTTAGTCCTGCAGCATTGTTGGGCACCTTCTTCCTTCACGCTGAAATTCAGATCGGGAGCCAGGTTAATCACCGATGACCAGATTCTACACAGGGTCTAATGTTGTTGGAAGTTTATCCTAACACAACCAATGGTCTTTAGGGGTTCTCGAACCACTGACAAACAGAACATTAACCAGCAAACCAACCATTGAGCCATGACTATTTCGTAACAATAGCTGTGCAGTACAAATTGAAGCAACAAGCTTGTTAAAATTATTAATTAGTAAAAGCGAACAAGTCAAGTCAAGCGAACAAACGCAATGAAGATTTTTCATGAAACTTTATAAAGGCTATTTCCAATGTATTCAGAACTGGCATTCATATAGTTGCCTTTTGCACCATTTAGCGTACCATTCTAAACACTTCTGGTAATTATTACCATACTAGCTGTTCTACCCATTGTTATCCGGGTAATAAAAATCTGCTTATAAACAATAAAAGATAACGAAAGTTGTCTGCCATTCGTTATTAGCCTTGCGCAATGCCAATGGATAATTTGTGTAGGTTTACTAATAAAAGCTAAGCCTCTCATGACGTTACGCCATAACATTGAGCTGTGACTGAAAGTGGTAGCCTATTTGATCCCATATAATGACATATATTGCCTAGCAAATATGTCAAGCTCATATGGTTTAGTTAGTAAGGTGTCGGACTGCAAACTGAAAGTTCCAATATCAAGTCTTCTGCCGAATGGATTATTTATGCCACTATTTTAATAGCTATACATGGACATACACAATGACGAACAACAAACATTGAGAAATTTAAATACAATTAGATTGTCATCTGTTCCACTTTCTACATGTTTTGACATTTATAAGCAAATTTTCATGAACAGCTTTAGTCAAATGAAAAGCTGACAATTCCAGATAACAACAATAGTGATGATTTGATGAGTGCATCGTACACAAAACAGAAATGGTAAAAATCTGCAAGTCAAGTGAATTTTGCTACTTAAACAACTTTATTGAATGTTTTATGTCTGCAAAAAAGAAACCAGCAATTGCGGATGATGTGATATTCCATTTTAAACATTTTTTACACTCAATACATTTTTATTTCGATGTGAACAGTTCTGAATTATGGACTGCTACAATTCCCGGTGTAAAAATCCTTATCTTTTTTAATAAAGCACCCATTTTATTTAGCAAAACACAGATTTCTGTTAAAAACCTCAATGTGTGCACAACCCCAAATCCACATAATTTGTGTCATGGAAATGAAGTAATGCAGAATTGATGAACTAAGTTATGTAAATAAAAATACTCTGTTTTAGTTTTGCTTCACTGAGCTGCCTGGAAGAGTTGAATATAAGTCATAATGAGCTGGCAAACGACAATATTCAGGTCATAGAAAACATGAGCTCTCTGAGAATGCTGAACCTGAGTAATTGTTACCTCAAAGGTCTGCAGCTTAGGTGAGACTGAAGGACAAATCCGAGATGCTGTCTGGAGAAATCAATTACTTATACTGCCAATTGCTGGAGTATTGAGTTACACCTGTCTAAATCATTCGGGAGTCAAAAACAATGATTAACATATAAAAACTTACGTATTAGGTTAAACTAAATCCATTTTAAGAAGCTACATAAAAAATCATTATGAAAGATTTTTTTGTTACTCAACATTAAATATGCGGGAAAATGAGCTTACTTATTAGGATGTTTCAAAATTAATGTTGACAAAACTCTATTGATGTTAAAATGCTCAGAACAAGCAAAAGTGCAATTTTGACGTCTATATTTGCAAAGAGACCAACAGAATGAAAAGGTGTTACGCTGCAAACTTAAAATGCTGCAATTTAAACCCGGTAAATGATATCAACTATAGCAACCGACTAGTGACACTTCGTATGTATTTCTGCATTGCAACTGCAACTAAGTTTGGTCAATTTTAATTTTGAACATCCTGGCAGTCAGATTATTTCAAACTTCGAAAATGATCACAAGTGATAGGAAAATATTGATACCTTCTGATAAAATATATTAAAATTTTGTTGAGACGCATCGGATACAAAAAAATGGTTGTGTGCAACAAGATTGTTATGACTTCAACTCTGATGCTCTGATTAATATAGTAACACCTTACCAACCGCACCAATCCACCTACTATTAGTGTTTGCAGAATAACCTTGTTTTCATAACCTTAAAGATGTAGTTGCGTCAAAATTTAAGTTGATCTTAAAAGAAAGCATTTTTTTTTCTCTATCAGTTGATATGTTGTTTGTTGTGTTACGCGATCGCATTGCCAAGATATTTGAAGATTAAAACCGAAAAAATCTGATCGCCGTAAAAACGCTCAGGCCACAAAAACGTGCCCAGCCTCGCCAAAAATGATGTCACGCGTTTGGCAACCTGTCTCTATCTCTCGTATTCACATCGGCTATTTGCGATAAAAGTCTAGTCTTACGCGGCTCTATTGGCATATATCTTATTTTGTATTTGCTCATGTTGGCTAGAATAAAATTTTAAATCCTGCTACAGATGCATTATTATGAATGTTTAAAAGGCCTCAAATAACGAAAATTGAAAATTTGTTCTACTCACTTTCTCCAAATGTTGTGTAAACATTTGGGTACCGACTACCAATTCTACCGGTCTACGGTAATTCTGTCAAGTCACTTTTGTAGAACGCGGTCTTTGTATCAGCACAGTTCTGCATCTACCCATACAAACGATATACAGCCTCCCATAAGCCCCGCCCACATTATGTCGCCTATTACCTATTGCCTACGTACTCGTTTCTTGCTAGTAGTATTCTTACCGAATACTAGATAAGTGAAATAAGCAAGCCACCTCTTTGAAAAGAATATAGACAGGGATAGAGTTTTAAGAATGAGAAGTCTGCTGCAAACTGGATTTGAACTCACATTCTCCAGTTCTGCGGACAACCATATACCATATCCGATACACTACAATATTCTGCAAATCATGTTTTGCATTATCTTCAACAATATTATTTTATTATATAATTTTTACAAGCAAAAATATTTTTATCTCGGCATAAAACTTTTATTAAAAATATTCATCAAGTCGTGGCCACTCAGATAGTATTAGCTGATACAATAAGACAAATTCATCTACTGCAACAAACTCAAACAAAACATCATGGCTTATGCAGCACGCATTCAAGTCTCTCTTTCCACTTTATGGCAGTTTCCACACTGACAAAGCTTCTTCGGCTGGTGGGACGACATAAACATTCTGTAATCAGTAAAAAAATGCAATAAATATATGTCATTCTAAAGCGTATCTATTGACAGCTTCCAAATTGGGAGTTAAATAGATTGCGAGTGTAATTTTAAAAACGAATAAACATTTAATAAAGGCACAAGTACGCCAAGCCAACGATTCGAAGCTTTGGTTCTGGAAATTAAAGATTTGCAATGATCAATCGATTTTACCCACTTCCTACGAGTGAAAATAATTTGTAATCATGACTATAATTTACCAAAGAAAATTCGAAAAAAATATTACAGCTAGGTAAAACGGCAGATAAGCTATGAAACGATGATTGGAGATAGCAAAGAATTATCATTTTATTAATTAGTATATGTATTTATGACTATAAAAAATATTACATTTACTAAAGTATAGAAGACTCTAAGTTAATTTACCTCCATTCTGTCTTCTTCTGCAGCAAAACGCTGCTGACGCCTGTCAGCTTTGGCCATAGGCTGTCTACTCTAATCTTTTACTAAAAGTTGCTCAGATAACTCTGAGTAGCGGTCGCTCGAACTTGAAGCCATTTTAAAACTATGTATAACTTAGTAATTGTTGAAACGCGTTGAATCAGTAACGAGTAATGAGATCTAATTAGGAGAATCTTCGAGATCACAGACAACGCGTTTTACGAGTGATAACATTTATTACGGCCTATATAAAAATTTCGCACGCATGATTGGCTAACGAATCGACCTCATATTTATCGCTTGTGGTTTCGTTTCAGATAACAAGCTTGTGACGTCACGAAATAGCCACCCGCTGGAACGTGAGCTTTTTAAAAGAGGGCCTCATTCAAACGCATATATCTCTGGACAGGGTTGGTCTACAAAGACAAAAATGGCATCAAATTGTAGCTGATGTTTTAGCCTTTTATGGGTCCAAATTTCATTTTTGACGCAACTACATCTTTAAGGACATCGAATATATTGTAATTCTCAAATGTTCCATTTCGATTTCAAATTTGCTGTTAGATATTTCACATATACACATACATGAAAGTATGTTTATATACTGTATACACTCACTCTTCAAGTTTTAGTAAATCTGTAAAAGCTAAATGTTTTTTCATGAGGGCAATTGTTTTATCCGGAATAAGAATTGCCTCTACATTCTCCCTCCATTCGGTCCAACAAAGTTTCAGACAAAAAAGTATGATATCTCATGTTACATTTGTGACAGTATTGAGAGGTACCAGTATCATCCATCAAAACTTTGAATACAACTAGTTTCTGCTGTAGCATTAATCTTTTCCATAGACACACTTTCATGTATACATTGAATATCTCTTTTCTTAATTTATTTGAATTGCAAAACACGGTTTTCTCATGATATGAAGTTTGAAATTTAGAATGGTAATTGTTGTTATATGTTAAATAAAAATAGTTTTTCTGCGCCAAAACATTTTGATTACGCAGGCAACACCGAGCATTACACTAATATATATATATATATATATATATATATATATATATATATATATACATATACTCATGCTACAGACAGTACTGTTTCGGCTATTGAAGCCTCATCTGTGAAGCTCAGAGCTTAGGCAAGAGACACACGACCTATTACCCTTGAAAGTTAACTTCCTGCCACGGAACAACTAAGTTGCCTCGCATACTTTAAGAAAGTCAATGTGCTGACACCAGAGTGCTCAAATCACAAAAGTGATGAGCTTTGCACAAAAGCTAATTATAGTGCCGCACCTCTCACAGAGCGCTCAACTAAAGCAAAGTGAGGGAGCATAGACTCATGCTACAAACAGTACTGTTTCGGCTGTTGAAGCCTCATCAGTGCAGCTCAGATCTTAGGCAAGGGACACAAATCCTATTACCCATTAGAGTTAACTTCCTGTCATGAAACAACTAAGTTGTCTCGCAGACTTTAAGAAAGTCAATGTGCTGACACCAGAGTGCTCAAATCCCAAAAGTGATGAGCTTTGCACAAAGGCTAATAGTGCCGCACCTCTCACAGAGCATTCAACCAAACCGAAGCGAGGGAGCATAGACTCAGGCTACAGACAGTACTTTTGGCTGTGCTACAGACAGTACTACGACAGTGTTTCGGCTATTGAAGCCTCATTAATGCAGCTCAGAGCTTTGGCAAGGGACATATATATGTATATATATAAATGTGTATATATATACTGTATATATACAGTATATTATACTGTATATATATACTGTATATATATGTATATAAATGTGTTTATATGTATACTGTATATATATGCATATAAATATTCTTTTTTAATAATCTATATATACATATATATAGGTTTACACATATGAATCTTTTTTTAATTTATATATATATATATATACTATATAAATTTAAATATTACAGGTTTCACTCAGATAACAATCTGAAAAATTTGAATCTGAGTGAAAATTGGTTCGGTGGCAAAGATCTGGAGTTTGGATCTGGAATGAAAGGACTGAAGAAACTCATGATATTAAATTCCCAGCTAGACCAGTTACCAATCGGGTTAGTTTCATGATTCTAGCTAGCTCCTGATGCAACTTTCTGCAAAACTATAGAGAACAACCAAATAAGCAAATTTTATCCGAAAGTGTTTCTTTTAATGTTTGACGTGATCTGATTACCAGGACGTATCAAGATTAAAATGGCTGTAAATATATTTAGAAGAAAAAGACAAGCTTGGACTTCTCTAAAAGTGACATCAGTGGCCGTGCATTTTGTTTATAAATGATAAATATTATATTGATCATTTCATGACTTTCATGACAATTTTCATAACATTGATGGTTTCATCGGTACCAGGTACTTATATGTTTACACAGCATTTGGAGAGAACAAGTTATATAATTTTTAACCAACTTATCTTTACATTATTTGAAACTACTTTATATATGTATATACAAAGTAAAACTATATTTGAAGCGTTATTTCACTAATCATTAACAAGCACACTATAGAGTATATGTTAATAGTGACTTGTAACTTTGCAACTTGAACGCAATAGCAATCTTGTAACAAGAAACAGAAAATGATATACTGATGTGACCTTTTGAGACCATCCTTTCCATCTGACCATATTACCTGTGAACAAATTTTGTTGATTTTAATCTTGAATTATTTTAGAAGATAATTTCAAACATCAACTAAAAATAATAGAAAAATGTAAGGTAAGCTGATCTCTAATTTTCTTTATTACAAAGTCTGCATTATTGATGTCAAAACTAAACATGTAATAACTGTTTTACAGTTTTGGCCTGCTGTCTAAACTAAAGGAGTGTGATCTCAGTCATAACAAGTTTGATGGTTCAGATCTTGAGTTTGGTGAAGGTCTGCGTTCACTGAAGAGACTCAATATCAATCAGTCCTGGACACAGACATTGAACATAAGGTTGGTCTGAAATATACCTCAATGAGTTAACCATGCTGTTTGATTACTTATAGTTAAAGTTTGGCATGCCCTTCTCCCTATTACAAAACTCAATATCTGTATACAGTGGACGCTACTGCAACATAAATAGTTTTTTTTGAGTAAATATGTTTATGCTATAGGGATTTTACAGTATATGAAAATTAAAGTACATGTAAACTGTTTTATTTGTTGCAACATCGCTTCAAACTCACCCCTTTGTTACTTCAAATAAAAAAACTAAACATAAACTTTAATTTAATGATTGTATTGTAACACTAGTATTTGCATTGACAATTTTTTCCTTTTTCTATTATCACGCTCACTTGGTATAGGCTCGATGATAAGTTTATGAAGTTATCAGGAGCACACATTTTCAATGCAATTTTAAATATTTTTTACTTTATTTCTAGACAGCAAGATCTATGTTGCAAAAAAATTGTGTACTTTGAAATAAGGTACAGCCACACCTCGACATACCTAATGTGTAATTGTTATTGTGTACCAAGACTAAGCTCGTAGGACAATGTTTTGGTATCTCAACGCATTAATTCCTATATAAAATAACCAGATACAAACAAATATGTTGTCATTATGGGATAAAAACAAGTTTATAACAAGATGCTCTAATGGAAAACCTGTTTTTACTTGTTGTAATACATTAAATTTTCTTGCAATGTAACAAATACCTACTTATTGGTTATGATCAGCAGCCGACTGTAACACTATGTATCGTAATGTATGGAGATCTTACTTTTGAGACAGAAATAGTGGCTAACGGTGGTGGGAGAGAGACTTGACAGCAGTACGTTCAGTGATTTTTGTGATTTTACGTAACACAACACAAACTTAATTTAACATAATTGAGTTAAGCTTACTAAACACTTAATAAAACTTAAAACTTAAACAAGATTAAAACTTAAAAGTTTTAATCTTTTTTTACGAAACTTAACTTTAACTTTTTCTTTCTCCTAATTTAATTTAATTCTAATTTAATTATTCGTTATTAGTTTTCGGCTTGGCACCTTTTGCCTCGTTTTTTCTCTATAACTTTTATCCGACCTCTTTGACACTTTTTAAAAACTGATTTGAGGAAAAAGATCGAGCAATGATGTTCTTTAAAATTGGCATCTCGAATATCTGGCCATCTAGTCGCAATAAAGAACAGGCTCATATCTCAAAGGTTTCTAGTGAGTCAAAGCAAGAACTTGCACACATTTTCGTCGTATTTCGATTTTCTCGTATCTTCGAGCACTCGTATGTCAAGTTGCAAAACTGCAAAAACTAAAACATGTATTTACTTTAGTGAGAGCCGGGTATGTCTGTCCTTCTATTTATCCAAAGCGCGGGTTAGAGACTAGGATAAACAATTGCTTTCAACATGATATAAACTCGTAACATTCAGCTCGGTAGACCAACACACTGACACCTGCAGTGGACTTTTGGATTACTTGCATGCATAGCTAGTACACCTTCTTCTACCATCTCATTCACTGTCATCCATGTACAAATTTTGCTATTGGCCCAGAGCCAGTCATTTCACTGAAAATGGCCAATATTGCTTCATGATATTTTCGCAATATTTTTTTAATTTCAATCTCTATCTAGAACGTTTTGTAACATATTTTGTTTTGCCAACATTTTACCCAACACTAGTTATACATTGTGCAATAATAAAGCTATGTGAAGCAATCGCTACAAAGCTAAGGCGATCCTCTACAATGTTCCTTACTCTTACAAAACTATTAGTTTCACCACTTTGAGAGTCACTCCTGGTACTCTAATTATCTGTATAATGACGAAAATTTAAATATGAATTGGCTAAAACGTCATCAACATAAGTAATTACCTGTTTTCTGACTCGTGCCTTACTTAGCAAAACTTACACAAAAATTGTCCTTTTTTAGGTTAGTAGCTCTCAAACAAAAGTTTAAAAACACTTTGTTATTTTAGGCTAATTTTAACCTAAAATTATCTTTAGACAACATTTTCAATATCATAAAAGTCCGAAAGACCATGGGATATGATGTCAACCAATAATAAAATAAAGTTACTACGCAATTGCTGAGAATGTCGCAAAAATGTGTCTACAACACTCGACAATAGAAAACGCATAAATGTGTCTACTGCATCAAAAGAGTTATATAATAGAGATACTCCTTTATGTTACTTTTTTACCAAGTGCAGAAAGAGAGAAAACCATATTTGAAGGCCAACTGTGAGACTCTCAATATTCAAATGAAATTTTAGAATTTGCACCGACTTCCCATTTTACGTTGTATGGAGATTGTTATGTAATACGAAGCAAAAGCTTTACACATATGCTTGACCTTTACTATAATCTACATTATAGGTGGCTTAACTAAAATGTAAAGTTAACCCTAGTTACGTCAACTGAAAAATATCTTTCCAAACTCAGGTCCGGTAGTAAACATTAAAAGTTGAACTTTTAAGTTGTTATTTTTATCTGTCATTCAAGATTATAGTAACAATCGGGTATCGGGTATCGGTGATCTCGGGTATCGGTATCTGGCGGTCTATTCTTGAATAATCTGAAACTTTAAATGCTTTATCACAGATCAACTATTTAGCAGCAAACCTTAAAGGTTGACTTGCAACAAAATTCACATTACAGTTATTTAGTATCAAAATATTCGCCATGTCTTACTCTGTTGTGTTGTAAGTGCCAAATATGTGGAAATGTGATGACAAGCTCTTGAAAGCTCAAAAACGAAAAACAGCCGTAGATTGGAATCTATTTATTTTGATGACGTAACCACAAAATTTGGTTACCGCCTTGTCACGTATGTTCTCACGTGAAATGAAAAGCCAATAAAAAGCTCAATATAAAACTTATCGTAGTACTAGTTTATAACCAACACTTCGGGTTTTACCGAAGACCCCGTATCAAATATAGATGATCGCTACTTTGCAGTTTTGTTTCGGCATTATTTAATCGTCAAGTCGTAATCTCTGATCATGCGACCCAATACTTCACAAATAATTTTTGCAGCACTTTTTGATTATCACAAGTGACCAACAGGCTCGTCATGATTATTAGATAATGATATGTACTCCTTCGAGTTAAGGTTAAAAAGTTTAACGATTTTTACGGTAAGTTATAAGATATCAGTGCTAAAAGTGACAGCATTACAATGACGATAGAACAGATCCGTAAGAACAATTGACATAGTTTTATTGAATGCGAGAAGTATATTTGTGAAAACATTTCGACGAATAAGGTTGCGAGAAAGTGTAAACAGAAACCATCTCTCACAACTATGTAACATTTGAGCCGTTTTGGAAAGAGAACCCAAACTACGGCGGTCTCGTGTGGCTGTGATTTTATGTTCGTTTTTGAGCTTTTAAGAGCTTGTAATCACCTTTTCACATATTTTGCACCTACAACACAACGGTGTAAGACATGGTGAATCTTTTCATATTAAATAACGGTAATGTGAATTTGGTTGCAAGTCAACCTTTAATTTAGCCTGCTACTCTAATAGAAAATCATCAGCTGCAAACTCCTTACTTTTGACCAATGGATTCCGTGCCTGCCACACAATCCATTTCATGTCCATATCCTCATCAATATCCACACAGCTGAGGAATCTTTTTGCCTTTGTCATGACGTAATCACAAAGTGTGGTATTTCCCAATTACAGTGATATGATTCAGGGCAGCCAATCACAAACAAGACAACAAAGGTTGAAAACAAGAATGTTGCTTAATAAATATTTATACATGTATATACTAGCATTACAAAAGTTATTTGAGCAGTCAATGCATAAAGTTATCTATCTCTCTCTTGATCCTGACGATATGATGTGTTGTTTGCATCAAATAAAATAACCTATTCTTGGTTGACATCTGTACTCATTGAATCAAAAGAATAATTATTTGTCTGAATTCCTTACAAGTGCAATTTCAAAGAATCTAATCTATGATCAAGGGTATTGCACTTATAATAAGTACTTAGTGGAAACTCTTCAAAGATATATCGGAGAAGGCGTAATTGACCTGGGGTATACAGCCTAGGAGGGTATGTGACCAGAGGGGTGGATAAGTTGCTAGGGGGTAAGTGAGCTGATACCAATTAAAATAAAAATTAATTTGCTCTAAACATATACATGTACAAGCGCCGCAGCTTGTTCATCAATAGAAGAGAGACTTAATTATTACAGAGAACGCTGTACCACTAACAGTAATTACCATTATCATTAACAAATTACAAGAAACATGGACTGTTTCGTTACTAGATGCACGGTATGTCATTATGTATATACATGTATATACATATATAACTTTTTCCATAAATACAAACAAATAAATACATTGGTATTTATATTTCATTTGCATTATAATTGCAGAATTAAAAGAACAATTGTCTACGCAACACAAAAGATCTGAATCAGTATCTGAATAGGATTATTTTTTCAATAAGAAGCAGTAAATCAGATCGGTATCTGAATCAGCTTGTGAAATTAGAATCTCTAGTAATAACTGGTTTTTTGTAGGATTGCTGGCTTGAAAAAACTAAAAAAGCTAGACCTCAGCGATAGTGGATGCAAATCATGTAGTCTTACGTTTTGTCGTCAAACGACCTTGCTTAAGAAGATCATCATGAGGAACTGTAAACTGAGCAAGTTCACATTGAAGTGAGTCATCTACTATTCCTAGTGCGTTCAACTCTAAACGTGTTGGTCATATCTCTTTTTACAAAATAAATTGTTTGATATCACTGAATTGCATCAATTAATTGCTTTACGTGAGTCTTGAACTCACATCCACTGCGGCTCATATTAATATTTATTTAAATCTTTCTTTCTTTGAATCTTTCTTTAATCTTTCATTAAAACATCTTTCTTCAAGAAATACCTTTCTTTTCTAAATTTTTTCTACAGAAGAAATATTTTTGCTTAATGGCTGTCATGATCCCATTATTATTATTCTAGGTTTTTTTAGATTTTTCATTGCTTGCTGTTGATTGACTTATTGATTTGTTATTGATTGGTTTATTGATCTGCTATCGATTGATTTGCTCATAGTTTTATTGAATTGCTAATGTTTCAACAATCACTTCCTCACATTTTTATTTTGTTTTGGTCCTTAGTTGAGTTATTCAGAAAATAGCATTTGATCAGTAATATCAGCATCAATTAAAATAACCCCATCCACAACATGTAGAACTCAGTAATCCTAGTCTGGATCTCCTTTTCAGAGGCTAATGAGAGAAGCTCGGTCGCCTTACAGAATAACTTTGTATCGACGAAGAGCCTAGTATTACCGTTGGTAGTAATTGTCACTACATATCACAGCTCATTGTAAAGGCGACATGAGTCTAAGCTGTCATTATTGCAACTGGAATACATAAAATTATCCATGTACCCTATTAATCAACAAGCCTTTTGGCTAGCACCAAGTTCAGATAGTGAGATTGTAGAGTGAGTTTAGAGGCTTTTGCGAGGGTGCTTTGAGATTTTCTACTAGTTCTAAATTTATTCATTCTAGTAAGCTGGCAGTCTCACACGCCATTGGAGAATATAATGTGTGATCATTATCTTCACAACTAATTTACAATACTGTGAGGGGCCCGGTGGCACAGGAGGTAGTGTCCCTAGTTGCAGTACCCAAACACGCAAGTTCAATTCTCAGAATACGCCTATGTGTGAATTCCGACAGATAGATGAATGGGGCTCTTATAATTGAAAAAATTGTTGAGATCATATAGTTGTGAAATGTGCAAATGTTTTGACAACCCATTCAACAAACAAATCGAATTGCAACAAAAAACAAAAAAGCGGCTGATTCACTTGAAGTTGCCTTCCCTTAGGCTACTATAGAGTGCATAACCTACGATATCTATTGGAAAAGGCTGAACCCAATAGCTACATGGACCATAGAGAATACTATTTTTGGGATTGATATGATTTCATGGACAATATTTGCTATAATATAAACTGTCTTTGTTCCCATGGTTAGTAGTTTAAACAATTAAGTGGACCATACAATATTTGAATTGACAAATTGCCGCATGTTATGCTGACAGTCTGACCACTGTTCCAATCAAGCAATACCTGCTTTTCTAGCCAAAAAGTGTACATATAATTACTACAGCTGACAATCTCTTACAGCTCACAGGCCTGCTAGGGTACTATTGGTTACTTATTATTGATATACCTCTTATAGACATATTATGGCGGACTCGCACTAATATTGCAGTTTCTCTGAAGGCAATAATCCGCTGAAGTTGGAGCACAGTCTAGAGACATTCACCCAGGCTGATTTTGAGAAATTAGGAGAGATGAATGTAACACTCTTTCAGATAGATTAACTCTTCTCTACGCAGGTTAGTTAGTCACCAAATTTTCAAATTCTAATCGTACATTTTTGTTTTCCTTATGCAATGAGGACAAAAATGTTTGTTTGCGCTTTTCTGTAGTAAAAAAAATAACTTTTTGTGTCAATAATGGTATATGTAGAGCAGATATTATTGTATATTTTTTCTAACTTTGCAGGATTTTATTTCTAGGTTTAGCTGTGTTTTTTTCAACTATATCAAATCAGATATTTTTGGTTACCCATTATATATAAATAAGTTTTAAAAATTGCACTCTTTGATAGCGCATTTTATAGAGGCCAAGTTTTACCGACTTTTTATATTACCGGCAGATTTTATTTACCCAAGTAAATGGTTTTGTATTCTTTATTATTTTATGAATACTTAAAAATTATTAATTTATATTTTATTATTTATGAATAATAATATTAGCTTCTGAATTTAGTAGTTTGAAGTTTTTTCTAAATCCGCATGATAATTCTTGATTGCCTGATTGTCCCTGGCATTTGCATTTTTAACAGTAGTTGCCACTGTTTCCACTACTATTCAACACAATAATAACTTGCTAATTCTGTTTCTTCAAGCCTAATGACTGTTTAAAATATTAGAAAATTGAGTTGTAGCGGTTTTGGGCAAATTTAAGGCAGTAAATTATGTTGCGGAAGTCAGCACTGACTAGCCACTTGTAAGTGGGTTCTGTATACAAGTTGTATTATATACAAGGGGTAATAGCTCTCATTTATAACTGTAATTGTTGCAAGCAAGGTGACTGGTGAATGAGTATGGCTCTTTATTACGCAAGCTATTGCAGTCCTTTGCGATGATATGAGACGCCATTTATTGCCTCATAGTTCTTAGCTTTCTAGCTTGCAGTTCCATACTCTGTGATCTTGGTTTTCCCTCTCAGTAGAATTTGTTTCTTGTAGCACTTGCTTCTTTCTCCAGTTTCACATTGGCTTACAGCTGCCTATATATGGAGTTGTGTGATTGTCTATTGGCTTTCCATGAAAGCTGAGCTTAGCTAATTCATCACAAATATTACTATAAGTAAAGCTCTTCTAAATGTGCGATGGTCTCATCATTTCTGACAGCACTGTATGTTCAACTGATTATTTTGTTGAGCTTGTATATTAGATTTTAGTAAATAGCGCAATATTACTTTTTTAATTTTCAAAACTTTTTTTAAAACTATTTATTAAGCAATTTAAATTTATTTATAGATTTATTAAATAGATTAAATGTCTCTCTCATAGTACATCTACTGCAGCTCTGCTAATAGTCGTTGATATCTTGTCATCTATTTGGCCATCAATTGTCTAGCATTGTTGTTGTTCTTCGTGATTTTATTTTATCACTGCACTGTCATCTTTGAATGAACTTGTTTATCTACCCTGTCTACTGTTATCCTTTCTACCTTCACCGTTGTACACTTTCTTCTTTTGATGCCGGCATCTCTACCTATTGACTGTGATTTGTTTTCTCCTGAAATTTAATTATTCTTTATCTATATTTTGCTCTTCCATTCACCACCAGCAAACCAGTGCCTCAACTTTAATAGTTCCTTTTGTGAATTGATTGGCCTAATTCGCTACCAGCACCATTTCTTTATTTACTTTATGTACATTGCATTACTCGGTGAATATCATGCATTACCCTGATAGTAAAAATACAGTATATTTGCACAAAGACTTTATTTTTATTTGGCAGATACATCACTTGCCATTCTAACTTTAAAACTTTATATCATGAGAAAAGAGTTTTGCGCATTTCAAATAAATTGAAAGATAAAATAAAACAACCATGAGTATGTTTAGGAGCAAAATAATTAGCAAGTAATGGCTAAATAGTCTGTTTTGCTACAGTGATTACAATGGAAAATCATTTGATGTTGTAAAATTAATACAAACTGAGAAAAAAATAAAAATCGTGAATATGTTGAAAATGATTACTACTTCCTTTAAAGCGTGTGTATAAAAAGATGTTGCAGCAAAAGGTCAAAC
Organism: Watersipora subatra; assembly: GCF_963576615.1. NCBI lineage: Eukaryota > Metazoa > Bryozoa > Gymnolaemata > Cheilostomatida > Watersiporidae > Watersipora > Watersipora subatra. The sequence continues at coordinate 34,934,046 of NC_088713.1, forward strand.
GTTTTTGTGGAACGTTTTAGTACAATACTGGTACTTCTCGATATTGGTACAAACGTCTAGCATTGAAGCGCACGAGAGTATTTTGTATTTGTACTTTGCATACTTAGCAATCACCCTTAGGGTGGCTTAGTGGTAGCACCTTTGACTGTCAAGCCAGAGTTTGGTGGTTTGAGTCCCGCTTAATGCTGATCTGACCAAAAAGGTATCCGCAAGCTTTCAAACCTTTAATGCTGGGTCTTCCAGACCTAGATCATAACTCGGAGGCACCGTGTACCACACTGACAATGTGGGCTCGTTAAACATCTACCTCTGTCCTCTGCTCATTGTGCAAGTGAAATGGCTACCTCGGTCTGTCAGACTGGATGTGTTGCTCTGGCATCCCTTCAAGTTAATCTTACAGTTCCAAAAGTGGTAGATACTGAGAACTGGGTCACCACTTCCCTACTATACTGCTCGACCTAATCATGCATCGCTAATATGAAAGTCATTGTCGATTCCCAACAGACAGCCATATTATACTCAGTTAAGCGCTGTAATCTATGGATAAGCTTGACGCCGATGATAAAGGCGATAAGCTTGACGCCGATGATAAGCTTGACGATAAAGTTAAGTTTCACCGATCGAACTTTCTGTGAAGGGGATTTTTCGTAACTTATTCTTTATTGGTTTAACTGGACAGACAAATACTGAGATTTGTATATATACATGTAGGCTGACAATTACTTCATTTTATACCAAAATTCTTTTTATGCTATGTCATACAAGAATCGTGAAACAAAAAAGAGCAAAAGTTGGTATAAAACAAAATAAATGGTTTGTCGTATAGCGCTAAAATACATTTCTTCGGTAAAAGAGAGGTATTAAGTGAAAAAAACAATGTTAAAATTTTATTTTCTAATAATTGTTAGAGCTTGTATGCAGTTTGTTTATATCATGTTAGTTAGAGTGAACTGGAAAGCTGTAGCTGTCATGTTAAATATGAGGACACAAACCATGAAATATCCTAAAACCTAACACTGTTGTAAAATGAACATTTAGCAGATATAAAGTAAGATAGTTCACTAGAATAAAAGCTGCTGGTATGGATATAGATTCGCATTTAGTTGGAATACATTTTTTGCAACAAAAATAATCACCAGCGGCAGCTTGGAGCTAGTATAAAAAAAAACAATTTATTAGGACTCAAATAAAAGTTATAAATTGAGCGGGAACCTCTGTCATCAACTATCACCTTTCACTTCTGTCACCAACTATCACTTGTCACTTCTGTCACCAACTATCACTTGTCACTTCTGTCACCAACTATCACTTTTCACTTCTGTCACCAACTATCACTTTTCACTTCTGTCACCAACTATCACTTTTCACTTCTGTCACCAACTATCACTTGTCACTTCTGTCACCAACTATCACTTGTCACTTCTGTCACCAACTATCACTTGTCACTTCTGTCACCAACTATCACTTGTCACTTCTGTCACCAACTATCACTTGTCACTTCTGTCACCAACTATCACTTGTCATATTTTTACCAACTGTAACTGTATAACTTTTTTGAAACTTTCTTTCTCTTTTACTTCACTGAGATGAGTGCGTATCTCTTACCTTTTTTCTAATTACGTAGCTATGAAGAGTTATCCTCTTTCTTCACAAATATGCTTTCAAAGGGTTACTCACTTAAAGAGGTTGAGTACAATTAACTTGCATGAGCTCAAACAGAGCAGCCATGCTGTAGTGTTCTAAAATGACTGAACTCTAAATCACAGGTTTGGGCTTAATTCTCATACCGACCACTGTTGAAGCCAGGAATGAAATCCAACCTTAGATTGTTCTCTGCAACTGGAGATGTCTCTAGTTGTTGAGGTTTCCTCGCCTCAGAAATCAGGCCGATTCAGTCAAGATCACAAAGCCATCATTTGTGCCGCAATGTTGTTAAAAACGTGAACAGCCCTTACTTGTAGAAAGTTAAGCAGATACCATGATTGATCTCATAATCCATTGATAGACCTTGAAGTAATTGACACCATAACTAACTTTGAATTGAGTTCGATGTAATCTTGTTTCTCAACCTCTAACCACAATGGACAAACATGATTCTTATTATAGTAAAAAATTTATAATTCCTTTGAAACAAGTTATAAACAAAGGAAACCTTTGTTAACAAAAGGTGTTGTTTGATTTGTGATATTATCTGGAAATTGACTTCTGTTAATCTAATCTTTGAAGAGCATTTGTATTTTTGTAGGAATTTAAGAAGCCTTCATTTTCTCAAACACGAGAGAAAACAACTACCAAGTGAACAGACAAACCACTAAAAGGGATCGAAAACGATTCGATTATTCTGGTTGTTCTGATGACATAACCGTAACACCAAAAATAAACTAAACCTTTCTTTTCTTAAAATGGTGTGACAAATAATGTTTTCTATAAGCTCTAGTGTGTTGTATTATTGCTTGGTTTAAATTATATTGCCTTACTATTATGTTTTTTGTGTGATAATCTTTTTTAAATTATATATGTTTGCTCAACATGCACACCATAAATTCCTTTGTTAATGTGATTCCAGTAACATTCTCTGTTATTCACAAGATATATCTCTAAAATTGAATTAAAATGTTGTGATTTTTTGCAATGCTGATAAAAAAAGTGTTTGCACCAGATACTTCCGTTATCTGCTAGAGTGAGGCATGCTACTGGTGTGGGTCATGTTAGTAGTGTGATTCATACTGCTTGTGTGAGTCATGCTACTATTGTGAGTCATGCTAACATAGAGAGGCATGCTACTAAAGTGAGGCATGCTTCTAGTGTGAGTCATGCGACTAGTGTGAGTAATGCTAGTAGTGTGAGTCATGCTACTAAAGTGGGTCATGATACTATTGTGAGTCATGCTACTAGACTGAGTCATGATACTAGTGTGAATCATGCTACTAGTGTTAGCCATGCTGTTAGAGTGAGTCACGCTACTCTTGTTAGTCATAATACTAGTGTAAGTAATGCTACTAGTGTGAGTCATGCTACTAGTGTGAATCATGCTATTAGTGTTAGTCATGCTATTAGAGTGAGTCATGCTACCTTGTTCAAATAGACATAAACCTCACATAAACATCGCTACTCACTGTTCGCTGGTAGCAGATAAAGCAGAATTCTGTTGCTGTGAATTAATTGACTCTTGTTGATCGCTGAAAAGTCGCTGAAAGCTTGTAAACGCACAACTGAATGTTAGAGGAAGGTGTGTTAATTTTATTTATAGACACTAAAATGTAATTTAAGCAATGCAAACAAAGTTGGTGTTCCGCTGAGAAAATCTTTTAGGAGTTTAGATATTTACAGGCGGACAAGGCACTTGAAAGAAGATTGGCATATTTGAACAAAATATTGAGTTTTAACCTGATTTCTTACGTTCTCTATAGTGAAAATAAATTAACATCAACCCAAACACTCTCACATACTGGAACGCACGCACATGCGCAAGCACGCTCAACACACACAAATAGTTCATCTATGCAACTATCTATTTTAAAGAAACATTCTGTCAAATATTACCTTAACTTAATTGATAATTTCACAATAAATTAATAAATAATTACTTTATTTTATTGAATCCAATGTTGCTAAATATCTGAACTCCTTCTTTGAAGTATTTTTAAAGAATTGCCGAATACTTTTATTAGAGTTAGGACAAATATAAGCAAACAATGTAGCAGAGTTTTGGGTGTGTGAAAAGAAAATATGGGAATCATGTCGCATGACTCATGCAGGTAAAGAGTGTCAACTGGTTGTGGTAAACAAGTGTAAGTAAAAGTGTCCACCGATCTTTTGCATGTATCCTGGCTGTGACGTGAGTTCAATAAGCTAATAACAGGAACAACCCATTACAGACGGAAGCATTTTATCATGTCTTTTGACGAAATTGCACACGTTGCACTGTCTTCTAGTCGAAACGTGAACAGAAAGTGCAACAGCAGAAAAATTATTTTCATTTTGAGTCAGAAGGCACCTAAATGCTCACGGTGTGGTAAGTACCTACATGTATGTATGTACAAAAACTTTGAGCATTTTGCAGGGTCGTGTAGCAGCATTACTGCACATCAATGGAGAAAGCACAAGTATGACAAATTTTCTAGTCGTAATAAGTGCCCCTAAGGTGTCAGTAACTATGAGAAATGTCAACAGTTGGACCTACCATACATGAAGTGTCTCAGCAAAGAATGTGATTATATTTGGTTCCTAGTGAATGCCCGGCGTTGCATGAAAATAAAAAGGTTTTTGGACAGAATATTTATTTTTAATCAATATCCACAACATTCACCGTTATAAGTTTTAAATAAATTCGTGTATTCATATTTGTGTGTACTCTATTGAAGGTTCAATTAAGTTTAATCTATACCCTAGTCTATATATATCTATAGCAATTTTGAAGAAGGCTGGGCAAATATTTTTCTTGTAGTAAAACTTTATTTTCATAAATTAGTTTAAGCGTGCTAGCTAAAGCAAGAAAAGTTGAATTTTTAACTAATCTCTATTAAAGATTGGCAGGTAATATAAGTATATGCACCATCATTCCATAGTATGGCAATTGAGCCGTGTTGCGTAGTAGGTAGCATGTCTGTCTGCAGGACTAGGGTTTTCAAGTTCAACTACATTGCATCATAGGTTTTGTTCTTGGATTTTAGTTGCCATATCTGGTCACACGAGCAACAGATGATGGAAAAGAAAACACCGAGATTTAGATATATTAAAAGGAATACTTGTGAAAATTTATTGTTTGCTTTGAAATTTAAACCATGCAAGCAATAAGTCATTGTTTGATTTGGTGTTTAAAGAATAGTTCTATAATAGTAAGTTTTTTCTCATCTAAGGTATATGAACCTTTATGTCTATGATATGTTTATTACATATGTTGCATTTACAGATGGTGCAGTTTTCTTTCAATTATAAACAATAGTGTCAGTGTATAGCATGAAAACTGTATTATCATGTAAACCCAATAATAAGTTGCTTTCCAATATTAATAACTGTACCAAATGCGAACACAATTTTGCGAAGAGGAAGGAAACAGAGCTACCACACATGAAGTGTTCAAGCATGTATTGTGAAGAAGAATAAGGAGGCAGGAGCTAAAAATCGCTATTGAGATAGTAAATCTACAATGACAAGACAGTTGAACTATTTAGAAGAAGGCTTGGACAATATAGGAGGTGGCAATATCTACATGAACCACCCCCAAATTGGGTAAGTTTTTGTTGCATAATGGGCAAAAATACTCGCCAACAGAGAAGTTCTACTGCAGATAGTCCTGAAACAGATAAGAACACAATACTACTAGAAAAGATCCTTGACCGCCTGACAGCTATTGAATCTAAGATCGTTGGAATGGAGGAATAGATGAGTGCCCTGGAAACAAGTATGAACTATCATGCTGAATCGGTTGAGTTGCTAAAAGTCTATTGCAGATATATATATATATATATATATATATATATATATAAGTGATCTATAGCATTGAAATGGCAGATTCAAATAATTGTGCTAACTATTCAGTTGGCTCACTAAAAAAATTTTCAAATAACTGTAACAATCTAGGATTACTACATTGTAATATATGCAGCTTGAGCAAAAACTATAATCGACTTCTAGAATTATTGTCTGAGATTAATTTCTGTTTTGACGTAATTTGTCTGAGTGAAACATTTTTGTACGAGGACCAACACTCTTTCTTTCCGTTTTCTAACTACTCTTTTGTAGGACAAAGTCGAACTACTAGATGTGGAGGTGTGGGAGTCTACGTGCACAATGGCATGGTTATAACTGAAACTATTACAATAGAAATCTCTGGGGCGGAGGCAGTGTCTGTGATGCTTGTGGGTTCTGATAGAGGAGTGGTTCGAATTATTTGTATTTGTAGAAAGCCTTCATCGGATATGGGTATGTTCTTGCCAGACCTGGACAAGTATTTGGCAGTTTACGGTGGTCGCGGTGGCAGCAGGGTTAGTCATATTATCACGGGTGACCTAAACATCGACACTCTAAAATCAAGCTAATCTGACTATTTGGATATCGTACACCAATATAATTTTTCTAGCATTACCTCTCATATTTGCATTGACCATATTTTGATCAACTTCTCTGCCGCCAACTTAATGTGTGGAACCATTCTTAAAGATACCTCAGATCATATGCCCATTTTTGCAGTTTTTGTTAATATTTTTAGCACTAATGAAAATACGAGTTTTACTAAGTGATGCTATAGAAATTAAGACATATAAAAATGCAGAAAACTCTTGGTAATGTGGATTGGAACCTCCTTGCTTATCACTGCTTAGACCCTGACACTGCTTACAATAATTTTGAAGACAAAATTTTGGAAATTTTTAATCATTTAGCTCCAGTAAAAGAGTTTACCGTGTCTGAAAGGAAAACATTTAAAAATCCGTGGATTAACCAAGTGCTTCTAAAAGAAATACAAAAAAAAAAGTGCTATTTCAAAAGCATAAAAATTACCCCTTTAGCCCGTTATTAAAACCTAGCTATATTAAACAACGAAATAAAGTGTCTAGTTTAATAAGACAGGCTAAAACTGACTATTACACTCAATTAGTAAATTATTTGACTGGTAATCCTAGAAAGCTACGGAAAGCTATTAATGAAGCTTGTGGACGCAAAAGTAGCTGTCATTTTACTATTGAAAAGCTTATAGATAATGATAAGCACACCCTTTGTGAACCCTTAGATATAGCAAATTCTTGTAACACTTTCTTGACTGAAATAGGGCCAAACCTAACTAAGAAAATTCCATCCTGTCCAAGCTATCCATACTCTGAGCTAACGCAACATAAACCATTTACTTTCCATCTAATTGATGCTGACCTGGTTGCCAAACTCTTAAAAAATTTAAATGAGCACAAAGCTGAAGGTATCGATGGAATTCCTGCGAGGTTAGTTGGGAATAGCGCGGACTTCATTGCCGCTCCATTAGCGCACATAATAAATCAATCTATCCTGACTAGTTTAGTGCCTTCTAAAATGAAATGTGTGTAAGTTTTACCTATATCTAAAAACAAAGGTAGTAAATCCAGTCTAACTTATTATAGCCCTATTTCTATACTCCCAATTTATTCTAAAGTGTTTGAATAAGTATTAAACACCCAGCTACAATTGCACATTTAAGAAGAAAATATAGTATCTAGCTCCCAATATGGTTTCCAATCAAACAAAGGTACTAACCATGCTTTAATATAATTTGTGAACAATGCATTTGCAGCGCTAAACTCCAGCTTGATGATTATTGGTATATTCATAGACTTCTCGAAGGCATTAGATGCTCTTGACCATACAATCCTCTTGCATAAACTACAAAACCTAAACTTTGAATACAACTCTATTGATCTAATAAAACACTACCTAACTAATAGAGCACAATGTGTAAATGTAAACAAAGTCACATCTCAGTCTCTAAACATTACCTGTGGGGTACCCCAGGGATCTATCTTGGGTCCTACCTTATTCCTCCTCTTTATCATTGACTTAGTTCAAAGCGAAAATTATTTTGAAACAATTCTGTTTGCAGACGATACCACTTTATTTTTTGAGAGTAACAATCTAATAAAAGACATGGCTCAAATCAATCTGAACCTAGAGAAGTTAAAACTTTGGTGTTTTGCTAATAAACTGATGTTAAACGTAGATAAAACTAATTGTATGATAATTAAAAATCCCCAAAACAGATTCCAATTAAATGAAGTGGTTTATTTAAATGACAGACAACTGAATTACTCAGATAACAATAAATTTCTTGGAATTATCATTGATAGCTCACTAAGCTGGAAAGACCATATTGACAGCCTCCGTTCAAAACTTAGACAAAGCTTGGGTATGATTTATATAGCATCAGGATAATTACCTAGAAATGTTTCGATTTTGCTTTACAACAGTCTGATCAACAGTAAAATTATCTATTGTATTGAGGAGGCTTGGGGAAATGCACCACGGAGTCACCTAAATAAAATTTTGGTAATTCAAAATCGACTATTGAGAATAATTGTTAATAAACCTATCATACTTCTGATCTTTACAAAAAAGCAAATGTTCTACCCATACAGTAATCTCCCCCCCCCCCCCCTAGAGTGATAACTGTGCATTCAACAACACGAGCGTTTCTGGTGCCAACAAGGAGCGTTTAGGCCACGCCCCTTTTTTGTGCTAGTCAATCGTAGTAATTGACAGAACGATAACATCAGCCATGAAAATGGTCATGAATTTCCACAGTTAGGATAGTAATTATTGCTCATATTAAAGAAATGATGATTATAGTTTATTACTCTAATATATGCTTATTATTTAAAGCAATTCAATACCTACATGCCTTGTAAAGGCACTGAATAGATAGTGTTGAGTAAGTGAGTTAATGCAATCAGTTACTCCAATGATATACATCCCACACACATGGGGGGCTGTATATCATTGGTTACTCATAGATAAGATAGATAGTCATATGGGTTGTATTACATTAGTGTGATGGGAAGCTAATCGACTGCCATCAACTGAAAGTATTGACATTGTATGGTGATAGAGTGATTCATTGACCCACAGTCCACAAACAGCCCTTGCATGTAATATTAGATTTCAATACATATCAATCAAATACATAGACTAGCTTGAAGCAAAGATTTCCACTAGTTAGTGGACATCGTTGCTTGATGTAAGCAAGCAAAAAGCTTGAAAGAGTGGCAAGCGTTGTTATATGTTAGATAAAAATAAATTATACTTAATTATACTAAATTTTAATTATTTAAAAATAAAATAGACTTTTTATTACTTTATTTATTAAATAATTTTTTATTGTAATCATAGCTAAACAGATTATATTTAGCCATTACTTGCTAATTATTTTACAATTAAACATATTTACAGTTTTTTTTTTCTAATTTATTTCAACAAAACACTTCTTTCATGATATTAAATTTAAAAGTTGTAGTTTTTTTAAAAAAGCTTGAAAACCTTTACGTTTACGGTTGTTTTCTTTTTCATATTAATTTATTTGAACTGCTTAAAAATATTTTCTCATTATATGAAGTTTAAATGTTAGAATGGTAAATGTTATATAAAAATAAATTTTCTGTCCAAAGACTTTTTTATTACTCGGGCAACTCGGGTAGTACAGCTCATAGTTGATGGCAGTCGACAAGCTTTCCATCACACTAATGTAATACAACCCCAGTATGACTATCTATCTTATCTATGAGTAACTGATTGCATTAACTCATTTACTTAACACTATCTATTCAGTGTCTTTGCAAGTCATGCAGGTATCAGGGATTACGTGTATGTCACAATTTCCATTTCCATAAAATTTCCATAATTTATTTCTATATTAATTCCATTTCCATAACATTTCCTTACTTCATTTTCATATTATTTCCATTTCCATAACATTTCCATAATTTATTTCCATATTATTTCCATTTCATAAAATTTCCATAATTCATTTCAGTATTAATTCCATTTCCATAACATTTCCATAATTCATTTCCATATTATTTCTATTTCCATAACATTTCCCTTCTTCTTTTACATAGTGTTTCTATATCATTTCCATAATTCATTTCCATTTCTATAACATCTCCCTACTTCAATTCTATATTATTTCCATTTCCATAACATTTCCATATTATTTCCATTTCAATAACATTTCCATATTATTTCCATTTCAATAACATTTCCATATTTCCAAAATAAAATTTCCATATTCATTTCCCTAAAATTATGGAAATATTTATGTTTATGGAAACAATGATATACAGGGGGCTGTATATCATTGGCTGTATATCATTGCTGTATGGGGCTGTGGGGGGCTGTATATCATTGATGGAAATGGATATGAAAAAGTAAACATTTCCATAATAAATATGTTTAGTGATCCTGGTAGGAATTGAATTGCTTTAAATAATAAGCATATATTAGAGTAATAAACTATAATCATCATTTTTTTAATATGAGCATTAATTACTATCTTAACTGGAAATTCATGCTCCTTGTTTAACCCTTCTTATGGCTGATGTTATTGATCTAGTCAATCATTAAGACTGACTAGCACAAAAAAGAGGCGTGGCTTAAACGCTCCTTGTTGGCACCGGAAACGCTCATTTAGTTATCACTCTAGGGGGAGATAACTCTATGGTTCTACCTAATCGTGAATTATATCTTGTACGTATTTGCACATTGGCTCATTCAGAATTTAAAAGCTATGTAAAATCTAAGCTGGATCCACCTTATGATACCAGAAACTCTCAATTTTCTCTTCCCTTGCCACCTTCGACCTCCGCTGTTGGCCACAGGCGTTGCGCTTACCAGCTGGCGGCTGCCTGGAACGGACTGCCAGTCGGACTAAGGCGGATTAAACATCACACTGTTTTTCGACCTACTCTGAAACAATGGCTCCTTGACTCTCTGACATAGCTTTTTTTGCAGTAAATGAACTTTTGTTTTTGTTGACTGTCTACCCGGGCTCTGCACGTCGACTAGCTACGCTACTGTGCATGTGGGCCCTCATCATTAAATATAGATTGATTTCTCTATTATGTTTTTTTGAATTTTTGATGAAAATACATTGTACAAACAAACAAAAATGGGTTTATAATTATTTAGATTTAAAGAATGTTTTAATAAAACACTACATTTAGTTTTAATAGTGAAAATTAATATCTTATTACTTTTGGATTAATTTTTTACCAATGAAATTATTTCTCTTAAAATAACATTATTTTATTAACTAGAAACTCCCCTTCCTCAAAGATTTGTATTGGGTTCAACTTTGTTTCTAATATATATTACTATATTATATTTACCACCCATACGGGGTATCCGGGGTGAGGAAACAATTTTTTATATATTATATTCTATATATATATATATATATATATAAATTGTAAGTGGTACAGTATTTAAAGCAAGCACCGAGTCCATCAGCAAACTAACTACATTAAATCAAAAAACTCTTTATACTCTTTATCTTTTGTATCAGTCAACCTCAAGTAGAGTTAGATTTGTTATGTAATGAATACGCTGGACAAAACAAACTATACACTCATTCACTATTTCATTGGCTTGTGCATGTGAAAACCTTTTTAACAAGATCACAATAAGCTATCCACTGCGTGGACATTCTTACGTGGAATGTGATTCAGACATGCCTGCAGTGAGTTGCAAGTCAGATGTACGGTAGATCTACCGTCTGATTGGGTAAATCTGTTACAAAATGCTCGCAAACATCCTAAACCATTCAATGTAATTCATCTTAACACAATAATTCAACAACACAGAATACTTTAAATAGATGTACCAGAAAACTTGCCTAATGAAAACTAGGCCAGTATGTCAAGTGAAAGTTGGGAATACGGAAAACAAGCTCATGGTGTTTTATAGAGAATCATGGAATGGCAGTTACATCGAGAGTGCTATTGAAAAACCATCTAAGCTTCCTCGTTGAACTCAGTCAACTTGCATTACCACCAGTCCATTGACAACCAGCAAAGCAAAGTACCAAAATTTGCAGGCCCTTAAACAATTCTCCAAATTAGAAAATCAACTATTTTTTGACAATCTTACCACCAGGGGTGTTGTGACAGCAGATAGTGATAAAATTTAGACATTGTAGTGAAACTTCAAACTGCTATTGATTACTGCTTATGTTACTGTACCTATATTATAGTTAAATATAGTTCAAAGTAGAAAGATACAAATTTTTATTGAGCAAAATCTTTTTAGTGCATTCAAATGAAAAAAATAGGTGATGTCCGTTGCAAACATGTGTTTTCATTTTTGACCACTGAGTTACAAAAAGCCAAAACCCGGAGGTAAAAATGTTATTTTATAAGCAAAAAACTGTGTATTTGTCAAAAGTCTAGAGAAAGATAGCCGTTGGCTGTTATTATTATTACATAATATTATTAAGCAGAGCTTAATAATATTACGGTGTGAACCTTATAGCTATTACATTGTGGGACGCGTGATTCAATAGAAATATGACTTTAATTATGAAAATATGTTATAACAGTAATTTACCATTTTATTAGTGATCGCCCACTGCAGACTGGTCATTCCTTCTTGGATGTACGCAGCCTGCCGTGACCAGGCACGGATTTGGATAGTAAGGTATAGGACGATCACCGTCTCGTGGAAGTGGCCTTCACCGGTCGAGAGTCCATCCCAAAAAGGAAGAAGGATAGTTTAAATCTCCCGGTTAGATGTTACATCTGAAGACCAACGAGTGCAAGGACTGTGACGGGGGGAGGTTACCAGTACTGCCTCTATTAAGAGAAATAACTCACGCTATACCAATGTGACGTAGGCCAGCTACGCAATATTATTGGTCGTACTAATCGCGCCTAATACACTATAACGAAATGTCAACGTGGACTACAAGATGGCGGATCCAAACCATAATGCGATTTCCTACGCAGTTCCGACTTAGATAATGCAAAGGTCGAATTTCCCAGCAATGAGGAGACAACTCCTTTTCGGTAAGCAGAAACTGACAAAACGAGATATAACACCACTTTTTTTCTTTCCATTAGTTTAGAGTTATTGCGCAGAAGGTACAGTAATTCTCCGTATTTTATCAGCACACATATGATGATCTCTCATGGCTTACTAGACTGCCAGAACACGAGTCATTAATAGGGCAAAAAGTTAGTTGGTGTTATCTCCTCCTGAGTGGAGGCGACTAACTATGAAGCTTTTTGGCAATATTTATTGACAATGTTTCCAGATTTATTCAATACATTGAAATTGGTAGCTCTTCGAATCAATATTGAAATTTAATTATCTTGTAAAAAATCTTAAATTTTAAATGGTTATATGGCAGAGCTTATAAATGTCTGTAGGTAAACTGAAGCAGAACATGTCATAGCTGACAATATGACTGCGTACTTGACACGATAGGAGAATAAATTAGGTCATTACATTTTGCTTGTAGCTGTGAATTAAACCAAGCTGTTTGTAGCTAAAGCAGTAGAGATAACTTCACTCAACTCTAGAATTTCCTATCAATTAATAGTAATCAAGCACTGCCTCAACACAACAGGCGCTAGTGTAACCAATTTGAAGTTAAAAAATTATTTATAACTAAATGACGCTTTTATTTTTTACAATAATACATTATTGTAAAATTATTATTATGTATATGTGTTGAATCAGAAAGTGCCCCTAGTTACCAGTTTGTTACTAGTTATGTTCATATCATCTCCACAGAGTAATTGTTACTGTTCGTGTCCATCTACTAGTCCTGGTACTCTCTATAGTGCCAAAGGTTTTCACTTTATAATTAAATACTATACCATGCTATGTTATACTTTACTTGGTGATATTTCTGATGTTTTAATGTTATCGTTTTACCATATAAATTATATATATATATATGTATATATATATGTATATATATATATAAACATATACCCCAAGAAGGGTACAAGTACTTGGGGATTATGCAAAGCAACATCAACCACGAAGCCGAGGTACGTCACAAAGCCATTACCGAATACAAGAAACACCTTCGGCAGGTCTTACGGAGCCAGCTCAATGCCAAGAACCAAATCATGGCAATAAATACCTACGCACTGCCAGTAATAAAATATCCAGCAGGCATAATAAAGTTGACTGAGGAAGCCATCAAAGAAACAGATATAGCAACTCGTAAACTGCTGACCATGCATGGAGCACTCCACCCAAAATCTGATACTACTAGATTGTATCTTGATAGGAAAGATGGCGGTAGGGGACTCAAAAGTGTACAGCAGACAGTGAAAGAGGAGGAGCAAAGCATCAAAGCATATGCAGCCTCCTTGGCCATCTCAGATAAGTTGCTAGCTGAATTTCAATCGGCTGCTCTTACAACAGACCTACGCCCTGATGATGAGGAAATTGACTGGCACACAAAACCTCTTCATGGTGCTTACCACCAACAAATATCTAAGGTTGACGATCTTCACCAGACATATATGTGGCTGAACAAAGGAAACCTAACGGCCAATACAGAGTCGCTGATCATGGCAGCCAAGGAGCAAGTGCTCCCAACAAGGCAACTCCAAACGAAAATCTATCACACTAGAGACGATCCTAGATGCAGACTGTGCAAAGATGCACCTGAGACCATCCAACACATCATCAGTTGATGCAGGCAGCTAGCAGGGAACGCATACACTGAGCGGCATAATCATGTCGCAGGTATTGTGTATAGAAGTCTATGTGATGATTATGGCCTTAATAAACCACAACACTGGTGGGAAGCTCCTGGTAAGGTGAATGAAAATGACCGCGCTAAGATCCTCTGGGACTTCTACATCCAAACTGACAAGCATGTCCTAGCAAACCAACCAGATATAGTGGTGGTAGACAAGGAGAACAAGAGGGCTACTATAATAGATATAGCAGTACTCAATGACTACAATATAGCCAGCAAAGAAAAAGAAAAGGTAGAGAAATATCTCCCTCTTGGAGAAGAAATTGAAAAATGCTGGAATGTAAGAACAATTGTAATCCCAGTAGTCATTGGGTCACTGGGCGCAATAACACCGGCGCATAAAATGTGACTTGCCCAAATACCAACAACAATCAACTCAGGTGAGTTGCAGAAAAGTGCGCTATTGGGAACAACTAAGATCTTGAGGCGAGTGCTCAAACTCCCAGGTCTCTGGTAGGAGACTCAAGTTAGAGCAGAATTTACCACCCATACGGGATATCCGGGGTGAGGAAACATTTTTTTATACATCAATTTTTACCATATACCTATATAGTGATATAGTCATTTTAATTTTTCATTTTGTTCATTCCACTTATTAAAAGGTCTCAGCTCAGAATATGTTGAATAGTTATATCCTTACAGGTTGACTTGCAACAAAATTCACATTACAGTTATTTGATATCAAAAGATTCATCATGTGATACTCTGTTGTATTGTAGGTGTAAAATATGTGAGAATACAATTACAAGCTCTTAAAAGCTCAAAAGCGAACAGTTAATCGCAGCCACACGAGACCGCCGTAATTTGGATTCTCTTTCCAAAGCGGCTGTTACTGTATGTAGTTGTGGTAGATGGTTTCTGTTTACACTTTCATGCAACCTTATTCGTCAAAATATTTTCACAAATATACTTTACGCACTCAATAAAACCATGTCTATTGTTCTTACGCGTATGTTTTACCGTCATTATAGTGCTGTCACTTTTAGCAGATATCTTACAACTTACCATAAAAATTCATTTAATTTTTTAACCTTACCTTAAAAGAGTACATATCATTGTCTGATAATCATGACGAGCCTGTTGGTCTCCTGGGATAATCGAAAAGTTCTGCAAAAATTATTTGCGAAGTATTGGGTCACATGATCAGATTACGACTTGACAATTTGATCACGCCGAAACAAAACTGTAAAGTAGCGAGCATCTATACTTGATACGGGGTTTTCGGTAAAACCCGAAGTGTTTGTCATAAACTATTGCTGCGATAAGTTTTACATTGACCTTTTTATTGACCTTTCAATTCACGTGAAAACATCACATGAGAACATCACATGAGAACATCACGTGACAAGACAATAACCAAATTGTAATGACTACGTCAGATAAATAAAGATATTTCAATCTACGGCGGCTTTTCGTTTTTGAGCTTTTAAGGGCTTGTAATCACATTTCAACACATTTGGCACCTACAACACAACAGAGTAAGACATGGTGAATCTTTTCATACCAAATAACTGTAATGTGAATTTTGTTGCAAGTCAACCTTTAATAATTTGTATTTACATGGTAATTTATAGAGGTGCAGGATTTCTGGTGCCAGAGGAAGGAGGCCAGAGGATTTCTGGTGCCAGAGGAATATTCCCACTGCCAGGGGCAGTGGGAATATTCCTCATGCATTACTCTTACATCGCTTGGAAACACTCCGTCTAAGTGTAAGGTCATGCAGGCTTAAATACTTGTTTCCCTATTGATATTTTAGACAGTTACATGTACTATCTCAGCAGCTACAAATGGTCAGATGTCACGGTCAAAGATAAAACATCACCTTCTTGTATTATTTAGAATGTTTTACCGTAGTGAGCATGCAAAGGTCCCAGTCAGCTGTGTGATGCTGGCAGCAGTTCAGCTCTAACCTGAGTCATTGTTAGTAACTTAAGCTGACGCAGTGACTCTGTTTTATTGATTAGTAACCTAATGACCTGTTTGAATAGTTAAATTGTTCAGTTTGTTCAGCTATTGATAACCTGTTTTCTTTACATGAGCTTTTGAGGGTCTAAACATAAGTTAGGTGCTGATGCTGTGTAGAGCAAATCTGGGCTAACATTTGAACAAGCAAGTACCATGTCACAGTTATACTACAGTATATAGACATGTAGACATAGATACAGAGATGTAGTCACAACTTCAACAACACAGTTTGATGGCAGACTCATAGTTGAGGTAAGGAATATATTACTTACTCTTTATTTCTATGAATATATAAAGAAAACTGAGTAATAATGTTAGTCACTATTTTTACTTCCATAGATTTAACTATTGCTCTGTTCTAAAATACTTTATCTATACTTTATGCTCCATTTACATGCAACTAGGAACATTCCAGAAGAAAAGTCATGTGATCCATAAATGTTATCGTGATGTAACTCTGTTGACACTTTCATACCACAGTTGAATTTTGAAACCATATCATAAATATTTACAGTGCCTTTAAACTCTATTTGCACATACCAAGATAATGTATGTAATCACTAAAATTTGTAACAATAATATAAATGTATGATACTAGAAATTCCCCTGTCATACAGCCCACGACCAAAGTGATATTGGAAAAAATAAAGGGTACTGATGGTTGAGAAAAGCAATATTAGCAGTCAAATGGAACTGCAGTGCAATAGGATAACTGCAATGGTAGCTGTAATGTACTGGGTGTGGGTGTTATTATATACATGTACAACAAACAGCAATAATGAAAGGAAAATATTATATGTTTATATTTTCCCCCAGCAATAGGATAAATGCAATATTGGCCAATATTAGAAGTAAAATGCACTGATATTATTAGAATAACCAATATTATTAATATAGTAATAATATAAAACCAATGCACAATTTTGTTTACATTTCAAAACGTCCTAGCTAACAATATCAATAACTGATACTTATATAGATTTTTAGAAAATATATTTAAAAAAGTGTTTGGTCATGACAAACAGCAATAATGAAAGGAAAAGATTATATGTTTATATCTCTCCCGCTGCAATAGGAGAAATGCTATATTAGAAGTAAAATGCACTGATATGATTAGAATAACCAATATTATTATTATAGTAATACAGTAATAATAAAAAACCAATGAACAATTTTGTTTACTTTTAAAAACGTCATAGCTAACAATATCAAAAAGTATCAAAAAGAATATCCAAACTTAGTAATAGTAATACAGTAATAATAGAAAACCAATGCACAATTTTGCAGTGATCTTTAACAGAAAGCAAGTATGAGCGTTCACGCCTCTGAAGGTTTTCTGCAAACTGGAGCAAAATAAAAAAGGTTCTCGTCATAAAGGGGTATTGTAGTTCAGCCCTAGCTTGTACATAAGTTGTAAAAAATTTTGGCTAACATTTTAAATAATGAAGCATTTGGTGATTAGACAAAAAACATAAGCTGATAAACTGTGTACAACAATTTCATACCTATAAATTGGTCAACGCCTCAAACAGTCTACGTTTATTACAGAAACCTTTGAATAAATTCGATTCCAAGTAAACAATGCCTTAGACTGGTGAAATGTGCACATTATTTTTTCGCGAAATGCGCACGACTTGATCGTTCTATTCTCTGTCGACCGCAATTTCAATTTCCGGTCTTAACTTTTATTAAACTAAGCTTTTCAAGTGTTTTGGGACGATTTTCGTCCTAATAAATCTGTCTATTTGTGTATAATCCGATCAGATGGGTAAGTTTTTAGAGAATTTCGATAATTTACAAAGACTTGGTAACATATTTAAATAGGCCTATATGTGTTTTGTATCGTTATTATACTTTAACTAATCTACAAAACGATGGTTAAATTTGTTGATGAAATTTTCAAACAAAGGTTCGTCTCATTGTTGATGAATAATTTTCGTAAGTTGTGGGCACATGCATTTATCATAAAAACTCCCTAACTTCGCATCCGCTGGTTTGGTCGTGGGATAAAAAAATATATTTTATGACAGTTTTATGACAGTTTCAGATGCTAACAATAACAGTTTATTGCATAACTATTACATATGTTTATGGGATGTATAATTGTATATAATTAATAAATAATGTATTATGAGTATAAATATATTTGTATAATATATTCCAGATGTTTAGGTCAATAAGATTGAATAGTTCACCAAAATTATTTCCATATTTATTATTTCTACTTTTTTGGCTATCTAGTAAAGTGTGTATATATAAAACTGTATATAATGATAGCATATAAGTCACAACTATAAAATTATTCATGTTGTATTAATAGGTTAGACTGAGTATTACACTTGAGACTGGTTCACTATGTTGAAAGTAGGAGACAATTAAAATTATATGTTAGTGGGGAGTTATGCTCACCTTACTGGTTTTCTACTAATGTGCTAATCTAAGCACCAACAATGACCCATAGCAGCTTCAATGTTGCCTAAGAAATGCCTCAGAATTTAATACATTTCCTTTGTAGCCAGAACTTATGTCTACACAGATTGAGAGTGCTACCTTTATGACAAAGCCGACAGGTGAACAGGCGGCGCTATTTAATGTACCCAACTGTGAGGATCAATAAAAGAAGTAAACTCGAGTAATTTATATTAATTTGTCAGATAAGTTATTTACTGTAACCAGTTAATAACTGCTTGTGAGATGTGTAACTATCTGATGGACTATAAAATGTAAGAAAATTGGCCTTAATTGATAGAATATCGATAACGTTTCAGTAACACTTTCTAAAAATATGGAATGCTAAAAACTCATTTTGCATTTTAAAAAAACAATAATCATGTCTAAAGAAATGCTGCTTATGCTGACAAGAATTCTATTGGCTCATCCAAAACTGTAAAGTTTGAGTAAGTTGAACATTATTTTGCATCATATAACAATTATATTTTACAGGGATTAGCTACAACCCTGTACTACTCCACAAGAAAACTCCCAACTTTGAGTATATAAGGCAATATATATTTCTTAAGTATATATATACAGTGAAACATGGATAACCCGCCCACGGATAGCTCGAACACATGGTTAACTCGAACGGTTTCTTTGGTCTGTTCCCACGTAATGATAAATTGCTATAGATAACTCGAACTCAACACTGTTAACTCGAACTATTTTTTGCCCAAGGACTACCGATACGGTTGTTATCGCTTTAGAAAATCACTTTATTCCAAGCCATAGAGGTAAACCTCAACTTTTCGTAATTCATAAGCGTCGTTATTACTACCATCGGCAAAATATTTTTTGTCAACGACTTTTCTAAAGGTTTGCAAAAAGATAAATTTTGTCAAACATCTGCTTTGGCCTTCCAAAAGCAAGGCGAAGCGAAGTGACCATCAGATAAACTTGAAGAAAAATTGGCAAAATTGGTTTTTGTTACAACCCTTTAAAGAAAAATATGACATTTTTACTGAGGATTTCAGCCGCGATCAAGTTTTGCCTATTTTAATCTGAAAATGTCCTGGCAGTCACATCACCAAAAACCAGCAGACAAATCTCAAGTAATAGGAAAATATTTATACTCTCTGATACAAATTGTTAAAACATTACATGAGAGGCCCCTTAACTTGCAACGAACTATCAATGCTTTTGATTTATATATATTTTGTATAAGCACTGATGAATACATGCACTTGTGACAGTGTTCTCATAACTTGAACGCTCTGATAACTCGAACACTTTTTCTCAGTCCTGTGAAGGTCGAAATAGTCGAGTTTCACTGTGCCAAAAAAAAGTTGATTCCTCACCCCGGTTCACTCGTATGGGTGGTAGTTTCTGCTCTAATTCGGTTCTCCTACCAGAGACCTGGGAGTTTGAGCACTCGCCTCAAGATCTTAGCTGTTCCCAATAGCGCACTTCTCTGCAACTCTTCTGAGTTGATTGCCGTAGGTATTTGGGCAAGCCACATTTTATGCGCCGGTGTTATTGCGCCCAGTGCCCCAATGACTATTGGGATTACAGTTGTTTTTACATTCCAGCCTTTTTCAATTTCTTCTCCAAGAGGGAGATATTTCTCTACCTTTTATTTGTCTTTGCTGGCTATATTGTAGTCATTGGGTACTGCTATATCTATTATAGTAGCCTTCTTGTTCTCCTTGTCTACCACCACTATATCTGGTTGGTTTGCTAGGACATGCTTGTCAGTTTGGATGTAGAAGTCCCAGAGGATCTTAGCGCGGTCATTTTCATTCACCTTACCAGGAACTTCCCACCAGTGTTGTGGTTTATTAAAGCCATACTCATCACATAGACTTCTATACACAACATCTGCGACATGATTATGCCGCTCAGTGTATGCGTTTCCTGCTAGCTGCTTGCATCCACTGATGATGTGTTGGATGGTCTCAGGTGCATCTTTGCACAGTCGGCATCTAGAATCATCTCTAGTGTGATAGATTTTTCTCAAACATATATATATATATATATGTTTGAGAAATGTATATATATATAACTCGGCCTCAACTTGGTTAACTCGAACAATTTTTTGTCCAACGGCTACCACGAGTCAGTTGTTATCACTTTAGAACATCACTTTATACCAAGCCATAGAAATAAACCTCAACTTTTAATAGTTCATAGGCGCCTTTATTACCATCATTGACAAATATTTTTTCTCAACAACTTTTCTACCAAGAGTTTCCAACAAGTGTTGTGGTTTATTAAGGCCATACCCGTCACATGGACTTCTATACACAAGACCTGTGACATGATTATGCCGCTCAGTGTATGTATTTCCTGCTAGCTGCTTGCATTCACTGATGATGTGTTGTATGGTCTCAGGTCATCTTTGCACAGTCTGCATCTAGGATCGTTTCCAGTGTGATAGATGTTTGTTTGGAGTTGCCTTGTTGGGAGCACTTGCTCCTGGGCTGCCATGATTAGTGACTCTGTATTGGCCGCTAGATTTCCTTTGTTCAGCCACATATAGTTCTGGTGAAGTTCGCCAACCTTAGATATTTGTCGGTGGTATGCACCATGAAGAGGTTTCGTGTGCGAGTCAATTTCCTCATCATCAGGGCGAAGGTCCATTGTAAGAGCAGCCAGTTGAAATTCAGCTAGCAGCTTATCTGAAGTGGCCATAGAGACTGCATAGGCTTTGATGCTTTGCTCCTTCTCCTTTACCGTCTGCTGTACACTTTTGAGCCCCCTACTGCCATCTTTCCTATCGAGATACAATCTAGTAGTATCAGATTTTGGGTGGAGTGTTCCATGCATGGTCAGAAGTTTACGAGTTGCTATATCGGTTTCCTTGATGGCTTCCTCAGTCCACTTTATTATGCCTGCTGGATATCTTATTACTGGCAGTGCGTAGGTATTTATTGCCATTACTTGGTTCTTGGCATTGAGCTGGCTCCGTAGGACCCGCCGAAGGCATTTCTTGTATTTGGTAATGGCTTTGTGACGTATCTCGGCTTTCTGGTTGATGTTGCTTTGCATAATCCCCAAGTTATTTTACCGTTCTTCTATATCTTTGATGGTACTATTTGGCATTTTAGGCCATCTGTGAGCATAGAATGGTTTTTCTTAAGAATTAGCCGTCCACAAATCTCAATACCGAAGGTCATTCCGATGTCCTTGCTGTATAACTGAGTGAGGTGTATTAGCGAGTCAATGTCCATTTCTTTGTTAGCGTACAGCTAGATGTCATCCATGTAGAAGAGGTGGTTTATCTTGGTGCCACTCTTAAACTGGTACCCATAGTGAGTCTTCTCCAGCATATTGCTTAGAAGGTTATGGCATATGCAGAAGAGCAGCGGTGATAAGGAGTCACCTTGATAGATGCCTCGCTTAATTTTTACACTCGCCAGCTTTTTGTCATTAGCCTCCAGTTCCATCTTCCATTTGGTCATTGACATTTTGATGAATGCCACAAGAGCAGGGTGAAAATTGTACATACTAAAACACTCAAGTATCCAACTATGGGAAATTGAGTCATAGGCCTTTTTGTAGTCAATCCAAGCCATGGCAAGATTGGTTTGCCTTCTCCTGCTGTCTTGACAGATCGTCCGATCCACCAGTAACTGATGTTTGGCTCCTCGGGTGTTGCGCCCATATCCTTTCTGAGCACTGGTCATATAGTGACTCATGTGCTCTTTCAGTTTGTTTGCAACTATTCCTGAGAGCAGTTTCTAGGTGGTGGGCCCTTGCTTTGGATTTTTTATCAGAAGTACAGTTCGTCCTTTGGTCAGTCATTCCGGATGGTCGCCCTCTTCTGTTAGGCATTCCATTTGCTTAGCCATTCTAGTGTGAAGTGATGTCAATTTCTTCAACCAGAAGGCTTAAATCATGTCATGGCCAGGTGCTGCCCAGTTCTTCATACGCTGCACTTTGCACTTGATGTCCACTGCGCTGATTGTGAGTCCTTGCTGAGCCACAGTGTGTTGGTGGCTCTCTTTAAGCCTCTTCAGCCAATTTGCAGTGGTGTTATGAGTAGTCTCTTTCTCCCAGATGTCTTTCCAGAACTTTGAGGTGCTCGATCAAGGAGGATCTGAAATTGGCCTCCGCAGTTCACCTTTGAACTGAGAATACACTTTAGATGGATTATTGATGAACAGTTTGTTCATTCTCTTGTTATACCGCTCTTTGGTGTACCGCCTCAGTTGTGCCGAGAGTGCTACTAGGTGCTGTTTGGCAGATTCTAGAGCTTCTATTGTGGCTTCCCTTTTTGGACGCTACAAACTGTGGTTAGATTTTTCACTGAGCCTACTAACTTTCTTGCGCAAGTCCTTGATTTTATTTTGTAGCCTCAGCTGCCAAGTTACAATGGCTTGAAGCCTTGTTGATAGTGGCTTAATCCCCATCTCCTCCAAGACGATGATTGCCGTACTGTAGATTAAGGCATTAGTCTCACTGATTGATTTAGTTGAGATCGACTCCACTGCCAAGTCTTCTAACAGCTTCTTGGGTATGATCTTGCTAACTCTTCGTAGTGGTACCCTGCTTCCATAATCATTAGCAGCTGGCAACTTGTTGATGATATTTTCCACAAGCTCCTTCACCCTTGGGTCAAGGTCAAAGCGCATGTCTTCTTCAACTTGTGAGTCAACACAAGATCGTGTATGTGTGATGGTGTGTGATGATATGCACTCCTCGTTGGTTGAGGTTACTTGGGTGAACTGTTCCCTAATATCATCTACCTCAAGTTCTGATATGAGGTGCCGCTTGATTAGGTTACTCCTCTGGGCTACAAGTTGCTTTGCGGTTAGTGGCAATTCAGGGCGCATGTTTATCCACAGTTGGCGCATCCTTCCCATATAGCCCCACTTTTGAGGTTCACTTTTGAGGTTCACTTATAAAGTAGCACTGCATGAACTCTGTGTTATCAGTCTGAGTCCATTTGATCCGTTTTGAACCAGAAGCTTATTTTCCACTGCCTTGTCCTGGTTCAGCTACAGGCAGCGCGGACCTTGTTTGACCGGGCGACACCCGAGCCGGCATGGCTTTGGTTATTGCATCCATCATAGATGTTGTAGACGTTATACAAGCAAAGATCTTGTCTAAGGACCACCAGAAGGGTGCAGTTGTTGGGGTTTGAACCTAGGTCATAGTGATCACTGTTCCAATAGTGAGTTCCGACACCTTACCGACTGCGCTATCCATCCTATATATATATATATATATATATATATATGTATATATATATATATACATATATATATATATATGTGATTTTATAGTTTATATATATCTACTATATAAACGGCAATCGTTGTCTGTCTGTCTATCTATCTGTCTATCTATCTGTCTATCTGTCTGTCCACTTTATAGAGCGGTTTTTTCTTTTAACGTCGTACGAATTTCGGTCGTACGAAGCGAACTGAATTAATATGTGTAGTAACGGTAAATAAATTATAGAGCGGTCTTTCTTTTTCCATTCGGTCGAACGAAGCCAACCGAATTAATATGAGTACTAATTATTGTAATTTCATAATATGGACTATTAGCCGCTACTTTTCTCTGACGATTTGAGCCAAGCGGCTTATATAAAGGTGTGGCGATTCTGTTGTTTTTCTTGCACCGCTCGAGCGCATTAACCGAAATCCCCGGTTAGCACGCTTTTTAAACCGCAAATTTTCTGCCGTGTTAAAAAACACCTTTCCTGAGTTCTGCGGCCTATACAAAGGTGTCTATACAGCTATACAAATGTACTAATCATTAAATAAAATAAATTAACGAGTAGTTATTTACATGCAATTAATATTTACTGCCAACGTGTACCGAGAAGGTCACGTAAACGTTTGTTTCTTGGAGCCACTGGAAAAACGCGTTTCTCACCTACTAAATTTCCACATCAAAAAGGTAAGTGTTTCTTATACGACGTTGTATTGTCTATGAATTGCCACATCTCCACTACTTAATAACGTTGGATTTGCCACTGTTCGTGATAGTGGGTCATGTTCATTTCCTTCAGCAACCGAGTTACTAATTTTTTTCCAGCTACGAGTAGGCCTACTGTAACTTACTATTACAGAACTTTCACGAGTACTCCGAGGGTTGCGATACGCTATTGTGAAAAGAAAGAGAGCATCTGCTATCGACTTACTGTCACCCTGCATCAGCCATGACCAGCTATACGTCGCCTGCTCAAAAGTAGGCACACGCCGAAAACTGTTTCTTCATACGCCCGACAGAAAAACCAAAAATGTTGTCTATCCGCATGTGTTGCGTTGAACTAAGGGAGAGAGGGAGAGGGAGAGAGAGAGGGAGAGAGAGAGAGAGAGCGAGGAAGAGAGGGGGGGAGAGAGCGGGAGAGGGGGAAGAGGGAGGGAGAGAGAGGGGAGAGACGGAGAGAGGGGAAAGAGGGAGAGAAGGGGAGAAGGAGAGAGAGAGGGAGAGAAAGAGGGAGGGAGAGAGAGGGGGAAGAGGGAGGGAGGGAGAGAGAGGGGAGAGACGGAGAGAGAGGGAGAGCGAGGAGGAGAGGGGGGAGAGAGAGAGAGGGAGAGAAAGAGGGAGAGAGAGAAAGGGGGAAGAGGGAGAGAGAGGGGGAGAGAAGGGGAGAGAGAGGGAGAGCGAGGAGGAGAGGGGGGAGAGGGGGAAGAGGGAGGGAGAGAGAGGGGAGAGAGGGGAAAGAGGGAGAGAAGGGGAGAAGGAGAGAGAGAGAGGGAAAAAAAGAGGGAGGGAGAGAGAGGGAGGGAGACAGAGGGGAGAGGCGGAGAGAGGGGAAAGAGGGAGAGAAGGAGAGAGAGAGGGAGAGCGAGGAGGAGAGAGAGGGAGAGAAAGAGGGAGAAGAGGGAGGGAGAGAGGGGAGAGAGGGAGAGGAGAGAGAGGGGAGAGGCGGAGAGAGGGGAAAGAGGGAGAGAAGGAGAGAGAGAGGGAGAGCGAGGAGGAGAGAGGGAGAGAAAGAGGGAGAAGAGGGAGGGAGAGAGAGGGGAGAGAGAGGAAAGAGGGAGAGATGGAGAGAGGGAGATGTAACTGCATATTTGGAGTTGTTTTACGGTATGAAAGCCAACTCTCAATAAACCTTATGCTGCCCGTGAATCTGCTCTTGTAGACGGGTAATGCAGCTAGTAAACAATAAAATCCTAAGAATTATGAACTAGTATTACTAAAATTAGAGTGCTCAACAATATACTGGAGCAGCTATATACTAATACTAATACTAATAATACTATTTAATAGCAATACTTATCTTTTTTCTCAGCTACTGTCCTGTCATGACTTGCTCATTCATCAGGCTGTGTTGAAATAAACAAGGTGGTGAGTAATCTCTTCATTCCATGATCTTATTGGCTACTTTTCCCTTCCTTAGTTCTTATTGTCTAATTTCCTCTTCTTCTGATTGGCTGTTGTTTAGAAGCTGCAAAATGAGAGAGAAGATAACTTCTTGAATGACGACAGGTTGAGACTAATTCAGATTTTTTATCAAGTGTTGCTAAGTCAGGTCTATTAATGATGTAGTATTTTTCTGTCAAACAAAGGTTGCACTTTTTGCTGGAGTTGTTGTAGGATTTTTTTTGTTTTAGTACAGTCCAGTTTAGTTTGTATTCAATGTCTTAGTCTTTCAGTTTCCAAATGTGTTTGCGTAGTTCAGTTGCGTTTCGGCACCAAGCAAAACGCAACTGAACTATGCAAACACAACTTGTTTATTTCAGCCTGATGAATGAGCAAGTCATGAAACTGACAGTAGCTGAGAAAAAAGAAAATTTTTTTTTTAAATAATTTACTAGTATATAAAAAAAGTGTTTCCTCACCCCGAATACACCGTATGGGTGGTAAATTCTGCTCTAACTCGGGTCTTCTACCAGAGACCTGGGAGTTTGAGCACTCACCTCAAGATCTTAGCTGTTTCCAATAGCGCACTTTTTTGCAACTCACCTGAGTTGATTGCTGTTGGTATTTGGGCTAGCCACATTTTATGCGCCGGTGTTATTGCGCCCAGTGCCCCAATGACTACTGGGATTACAGTTGTTTTTACATTCCAGCATTTTTCAATTTCTTCTCCAAGAGGGAGATATTTCTCTACCTTTTATTTTTCTTTGCTGGCTATATTGTAGTCATTGGGTACTGCTATATCTATTATAGTAGCCTTCTTGTTCTCCTTGTCTACCACCACTATATCTGGTTGGTTTGCTAGGACATGCTTGTCAGTTTGGATGTAGAAGTCCCAGAGGATCTTAGCGCGGTCATTTTCATTCACCTTACCAGGAACTTCCCACCAGTGTTGTGGTTTATTAAGGCCATACTCATCACATAGACTTCTATACACAACATCTGCGACATGATTATGCCGCTCAGTGTCTGCGTTTCCTGCTAGCTGCTTGCATCCACTGATGATGTGTTGGATGGTCTCAGGTGCATCTTTGCACAGTCGGCATCTAGAATCATCTCTAGTGTGATAGATTTTTCTCAAACATATATATATATATATGTATATATATATATATATATATATATATATATGTTTGAGAAATGTATATATATATAACTCGGCCTCAACTTGGTTAACTCGAACAATTTTTTGTCCAACGGCTACCACGAGTCAGTTGTTATCACTTTAGAACATCACTTTATACCAAGCCATAGAAATAAACCTCGACTTTTAATAGTTCATAGGCGCCTTTATTACCATCATTGACAAATATTTTTTCTCAACAACTTTTCGAAAGGTTTGGAAAAATTTGATTTTTGCCAAACATCCGCTTAGCGATGGCCCTTCAAAGGCAAGAAAAATCGAAGTAACTTTTGCTCAAACTTCAAGAAAATATGGCAAAATTGACTTTGGTTAAAACGCTCAAAGAAAAAAGATGTCTTTTCTTCTGAGCATTTCAACAGCAATCAAGTTTTGCCAAGTTTAATATAAAAAAACGTTCCAGCAATAACATCACCTCCAACATCAAGCCCATCTCAAGTGATAGAAAAATTTCTATACTTTCTGATAAAAGTTTTTTCAAACTTTACAATAGAAGCATTTAATTTGAAATAAGCCATTTATGTTTTTATTTATGTTATAGTTTGTATATGTACATGTACAATGTATCTACTGATAAATACATGCACTTGTAACAGTGCTCTGATAATTTGAACGCTCTGAAAACTCGAACACCTTCATTCGGCCCCGGGAAGGTTGAATTATCCATGTTTGATTGTAGGTGACTTGGTGTATGCCAAGGTTGCTGAATGGTTATATGTAGATTGAGTTGCCATGAGTTTGCTATCTTTTATCCTGTGAGCGGCTTGTGATATGGAAAATGATATGATGTATGCTTCATCTTTAATATAAACTAAAAACTCTTGAGAATTTGGGTACCTGTCGTACCCGGGTACCTTGGGTACCTGGCTAAGCCAGGTATTCTAAGCCAGTCTGGTACCTTTTTCATGATTTTCACATTTTCAACACAGTCGTTCAGAATCTTCAAGGGCTTGATCGTTATCGTTACGCTATTCAAGTGACACAAAAAGTTGCTGAATTCCCTTAGTGCCTTCCAATCTCTTGGCGAAACCTTGGGCCATGCGCCTAGCTAGCGGCAACATGATCTGACAATGGTTTGCTCAATACCATAGCACTCCTTTAACGTAGCTCTAGCTGTGAAATAGGCATCATTTGTGTTAGTGGTATAGTATTCTTCTATACATTTCCGCATTCCACCACTGATAAACCTTATGGGATGTCTCAGTTTTTCATGATCCTCGATTCTTTCTGTACGCAAATATGTATCTGAGTCCACTTCCCAATCGGAAAGTTGCAACACATTTACTTTAAAGATGGAAGGCTCTACAGAATTCTTGCTGCAGTTTATGGATGCAGCTAAACTTTCAGTGAGGTGTTTGACTGCATCCAGTTCTTGCCTTTTGCTGTGTATGGTTGGCAAGGGGAGCTAACTTCTGACACCTACGCTGGTCTTTTCAAGGATATGGAGTGTGAGCCATCTCTAAGGGCTCATTGTAGCTTGTCGATCCATATGCTTGTAGCATATTGGCAGTTCTATTTGTTGAAGCAGGTATCGTTGCTTCTCTGGAGCTCTTTGCCTTGGCATCTGTGCTTCTTAGCGTTGAGATTGCTTGGCCAGCTATAACCTTTTTTTGCAGTCAAAGAGGTCTGGAGGGGTTTTTGTTTCATTGTATTCATGTACTCTTCACAAATTCTCGCTTCCTCTTCGAGCTCTTCATTTGCTTGCTGGATAGAGTTTTTTACCTCTATTAACTTTTGCAGTTCCAACTCTTGTACCTGCTTTTCTACTAGCTCCTTGAAATTGGAGACAATAGCATTATGAAATTGGAACATTTTTTCCATTTGCGCACTAGGTTTGTTGTCACACAACGTGCAGAGGTCATTGTACATCTTTGACACCACTAATGCTTTGATATTCATTTCACCACTCAAGGTAGTTAGGCCATCAAGAGCTATCACCTCAGCCATATGTACTTCTATTTGATTTAAATACCTGATGTGAGAATTTATTTTTCTACTTGAATTTAAGTTTAAGGAAATAATCTTACTTTCATTTCCTTTTAAATAGAAACTAGTAGCTCTTATTGGCCTTATGCTAGCTTTGTTAGTAAGGTCTTTAGCTGATTTACATTCTACACTAACTCGACTGCTGCTATCACTTTTTAAATCATCATCAGAGCTTATGCTATTATGACTAAGGTTTGTGCTAGAAGCATTCACATCTGCGGGCTGCTATGTTACTGAGTTTTCTAAAACTGATTTGTCCTGATCAGATTGGCTATCAACAATGCTCTCCTCAGCACTGGAGGCTGACCCCTGACCTTGGGTCATGTTTATAAACTGATTAAGTTTAAAACTAAATAGGATGCCCTTAAAGTAGATGTGGTTAGCTCACAAAAGCATTACCTAAATGAAAATAAAAACTTTTCAAAAATCTTCAGTAAGTTTGCAGCAAAGTAATACTGTGAAAATTCTATAGACAATTATTGTAAAACATTACTAAACGTCTAAAAATGTCCAATATGTTTATGCTTGAGCCTTTTCTGGAGTTCCGTGTTGTTGCTGGCACCGCTTCTGGTGATATTGCTTGGTCTGTTCTCGATGC
Source organism: Watersipora subatra (assembly GCF_963576615.1). Taxonomy (NCBI): domain Eukaryota; kingdom Metazoa; phylum Bryozoa; class Gymnolaemata; order Cheilostomatida; family Watersiporidae; genus Watersipora; species Watersipora subatra. Next base: position 34,963,788 of record NC_088713.1, read on the forward strand.
TTGTAGATGTCTCTTGTAGATCAAAATGGCAAATGTTTGTTGTGCAGTTGTATGAGGTATCTATATACGTTGGTTGCTGACAATGGTATAAGATGTTGAAAGGGTTCTGGTGATTTTCTTAATTGGTTGTCTGTTGGTGTAGCGGTACGTTGCTACTAATGCTTTGGTTGGTGTAGCGATGCGTTGCTACTAATTTTTTCTGTAGGTGTATCGGTGCATTGCTACTAACGCTTCTGTTGGTGTAGCGGTACGTTGCTACTACCTTTTCTCTTTAACATAGAGCTAAGGCTTCACTGTAGGGTTTTATAAAAAAAAACGAAAAATTGGATTCTTATTTAGAATTACATAATTAAGGAGACTTTACTGATCTGGAACGTTGCCTCATAACTGATGGCAACAAGTAAGGCATAATTTAGTACCGTGAAGCCTGCAATCACATAGTTCTAATTAGATATAATCCGTATTTGAATAGTTATATAACAAGCAAAACAAAGCAGTAATGAAACAAATTGTTCATTCTTCAAATTTGATAGAAATATGTGGTGTAATTCACTAACCTGTTCTTTTTTCTACTACAATTCCAACTAGTCTGACTTGGAGATAAACTGTGAAGCCACATATATACATATACATGTATATATATATATATATATATATATATATATATATATATATATATATATATATATATATATATATATACTAATAAATTATTTAAAAGCAATACTTATCTTTTTTTTCCAGCTACTGTCAGTTTCATGATATTCTCATTCGTCAGGCTGTGTTGGAATAAACAAGATGGTGACTAATCTCTTCTTGGCTATTTTTCCCTCCCTTTTGTTCTTATTGTTTAATTTCTTCTTCTTCTGATTGGCTGTTGGTTAGTAGCTACAAAATGAGAGAGAAGATAATTTCTGGAATGACGACAGGTTGAGACTAATTCAGATTTTTTATTAAGTGTTGCTAAGTCAGGTCTATTAATGATGTAGTATTTTTCTGTCAAACATAGGTTGCACCTTTTGCTGGAGTTGTTGTAGGATTTTGTCTGTTTTAGTACAGTCCAGTCTAGTTTGTAGTTAATGTCTTGGTCTTTCAGTTTCCAAATGTGTTTGCTTAGTTCAGTTGCGTTTCGCTTGGTGCTGTTTTTGATACTAGTTTTGTGGTTACTATATCGTGTTTTAAAGTCAGTTTCACAAAGTCCTATGTATGATTCAGTAGTGTTGTTGTCTAGTCGTGTCACTTTGGCTTGGTATATCACACTTTTTTGCAGGCAGCCCATACACTAAACCCAACAACAACATACAATATGTTCATGCCCAAAGTAACCACCCCCCTAACATCATTAAAAACTTACCAGAAAACGTCAACAAAAGACTCTCTCGACTCTCTGCTAACAAACATATATTTGAGCAATCAAAAACACCATACCAGCAAGCACTAAATGACAGTAACTACAAGTACAGGCTAAAATACAAACCAGAAACCACAACTAAAAAACGTAACAGGCAACGAAAAGTAATATGGTACAACCCACCATATAATAGCAATGTACAGACTAACATTGGCAAAATATTCTTAAAAATTGTAAACAAATGCTTTGACAAAAAGAGCCCACTAGGCAAAATATTCAACAAGAACACAGTAAAAATCAGCTATTCCACAATGCCCAACATGAAGAGTAAAATTGATGCACACAACAAAAAAATCCTTGGTAAAAGCAATGAAACTCCAGTAAATGACAAAAACTGTAACTGCCGAGTCAAAAGAGAATGCCCACTTAATGAAAACTGCCTGCAAAAAAGTGTGATATACCAAGCCAAAGTGACACGACTAGACAACAACACTACTGAATCATACATAGGACTTTGTGAAACTGACTTTAAAACACGATATAGTAACCACAAAACTAGTATCAAAAACAGCACCAAGCGAAACGCAACTGAACTAAGCAAACACATTTGGAAACTGAAAGACCAAGACATTAACTACAAACTAGACTGGACTGTACTAAAACAGACAAAATCCTACAACAACTCCAGCAAAAGGTGCAACCTATGTTTGACAGAAAAATACTACATCATTAATAGACCTGACTTAGCAACACTTAATAAAAAATCTGAATTAGTCTCAACCTGTCGTCATTCCAGAAATTATCTTCTCTCTCATTTTGTAGCTACTAACCAACAGCCAATCAGAAGAAGAAGAAGTTAAACAATAAGAACAAAAGGGAGGGAAAAATAGCCAAGAAGAGATTAGTCACCATCTTGTTTATTCCAACACAGCCTGACGAATGAGAATATCATGAAACTGACAGTAGCTGGAAAAAAAAAAAAAAAGATAAGTATTGCTTTTAAATAATTTATTAGTATATAGCTGCTCCAATATATTTGTTGAGCACTCTAATTTTAGTAATACTAGCCCATAATTCTTAGGAATTTATGGTTTATATATATATATATATATATATATACTAGCTGCATTACCCGTCTACAGGAGCAGATTCACGGGCAGCATAAGGTTTATTGAGAGCTGTCTTTCATACGGTAAAACAACTCAAAATATGCAGTTACATCTCCCTCTCTCCATCTCTCCCTCTCTCCCTCTTTCCCCTTTCTCCCTATCTTCATCTCTCCCCTCTCTCTCCCTCTCACCCCTTTCCCTCTCTCTCCTCTCTCTCCCTCCCTCTTTCTCTCACTCTCTCTCCCCCCTCTCCTCCTCGCTCTCCCTCTCTCTCTCCCCCCCCCTCTCCTCCTCGCTCTCCCTCTCTCTCTCCTTCGCTCCCTCTCTCCCTCTTTCCCCTCTCTCCATCTCTCCCTCTCTCCCCTCTCTCTCTCTCCTTTTCTCCCTCTTTCTCCTCTCTCCCTCTTTCCCCTCTCTCCGTCTCTCCCCTCTCTCTCTCTCTCCCTCTCTCTTCTCCCTCTTTCCCTCTCTCTTTCTCTCCCTCTCTCTTTCTCTCCCTCTCTCTCTCCCTTAGTTCAACGCAACCCATGTGGATAGACAACATTTTTGGTTTTTCTGTCGGGCGTATGAAAAAACAGTTTTCGGCGTGTGCCTACTTTTGAACAGGCGACGTATAGCTGGTCATGGCTGATGCAGGGTGGCAGTAAGTCGATAGCAGCTGCTCTCTTTCTTTTCACAATAGCGTATCGCAACCCTCGGAGTACTCATGAAAGTTCTGTAATAGTAAATTACAGTAGGCCTACTCGTAGCTGGAAAAAATTAGTAACTCGGCTGCTGAAGGAAATGAACATGACCCACTATCATGAACAGCGGCAAATCCAACGTTATTAAGTAGTGGAGATGTGGCAATTCATAGACAATGCAACATCGTATAAGAAACACTTACCTTTTTGATGTGGAAATTTAGTAGGTGAGAAATGCGTTTTTCCAGTGGCTCCAAGAAACAAACGTTTGCGTGACCTTCTCGGTACACGTTGGCAGTAAATATTAATTGCATGTAAATAACTACTCGTTAATTTATTTTATTTAGTGAATAGTACATTTGTATAGCTGTATAGACACCTTTTTATAGGCCGCAGAACTCAGGAAAGGTGCTTTTTAATACGGCAGAAAATTTGCCGTTTAAAAAGCGTGCTAACCGGGGATTTCGGATAATGCGCTCGAGCGGTGAAAGAAAAACAACAGAATCGCCACACCTTTATATAAGCCGCTTGGCTCAAATTGTCAGAGAAAAGTAGCGGCTAATAGTCAATATTACGAAATTACGATATTACGAAATTACGATAATTAGTACTGATATTAATTCGGTTGGCTTCATTCGACCGAATGGAAAAAGAAAGACCGCTCTATAATTTATTTACCGTTACTACACATATTAATTCAGTTCGCTTCGTACGACCAAAATTCGTACGACGATAAAAGAAAAGACCGCGTGTACTAACCAGAGAGGCGTGTACTAACCGGAGAATCCCGTTAACGCGCCCTAGATACCTAGTAGCGGCTAATAGTCGGAAAAATACGGTACTCCATAAGGCGGACAGACACACAGATACACAGATACACAGATACACAGACAACGATTGCCGTTTATATAGTAGATATATATATATATATATATATATATTTATATATATATATATACATATATATATATATAAATTGGAAAGTCAAATAGTTTACTTATCTTTCAGCTACTGTCAGTTTTCTGCTGGCGCATTCTTCAGGCTGTAAGCTTCCAATTTATACTGTTCCATCCTATGTTGAACACTCTGATTTTAGTTTCAAGTAGGATACATTTCAATATATATATATATATATATATACAATGTATATATATATATATATATATATATATATTACAATTTTTTTTATATATATATATACATGTATATACATATATACTCATGCTACAGACAGTACTGTTTCGGCTATTGAAGCCTCATCAGTGCAGCTCAGAGCTTATGCAAGGGACACAAATCCCATTACCAATGAGAGTTGACTTCTTGCCATGAAACAACCAGGTTGTCTTACAGACTTTAAGAAAGTCAATGTGCTGGCACCAGAGTGCTCAAATCACAAAAGTGATGAGCTTTGCACAAAGGCTAATTTTATAGTGCCGCACCTCTCACAGAGTGCTCAATAGATAAGTTGTCAGGCCTACTGCTAACAGCACTCTACGCTCTAAAAAGTGTGGAGTGTTATAACTAACTAGAGTGTGGAATAGGTTAATTTTACTTATCTTTGTTCCAGATTGATGTTTTATTCTGGGGTCACGACAGGTCTGTTTCGTGCTGGTGCACTCTTCAGGTGACTTGTGTTGAATGGCGGGTGGAGTTGCCTCTCCTGATGTTGTTGGTGGCGTCTGTAGCTCCGCCTCTGCCTGGATCGTATTGGCTGAGTAGGTATTCTTGGAGTGTCTGCATGTATCAATACAAGGTGACTTGTGTTGAATGGCGGGTGGAGTTGCCTCTCCTGATGTTGTTGGTGGCGTCTGTAGCTCCGCCTCTGCCTGGATCGTATTGGCTGAGTAGGTATTCTTGGAGTGTCTGCATGTATCAATACAAGGTGACTTGTGTTGAATGGCGGGTGGAGTTGCCTCTCCTGATGTTGTTGGTGGCGTCTGTAGCTCCGCCTCTGCCTGGATCGTATTGGCTGAGTAGGTATTCTTGGAGTGTCTGCATGTATCAATACAAGGTGACTTGTGTTGAATGGCGGGTGGAGTTGCCTCTCCTGATGTTGTTGGTGGCGTCTGTAGCTCCGCCTCTGCCTGGATCGTATTGGCTGAGTAGGTATTTCTTGGAGTGTCTGCATGTATACATGCAGACACTCCAAGTGTGGCCATCATGCACACAGTATTCCAAAAGTATTTTTTATCGTTCTTAGATTTTTTGACAGTCTATAATTAAATACTTGTTGTTCTTAGCTAAGATTTTTGCCTGGCCATGATTTCTTGAGCCAACTGGTCAGTGGAAAGATCTCATATCCAACCAAATAGTATGGGATAGAGTACTGACCATGATGAGTGGGTGGAGAAAGGAAAGGTCATGTACTCCATGGTCAAACTTTTGTATAAAAGATGATTTTTTGAAAATACCAGCATCATTTTTGCTGCCATAACTACTGATGCTCACACTTAGGAAGCAATTATTCGTATCACAGACAGCCATGAGAACAGTGGAATGGAAATGTTTATAATTATAATATAAAAACCCACTTCTACTAGGACATTTGATAGCCACATGTTTACTATCCAATGCTCCTATAACGTTTGGCATATTCCATTCAGAGGTGCATTTGTCTCCAATCAGTGGGAAGTCCTCTCTGCTCCGTGATTCCTTTAGGTAGCGATCTTTCAAAGAGTCCCACAGAGCTTGACAGACTTCACAAACAATCTTGCAAATTGTTGCTCGTCCAACTCTGAAGTTGAAGCTCTGAGACTGCTGAGAATCTCCTGCAATAACAAATACCATTGCCCTAAACGTAATTAATTACCTTTAATACAATTAATTTAATAGCACAGGGCAAGCATGTTTTTAAGTGTATGATAATGAAGGACAGAGATTTGTCGATTGTAGTGTGTTAGGCCGCAGTGAAATACATAAATATAAAATACATAAATACAAAAAATACAAAAAAGCATCATGTTCCCGCTTACCAGTTGCAAGGTATCGGAGTAATTGCTAAGCGTTCTTCATGGGAGATAGCTTCACGACTCCGGCAGAATCTTGCTTTCATATTTGGTGAGACACAACTGATCAGGTGGTCAAATCGCTCAGGTGTCATCCTCACATACCTTCAAATTAAGCAATGATGATAAGCAACAATAAGCACATCGCAGATTATTAACTGATACTATATTATGCATGTATATTAGCATTGAAATTGTTATTATTATCGTTATGATTATTATTATTATTACGTGTGTAATAATAATAATAATAAGGAAAACAAAGAAAACACACGTACTGAAGAACGCACGCTACTCACCTAAAAAAGATTTCCCGATCTCCTTTCCTCAAACCTTTAAAAAGAGCATGGTACTGGCCAAGCTGTTTCCTTTTTTTATCGAACCACGTATCCAATATGCATGTTTCCTAGGCATTCTTCTGAGTGCGTTGATTTTACAGCGCATCCTGCTTTTGAGGTACAGCAAAAGTAGAAGGCTATGTCTGCATGTCACCATGCTGTTTATATCGCGAATAAATCTATCTCCCATACAAAAGAGTAAATCGGAAATAACGAAAGCAGAAAACGTTAAGCTGGAAAACCCACCTTTTCCTAAAAGCATGACGCCTACCACCGCTATGGAAACACTGCATCGCACCAGAGCCATTGACTGTAATGAAAAGCCATTACACACAATGGTTCTGCATCGCACCTGAAGCAATGCGTTCCGCACAATCATTGTGCCGTGCACGATCATTGCGATGTCATATGGAAACCAAGCTTTAGAAACAAACCACTGGCGAGATATTGTCGATTATAAGATAATTACCTGCAGACAGTTGCCTACAAAAGATAGTAGGCCTCGCAATCTCAATAATACTTGATACTTGGGCTCATCGTTACAGCATTGCCTTACTGTCAAAACAAATTGCAAGGATAACTATAGTAGTGCCCATCTCCATTGATTAAGTTGTTATTTCAATTTTGCTTTATAGCAACAGTCTGATTTTTGTGGGGCAGAAGTGCCACTTTGTCTGCGGTCAAAAGTTGTCTTAGGAGAAATTTAACTCAAAGACCAGAGGCTAACCATTACACATAGAACCATGGAACCATTGTAGTATTTCACTAAAGAAAAACTCAAAAAACAATACATTTTATATTACTACTTAAGTGTCAAATAATCATTACAACAATTATTATAACAAAAAAACAAAGCTATTCATATATTAATTATTAATTCAATTTTAAATATTCAATTAAAATTTCTCCCTTGACAGATTGATGGAGGTGATTTCAACGTAAAATAACTGTTATAGGAGAGATTTTTGCGATGACAAAGCCATGCCAAATAACTTGTGAAAACCTTGAATAACTTTGTAAAGAAGTTTGATGCAATGGCAATAAAATTCGACGCCCCGGCAATGATGTTAAAGAAGTTTTGGAACTCGGCTACGTTTAGTACTTCTTCTTAGCGGCTATTTTGGGATGACGCCATTCTGCATATCTTGTAACAACCTTAAATAATTTTGCAAAGAAAAGTAAATGCATTGGCAATGGGGTTAACTCAATGCCCCGGCAATGATTTTAAAAAGATTTTGGAACTCAACTACGTTTAGTATTTATGCCTAGCGGCTAGTTTTTAATTTGAGGCAGTAGTTATCCTCCCTCGTGATTAAAAATAGAACTAACTATTTGCAGATTTTAATAATTCGAGAAATTGACTGTTCGCGAAATTGCTAACTTTTATATACATTATTTTCATCATGTAGGGTAATGCATTGTGAAATCTGAATCTATCGACACGCTTCCATTAGTATCAGTCTGAGCGTCATATGTAACATATGTCGCTAGTTTTGCAGAAGTTATCTTACTTTTTTTTCGCTGTGTCCTGGGCTCTCTTTCTCCCCCCACCTCCCAAAAGAGCCATGCCTAGGCTAGTGGCAGGGCTAACCGCAGACGTTGATTGATATTTCATGCATGCAAACAGTTGCTTATTGACACCAGTAGACACGATGAATAGTTTTGGTAAATGGAAGATTGCCCTGAAATTGCCTCTATACTTTTATTTGTGCTTTTAGAAGAATAATGTTATGCAAAATTATTTTGCATCTAATGATATTATTATGCTATTATGATGAATGGTGTTGAATCTGTCAATTTATCCTAGTTTCCATTATTTTCAGTTTGCTTTTTCTGACCCGTACCTCAAACAGCTAGGAGCCTTCACAATTAAAAGAAAGAGTCAGTGGACCTGTTGGTTTCATAGATGTATCTATTACACTGTGCGATGATGTTGAGGACAAGTGGTGAGCTGCTCAGGCTATACTCTAAATGTCTTTGGGTTAGCGTCTGAAGTTTAATTGGCAGCATTTTAAAGTTTCATATGTTTTTGCCAATACATTCATATTTCAATTTTCAGCAATGATTTTGATTTTAGAAAAACAAAATCCAGCTTTGGAGACAAAAAAACTTGGGATGCAACTCCCGAGTGTTCTCGAGGCTTAGCCTAAAAGTGTTCTCACGGCCTAGCCTAAAAGTGTTCTCAAGGCCTAGCCTAAGAGTGTTCTCAAGGCCTAGCCTAAGAGTGTTCTCAAGGCCTAGCCTAAAAGACCTAAGCCTTTTTCTCTGAGACAAAAACCTTTTTGTGAGAAACTTACTGAAGAAATCAGTAAGTTGTCTCCCCAACACTCAGCTACATCTATAAGAGTGTTACATAGTTTAGTAGTCAATATGATATGTATAGAACATTAACACTATGAATTAATATTGATTACATTAATTTCTGAATGTGATATAATAGAAATGACTTTAAAATATATTACTATACCTCCTAAAACTTCTAGTGGACATGGTATTGCGAGTTATCCTCTACGATTGTTGGTTTTACATATATATGTAAATTACCAAGTATTTTTTATGGTTGGAAATGCTAAACAGAATAAACATTGGAGTAGACGACTCCCAATTACGGTCAGGACTAAAATAGCTCTGCCAGTCATACAGTGTTGGCAGTGGTCCAAATTACTCCATGAACTAACACAGTAACTGAGCTGTATTTGTTGCATATGTCATTTCATTGAGTGTGATGGAATATGCTGTAAAAGCTTGCAATCTATCTTGTAGCTGTCACAGCACATCCTGACTAAAAACTTGTTTACCGAAATACTGTACAGCGATAGAAGGGTATATCTTGAAAAGCTTTTTTCGATTTCTTATCAGAACATAAAACACCAGCTGCATATTCAATATGCTCTTTCATTAACTACCCATCCATAAATGGCTTTCATCACCTGCTGATTCGGGAAACGATCTTCATGATTGCTCAAGTGGCCTTTTGGCTGTTCTCAGTAGGAGTCCTCATCATATTCTGCTGTGTTCTTCTGTTGCTGAGCAGTGGCGCAAGTCGTTCCTTTTCAGCCTCATTAGACATCTGTCCGTATACTGTTCCATGCTTAGCGTTGAAATGCGTCTTTGCATTGCTTTTTTATGATTTTTTGGTTGTCTAAACCTTCTAACATGACAGTCCTTTGTTGTTTGGCAGTTCCATTATAAGAAATTAATCAGCCCACTCTTTGTTGAATTTACTATTCTTTTCACCTACTGAATGCTTTGAATTCTTTGCTGCACTTGCCTAGCAGAGCAAGCAAAACAACAGTTTGCCACAATACGCACTGCACCTGATGCATCAGCTGCACTGAAATGGAGTTCTTCTCTTCCGTCTCTTGGCTGCGATGTTATGTCAATTGCTCCATTGGTAATCATAACCGATTTAGCCCAAAAATTTATGTATAAAAAAATAAGATTAAAATGTTTAACCAGAGGCCAGTCTATGCAGCAAACTTTAGTAGAACTTAAGAACATAGGCAACAACAGCAACTAAACATGATGGTATTTGTGCGCTCAGCCAGTTTATTTGTATTTTTGTATCAGTCAGTTTTATTTGTTCTAAAGTAAATTTAGTTTCATTGCTGGTTCATTCATTGTTTTTAGTTAATCAGATTACAAATAGATAAGATATATGGATGCCGAAATTCAGTTACCAAAGCCTCTGCTACAGAAGTTCATCATTAGCCAGATCAGGTCATAAAATTATGACTTTTCGCAACTTCTGTTGCAGTTTGAAGATAACTATGTTAATGTTAACATTTTTATCTTATTTTTCTACATAGGTTTGCTCTAAATCCATTATGATTACCAATGCAGCGACCAACATAACATCACAGTCAAGCTGGATAAACGGAAGAGAACAACTCCCTTTTAGTGCAGCTGATGCATCAGGTACAGTCAGGGCCGTATCCTCCTATACTGCAGTTACTGCCATGGCAGTAACATATTTCGAGGCTCAAAATTGGGGAATTCACGTCATTTTCGCTTGAGTTTAATAAATCTTTAAAAAGCTGAGGAAACACAATTTTTTCACTTATGTGCAGCGCCTTATTGAAACAGTATCTGTGGTAACAACACCAAGTCACGCACTTTGCGAAAGGTATCAATGATATTTAAATTATCCCACTCATCCCCAAGTGCGCTTTTCACTAATTCAACTGCAATCCAAAGAGATCATTGATGGAGCACACTTTCGGACCACAATGTTTAAAAGCTGTGTGTGGGTTATTTGAGCAATGTACTAAAGAAGTTGATTGAGAATTGATTGGTAATATTGTTTATTTATATTATTTATTATTATTAATGATTGAGAAAGATCATTTAGCGCTATGAACCGGGTTATGACTGCCATAAGGGCCTCTATGGGTCAAAAAAGACTGAGCAACTTACTAATACTACATGTGCACAATGATCTAACTGATAAGCTAGACATACAAGCTATCATTGACACTTTCAAACACTACCACATTGGACGATCTTCCCTCCTTTAAATTAATTCTAACTAAGTATTTGTGTAAATGACTCAGTTTACTCATTCTACTACTCGCTCACTATTATCAATGATATACAGCCCCCACATGGGTGGATGTATATCATTGGTATTATAGACTATAGTATAAGTACATTATTTTTAACATGGTACTCTATTAAGTTTTCTTTTCAACTCTACAATATTATTTAATTAAAATATTTCATAGGAGACTACTCGTCTCATACACCATTCAAAATTGTACCTAGTGACAATTCTACATTATGTTAGCTGTGGCCAACCCCTTTAGCAGCTCTCATTCACATTATATTTTTAACTAGCTGTGCTACCCGGCATTGCCCAGGTAATAAAAAAGTAAATGGACAGAAAATTGATTCGTATTTAACATATATAACAACATTTGCCATTCTAACTTTCAAACTACATATCTTGAAAGAAGTGTTTTATATAGTCTAAATAAGTTTATGGATTAATTAATTAATTTCAAACTTTGTTAATCAACCGTAACTTTATATCATGAGGAAATGGTTGTGTGCAGAACAGGTTCTTTTCTTTGGATGCATTAGACAATGTGTAACTTTTGAGAATACATGTACTTAACAGATTGACAAAAATATGACAGAAAATGGTAGTATCTGGTAGTTGAAATTTTATTAGAACAATATCTGCCAAAAATGGTTGAATGGAGAATTAATAATAATAATAATAATAATAATAATAACAATACAGATTGGAAAGTAAGAAACAATATAGGAAAACAATAATAGAAAAATTGGTAATGTTTAAACTTCAAACACGAAAGTATACTCCAATTATGTTTAAAAAAGGCCTGTTGAAATACAAAAGATAATGCAACAAACTTTAAAGCCTTATATTATAAACTTCAAAAATTATACAAAGTTTATAAATATAATAAGAGAATGTAAATCTATCTATATACACATTTCTTAAAGTATGTAAATTTGTGTAAATATAAGAGAGTGAGGAAAATGTGATACTTGTAATCTTACACGATAAGTTTGACAGTGAATCTTACAGACTTATTTGTTAGATTATTTGTTAGATTATCTTACAGTAATCTTACAAATGTAAAACTTATTACGAATTACTAATTGGTTAGGTTTAAAATGAAAGATGTGTAAGCTAATACACAAAGCGAGCGCTAATAGAAACACACAAACAAAAATGTTTTAATTTGAACTAAAAGAAATAACGTAAAAAGATTGTTTAAACGAACAAAATATTTATTCCTATTTAATGATTGTTGAGCGCAAGGCACCAAATCAGAATCCAAAAGACATACTGTAGCTGGAAAAAGTATTCTGAGCAGCTAGAATAAATGAGTAGAGAACTACATGTATATAAAGATGTACATAAAAGAAACAGCAAGTATGTAAACTACGAAACATATTATTTGCTAATGATACCATGAATACAAAGTGCGAAAACAAAAATTGTTATGACCAAATGAAAAGCACTACAACAGTCGCCAAATTTTGAGAGAAAAATGTTGGTTGCTACGGTTTGGCGCAAAGCATCATGTTTTATGGGGGCGTAATGACCAGTGAGCGCATTGTATCAATATAGACCTCATTTAGCTGAAACTTCACCATTAAATGATATTATGTTTGCAAAACCGTTTTACAGTAACGAAAAACGCTAAATTCGCCATTGCGAGCAACTGAATTTCTTAATAACAAATATAATCAGAAGACATTTCGCCAAATTTTAAGTTTGTAGATAAATTATTGTCGATATCGTGGAGCTGAACAAATCAGCTCTAACGAAATAAAGACGAAGAAGCATAGGGCTGCATATACATAAGTCCCAAAATATTTCTTCCTCGCAGCTTCGTAACGTGTGGTCGCTTTGCTAAAACAATTAGCATTTGATTATAATACATCAAATATGATAACACCATAGATTGAAATATTCTAACCGAGTGTTTGTAACATGTGGGCACAGTGCTAAAATAACTGCTGTAGCCAGACAATCAATCCTACAAATACACATACGACAACAAACTTTGAGAAATATAAATATATAGATAAGCGTTGTTAAAGACAATCCCAATAAACAGTTTTATTTTTAGTAAACAGTGGTTTATAATGTCAAATTTGCTGTTAGAACATGTGCCCCATCAAGAGCCAAGTGTGCTAGATTTGCACCATTTTGACTAGTTACTTTAAAAAATTTCCCTGGGAAAAGCCACCGGATCCCTCCCCGACCGATAGGGCGCTCGGCAGCCCTCTTGAACTCTCCTTGCAGTCCCATTTTCAAACAGGTATATACAGCCCTGGATGGAGTGCGTATTGTGACAAGCTGTTGTTTTGCTCGCTTTGCTAGACGAGAGACAACTCGGCAAAAGGAACAGTTTGTCAAGACAGGCTAAAGCTGAGGTCAGGTAAACCCTTTTGTTGCAAGTAAACCTTTAAACTGAGGTCACACATCAACTGAACCTAGCAAAGTGAGCATGGCTCAATCATGACAACAAAGGTTTTGTACAGTGCACACAGATTGATGACAGCTGAACTCACCAAGGTCTGGCCTGGTGTGCTAATCTTTTCTGATTGTGTAAGCTCCTTCTGTATATGCATGGGCTGCTAACTTCTGAATCCAGTGTAAGAACTATCAGGGAATTATTAGGGAGATATTCCTACCAAATGCCTAGCATTTGATATCAACGAATCATGTAGAAATTATGAGAGATCTAAGAGTTCAAGATCGCTGTATTAATATTTCATTAATTAACAAAATCGATGATGAATATAAAGCGGTGAGTAGCACTAACATTGTTTAAATTATGCCAACTATAATATTTTTATTTCATTTTTATTCTAGTTTTGTAAATAATCCAATAACATGGTGCCAGTGTTATCTAAAAGAATATGGCATAGGAGTGCTACATACGCTTTTATCATTAAGTTCTGGGTGCAGAATATCATCTATTATATAAATGGCAATCGTTGTGTGTATATCCACCTTATAGAGTACCGTACTTTTCGGACTATCAGCCGCTACTTTTTTCTGATGGTTTGAGCCTTATAGAGCTTATATAAAGGTGCGGCTATTTTGTGGTTTTTTCTTTCACTGCTAGGGCGAATTAATGGGAATCTCCAGTTAGTGCGCCTCTATACATAACCTTTTCATCGGTTTTACACAAAAATCACATGATCTCTGGTTAGCGCGCCTCTTTACAGTGCCTAATGGCACTGTTCCGTTTTAAACAGCAAAGTTGCTGCTGTGTTAAAAAACACCGCCCTGAGTTCTGTAGCCTATACAAAGGTGCCTATACAGCTATACAAATGTACTACTCATTAAATAAAATAAATTAATGAGTAGTGATTTACATGCAATTAATATTTACTGCCAACGTGTACCGAGAAGGTCACGTAAACGTTTGTTTCTTGCGGTCTCTGGAAAAAACGCAGTTCTCACCTACTAAATTTCAGCATCAAAAATGTAAGTACTTCTTATTCAATGTTGTATTGTCTATGAATTGCCACAATTTCAATACATAAACCTTTCACTTGCGTCCATGTACAAGTTTAGCTATCGGCCTACTGCCAGCCATTTTGCCGATATTGCTTCATATGTATACAATATTTTTTCAATTTCAAACTCCATCTAGGACGTTTGCTTTGGTTATATATTTTATTTTTCCAACATGTTAACAAGCACTGCTATGCAAAAATTCCATTGTATTTATACTTTGTGCATTTTAATTATCTGTGTAATCACAAAAATCTGAATCGGCTGTAATGTCATCAACATAAGTAATTGTTTTCTAACTCGGTGGCATTTTCAAAACTTACACAAAAAATGGTTGTTTTCAAGTTGGAAATTCTCAAACAAAGACTTAAAATTAAATTTTAGGCTAATTTTATAGAGAAATCTTTGGACAACACTGTCACTACCATAAAAGTTTTAAGGATCGTTGGTTATGTTATCAACGAAAAATAAAATTCAGTTGTTAGCAGTTGCTGGGAAAGTCGCAAAAATGTGTCTACGGCGGTCGACCATAGGAAATGCATAAATGAGTCCACTTCAGTGAAAGGGTTAAAAACGTTGGATTTGCCACTGTTTGTGATAGTAAATATGTTCATTTCCGTCCGCAGCTGAGTTAGTTTTACTTTTTTCCAGTTATGAGTACTACAGAGCTACAGCTACTACAGAACTTGCACGGGCACTCCGAGCGTTGCGATAGGCGACCGTGAGAAGAAAGCGAGCAGTGTATATTACAAAAAAGCACACCATATCATTCACTTTTAGAAACGCTTAAAGCAGTACAATGCCTCTCAGAAAGCCTACTGCCCAAACGCAAGAATAGATTGAGAAAGAGACCGAATTCGCAAAGCAGCAGCTAGATAAGCAAAAACTGCAGAGCAAACACAGATACGCCTACAATGAAATAGAATAGCTACTGCAGCTGTTAAAAGTGCAGAAACTGCAGAGCAAACACAGCTACGCCTACAACGAAACAGAATAACAGCTGATACAAGAGCAGAAACCGCTGAACAAACACAGGTACATCGAGAGCAGGCCAGATCAGATGCTGCAGCTCCTAGAAGTGCAGAGACTGCTGAGCCGACTCAGCAGCGACTCAAACGGCTCAGAGCAGCCGCTACAGCGGTCAGACGTGCAGAAACATCTGAGCAGATGCAGCAGCAACAAGATCATGATGCACTAGCTACAACAGCTGCTCCGCGAGCTGAATTTTCAGAGCAGATGAAACGGCGACAACAGCAAGATGCACTAACTACAGCAGCTGCTACCAGGCACCGTGTATGGGCAGAAAACTTTGCACTTCACTACAGTCCTGCAACACAGTATAGGGCCGAAGTTTTCTATGGGATGAATGTCTAAAAATGCTCCAGATTTAATGCCTTACGTTGGAAAGGCAAAAGGCCATATATGTAGTTTATATAGTAGATTTTATTAATAATAAATTTTATCAACACAACCACATTACTTCTGCACAGTTTGCATATGTCATGTCAAAACACAGGCTTTAGTCGAAGAAATGGTGAGTCATGATTAGTGTTTTAAGCATATAGAAGTCTCAATTCGATAAATGCTGGCGATAGCTTAGCAGTTCAATAGCAAAATATTTTCTAGAATTTCTTAAAATATGTAAAACTTTTCAATACAGCCAGTTTGAAGAACTTCACTTTGCCTAGCAATGTCAATTTCATTATCAGTTCTATGTACAAAATTAGGACAACTCCGATTTGAGTGCTTCGACACTGATGCATTGTAGACTAGCTGTAAAACACACTGCATATTTCCATTGTTCTCTCCAACATTATTGACATGTGCGACTGCATATGTGTATGCAGTCTGATCAGCACAAAAATTTCAGTAGATTGCATATTTGGAGTTATTTTACAGTATGAAAGACAACTCTCAATAAAACTATTGCTTCACGTAAATCTGTTCTTGAACATGGGTAATGCAGCTAGTTAGTAATAAATTCATTGTCTGAATTTATTAAACAATCAAAAAAGTACTATAAAATAGATATATACTGCTATAAGTGTTGCATGTTGTATAACTTTGCATGTGTCTTTAGTTATATGAATGTGTAAGTACATCAGGCCTCGATATTTTGCTGCGACCTTTTGATATTTCTCATGGCTCGTTGTATGTAAGGGTGGGCAGAGTTCTCTCCATACACAGCTTTAAACATATCCAAAGACTTAGTGTAAAATTCTAATGCTTTCCTATATTCACCCAGGGAGTGATGGGCTTTACCAGCATTATTATAGCTGCGAGCAATATAAGAATGACTAGCAGCTTCTCCAAACACAGCTTTCATCATATCCAACGACTTGGTGTGATAGTCTAATGCTGTTCTATAATCACCCAGAGAGTGATATGCATTACCAGCATTGTTGTAGCTGCTAGCAATATCAGAATGAGTAGCAGTTTTCCCATACACAGCTTTCCTCATATCCAACGACTTTTTGTGATATTCTAATGCGTTGCTATAGTCACCCAGGGAGTGATATGCATTACCAACATTATTGTAGCTGCAAGCAATATCAGAATGAGCAGCAGTTTCCCCATACACAGCTTTTCTCATACGCAAAGACTTGGTGTAATAATCTAATGCTTGCCCATATTCATCCAGGGAGTGATAGGCATTACCAACATTATTATAGCTGCAAGCAATACCAGTATGAGTAGCAGTTTCCCCATACACAGCTTTCTCCATATTCAAGGAGTTTTTGTGATATTCTAATGCTTTCCTATAGTCACCCAGGACATGATATGCACTACCAACATTATTGTAGCTGCGAGCAATATCACAATGAGTATCATTTGCTCCATGCACAGCTTTCTGCATATCCAAGGCCTCGTTAAAAAGTTCTAAGGCAGAGCTATACTCACTTAGTGATAAATACATCTGTCCAATGTTGGAGTATACTGTAGATATATCTCTGTGGTCAGTCCCAGTGTGTAGGTAACACTTTAAAATATCTAGTCCACTGACATTATCTTTGCCCTAGAATATCATACAATCATAGTAGGGTTTTAATACATCATCATCTGTCATGTTATCTATCAGCCTATCCCACCCACATAGTTAGTTTATTACAGTCTGTCAAACTCAGCTTATTACATGCATTTGATATTATATACCGCAATAACAAAATTATGAAACATGACCAGAGGAAATTGCTTGTTTAGCTGCAGAATTTATCAGTAGTCTGGCATTATGATCGGAGTGCAGCTTCAATTGAAGTGATGTAGGATGGAAGGAATTTATGCCATGTATTAAAAAATCATATTACCATACTTTGATATTATCTGATAAAATACTAACAAGAAACTTAAATATTGTGCAAGCAGTAACCAATTTTAGTTTCTATAACAATGATAAAGTAATAAAGTGAAAGCAAATGAGTGACAGCGAGTAATATTAATTCTTTTCTGTAGCACTTATTTATCATATGTAATATCAGTTGTAGTTTAATGTATATCATCAATAGACACACAGATAAATGATTCACTATAAAGTTATCCACATTCCTAGCAAACTGACCAATTGACTACCAACTATTATATAAATCTAGCTATTTTTAGCCTTATTTTG
This sequence comes from Watersipora subatra, assembly GCF_963576615.1. Classification (NCBI taxonomy): domain Eukaryota; kingdom Metazoa; phylum Bryozoa; class Gymnolaemata; order Cheilostomatida; family Watersiporidae; genus Watersipora; species Watersipora subatra. Next base: position 34,981,889 of record NC_088713.1, read on the forward strand.
GGTCATAACGTCTCCATCTATCAGATCCATTTAGACATTACTTTTAATTTATCGTTCACTCTTGCTTTGCATCAACCATTTAAAATTGTTATATTTTTAGGACTAAAAACTAATTAGATAAAAATTACCAGCATTAACTTAGCAATAAACTCATTTATGACAAATAATTTGAAATTAAACCATTTTGTATATTAATTATTTTTTGAGTTGTTTGTGTTTGTTTTTTTGTTATTTTGTGCATGTAGTCATTACTATTAGCATACTTTTTACTGTTGTTTTGCATCAACAATTGAAAAGTAGTTCAACTTCAAGATTCTAAAGTGATTATATAAAAAATATCAGTAATCACTTAAAGATGAATCTCCACTAAGGTTTTAGTATGTTTTATCAGAAAGTATTTGTATTTTTCTATCATTTGTGATTGCTTTTAATGTTTGAGATGATCTGATTGCTGACATGTTTGAAGATTAAAATCAATTAAACTTGATCACATCTATATGGTGCACCTTCAGGATACGATTTTGATTTGTTCCAGGGTTGACATTGTATGGTGAAAAAATTGTATATATGGGTATACAAACCATAGTAATTATATAAGACAAATATCCCCTGGTAAAATTGTCAAAATTGTATATATAAATGTTGCACATATTAAAGATTAGTAATAAAATAGTATGTTAACCTTGGTAGCTATAGCTACCTACAGTAACTTTATTGTATTTAGTGTATTTGGTGGTTATGATCTGCAGCAAAATTTAACATTATAATGTACCCTGTCCAGTACATACCATAAAGAGTTCTTACCTTCAAGTCTGACGTACGTAAAACATTAACTTTGACCTCAAATAAGTTTTGTTTAGTAAACACACACCATTTAAACTAAGTTTTAGTATGTATTTTTAACTACTTACTGAATTTCAACTTTTTATTACTACTTTTATCATTAAGTTTATCACTTATCAGTTTCTGTCTTTGCTTTAACTTCTGACGCGCCTATTATAATTTTTTTTCAAATTAATTCTACTAAAAAGCTCAAACGATGCTGTTTTCGTAATGATGTAGACTTTTGTTAGCAGGTTAAAAGAAGTTGTCTAACCACTGAATTGTTTGAAAGAATCACAGTGCCAGCTTTTTTACTTGTTTTTAAGGGATAATACAATTATCGTTCATTTGAGAACTGCTCATCAAATTGGTCATCATGTTTCTTTCAGTTATTGCTAAAATATTTTCGGTGAACAGCTTTTTGCTGTTTTGGTTATTTTGACATACGTAATAAGTACATTGACTTTCAAAATTGAACTTGGGTGAAAATTTTGTGGAGTTCGTGAGGTGAGATAAAATTTGTACGGTAGGTGAAAAAGCCATGTTCCACTTTGTAAGGTGAAAAGTTTGAAAAAATCATCTTTTTCAAAGTTCATCTTTTTCAAAGTCACCTTACAAAGTTCAAAATTTTAAGGTGACAAATCTATACCTTATACCGTATACCAGGGTCATTGTGTCCTGAGGGTAATAGATGTAATAGCAAATGATAAAAAACGCTGAGACTTTCTGATAAAATCTGAGAAAAATTTAGTGCAAGCTTATCTTTAACTATAAACTTTTTTTTATAAAAATTATATACTAGCACTGAATTGGGTACCAGTTCAGTGTGTCAACAGTGTATGTAAGTGTTCCACAGTAAGTGTCAACAGTGTTACAAGGTTTGGTAGTCTAGGCAACAAACTCTCTGACACAACCTGTAGTCCTGTGAACTTGTTGAAGTATCTAATATCTATTACGTTATATTTACTAGTTTTGTTATAATGTAATAAGTTCCTGTAGCAAACTTTTCAGGCATCAATGTAAAATCCATTATGTAATATTCAGCAGGATATAGAAACAAAATTCATACATGTAATTCCCTTCTGGCAAAAACAGTTGACACTCACCTTTGGCAGCATCTCTCTAGCATCTATCAAGTTACCAATTGCCTTGTAGCAGTGTCCCGCTAGAAATCTGAATAACTCCGCGGATGCTTGATTGCTGTCAATGAGGTGAGTGAAATACTGTAGAGTGTGTAGTTGTTACTAGTTAGATAGTAGGAGATTATTTATTCTGCATGTGAACACCGATAATAAAGAAGTAGCCATTACCGTTGTAACGAGCGCAACTGTCTATATTTATTTGACGTCCTTTAACACAAAACCCGGAGGTACACAACTCCTAGTATTATACAATGCAGTGTAACATAACACGAATATAGCACATCTCCTTTCCTAAGTATGTTTGAAGCAATGAGTAAAACAGATGCCTTTAAAATGAGTAAAACCAAACATGAGTAACAAAGTGATATGACTAACATGACTAGCAAGGGAAATGCACTAAGTACTGTAAGCAACTAGCTACAAAATGAATAACATATAAAAGCCATAATCTGACTGACTGGCGATGCCTAGCATTCTTCAATCAGTCGACGTGGCGGTCTGATTGTACGACGAGGTCTCGAAGTCGTAGGTGTGCTATCCATACTTTGGGCACAACTTGACAGAGAACTGTGTGAATCCGGATTGTCAGGTATTGAATTGTCAGTATTGGTCGGAGAGTCAATAAGTGCTGTTCGGTTTCGGCGAATTTCGCTACCTGCAGATACTATGTACGTGCGGTTAGGTAACACCTCTTTCACTTGTCCATATCGTTGTAAATCACGTACAAATACGGGGCTACCTTTTCGTAGGATAGGCAACTCTTTAACCTGTTGTGATCGGTCATGTCGCTCTTTCATTTTCACCTTGTATTCCTCATTGACAGACTGGAACGCTTTGTGATCTACCTGGCTGGTTGTGTGATAGTGAATTTGAGCAACCTGTGTACGAAGACTACGGTTCATAAGCAACTCAGCGGGCGATCTTCCTCCATGTATCGGTGATGTACGATAAGCTAGAAGTCCTAGGTACAAATCTCCAGATTTCTGAAGTATGGACTTTATAGTCTTAACCATTCGTTCTGCAGCACCGTTGGCTCTGGGATACATAGGCGATGAAGTCACACTTTGAAACTTGTATTTTTTTGCAAAGTCTCTAAAATCTTGTGAAGAATATTGTGGTCCATTATCAGACAGAACCATTTCGGGTACTCCGTGCCTGGCAAAAATGCTTTTCATCTGGTTGATTACACTTTTGCTGCTTTCATTGGGTAGTAGGGCTACCTCTGGGTATCGAGAGTAGTAGTCAGTCACGAGTAGATAAGGCTTTCTATTGTGATAAAATAAGTCGGTGCCTACTATCTGCCATGGTCGGCTAGGAGTGGCTGTAGGTAGTAAAGGTTCTTTAGTGACAGGAGCGGTCTCTTTACATACCCTGCAGTTTTTAATCATTTCCTCTATCTCTCGTGCCATGTTTGGCCACCAAACGCATCGACGTGCTCTCTCGGTACATTTATTTAATCCTAAATGCCCTTCATGCAGGTTGGCTAAAGTTTCCAGACGTTCTGTTTGTGGAATAATTATGCGGTTTTGATAAGTCAACAAATCATTGCACAGCGTAATATACCCTCTGCTTTCAAAGTATGGTTTGATTATGGAATCGATACTGGACAAATAGTGTGGCCACCCAGAGTTTACGTACTTCTTGACCTGGCACATCACTTCGTCCGCTTCTTGAGACAGCCTAAGCTTTTCGACATGCATATCTGTGCTTGGCATGAGCATAGCTTGACGAGAATACGTGTCTACTTCTTCTACAAATAGAGTATCATTCTCTGTGGGAATGGCGCACGGGTATCTCGACACTGCATCAGCAGAAACATTCTCCTTACCGGGAATATGCTTTATCTGGTATTTGAAACGTATTAGTCTTAGCCTGAATCGTTGTATTCGAGCTGGCAGTTTACTGATTTCCTGATCTCCAAGCAGTGACACTAAAGGTTTGTGGTCGGTCTCTATAGTAAGGTCAAGTATACCAATGATATATCGAGCAAACCTTTCTGCGGCCCAAGTAACTCCCAATGCCTCCTTCTCTATTACGGCATATTTACGTTCAGTTTCGGACAGAGATCGGCTTGCGGCAGCTACTAGTCGACGGGTGCCATCTGACTGTTTCTGACTCAAGACAGCTCCTAACCCGTAGTCGGACGCATCTGTTGATAAATATGTCTCTTTATTTGGGTCATACGGGGCAAGAACCGGTGTAGATTTAAACTCCTCTTTGAGACGATCAAACGCTTTTTGCTGGGAATCATTCCATATCCAACAACTCTTTTCGCACAAGAGCTCTCGGAGCGGTTGGCTGATATGCGCTACAGCAGAACTAAACTTGCCATATTGGTTGACTATGCCTAGGAAGCTCCTAACATCACGTACACACGTTGGTGTCGGAAAGTCAAGCAATGCAGATATTCTTTCACCTGCGTGAATACCACTAGCGTCAATGCGATACCCTAAATACTCTACTGACGTTTTCTTTAGGGCACACTTGGCATGATTTAACGTCAGACCAGCGTCGTGCATGCGGCGTAGCACTTGCGATAAACGGGAGTTATGCTCTCTCTCGTCCTTACCCATCACTAATACATCGTCCATATGTACTACGACACCTGCGATACCTTCTAATATTTTTGTCATTTCTCTGCAGAATATCTCTGGAGCTGATTTTAGTCCAAATGGCAATTTACGGTAGTAAAAACGTCCAAATGGTGTCAAGAAAGTGGTGAGATGTTGGGATTTGGCAGACAATGGTATTTGCCAAAATCCACAGTTGGCATCTAGTTTTGAAAATATGTGACCACCATTAAGTTTTGACAGACTGTCCTCGACGGTTGCCATGGGAAAAACTTCACGTCGTACGTACTTATTTAGCTGTGTAAAGTCTGTACAGATACGAACACTGTCCTGTTTAGGTACAACGACCATCGGTGCACACCATTCCGTAGGCTGTTTCGCTTCTACAATAACGCCTAAAGATTTCATACGCTCCAACTCTAACTTAGTTTTGTCAAGTAATGGAAAGGGTACGGCTCGTGGCACGAATATACTGTACGGCTTGGCATCGTCAGTCAGTCTGATCTCACATTCAGTCTTTACAGCTCCTAGACCCTGAAAAAGTCTTTTATCAACAAAATTATCAACACCATTTGCAAAATCATCAACATTATCAACATTACAGGCAAGCAAACCAAGACTTTGACATGCAGATTTGCTCAATAGGTTCACATCTTGATTACGCACAACGTAAATTGTTTCTGATATAGATTTGTTACCATATGTAAGAATTGCATCAGTTTGACCAATACAAGGTATTTCTAAGTTACCAGGACCTCTTAGTCTCTTAGTATTGGGCTGCAATGGAGCGGATATAGCATTTGGTCCACACACAGTTGCTGCAGCACCAGAATCTAGTTTAAATGTTGCTGTATTGGTATGTCCCTGTATGTCAATGGCTAGTTTGGCCATCCATGGTTTACTACCATTTCTATCGCTGTTCTTGATTTCTCCAGTAAACAGCTCGACTTCAGTCACAGATTTTCCAGAGAAGCACATTTGCTTCCAATGACCTCTCTTGCCACATGCAGTACAAGTAGATCTCAAAGCTGGGCAGGAGTCTCTGGAATGTGGGGCTTTTCCACAGCGTTTACATCGGTCTTTAGGGACAGATGAGGCAACTCTATTATTTGCAGAAGTGTTGTCAAAGCTATTGGCGTGTCCTTGGGTTGTCGGCCTGTGTCGAATATTACCAGTATTCGATGATTTGTGTCCTTTTAAGTAAGAGTTTCGGTTTGAGCTAGATGTGTCATTCTTTCGGCTATGTTGTGGCTGTCGTGAACTGAATTTGTTGGCATGTACATCTACAGCTGATCCCCTGACTACTGACTGTGCTTGTTTAGCTGATTCAAAGCGTCTAGCTATCATCACTGCGTCATCTAGCGTCAGATCTGCATCGGCTTGTAGTTTTTCACTCAACTTGTCTTCAGTAACGCCCACTACTAATCTGTCACGTATTAGCTCTTCCCGTAGATCTCTATAGTCACAAAACTCGGCTTGGCGATATAGATTGTGAATAAACACATCTATAGAATCACTACCTTGTGTCAGTTTGTTGAATTTAGCTCTCTCAACAATGAGATTTCTCCTAACTCCGAAGTATTGATTGAATGCATCGATCACAGAATCGTAGTCAGTTTCTTCTATTCCACGGCTAAGCACTACATCCTCTGCTTGCTCCCCTAACGTATAAATAAGAGTGTTAATCTGTTCACGCTGAGGTCTAGTATCCAAACCACTCGCTTCTCTATACCTCCTCCATCTACTATACCATCTCGTCCAACCGGCAGGTTCGGCAAAGTCAAATTTGTCAGGTGGATACAGCTTGGGTGCAGAATAATGCACTCTTAATGGCTCCACCGTTTGTTCATCGGCATCACCGGCTTCCCCCTCTTCGTCAGACATGATACAAACACCGCTGCCACCATGTGTAGTTGTTACTAGTTAGATGGTAGGAGATTATTTATTCTGCATGTGAACACCGATAATAAAGAAGTAGCCATTACCGTTGTAACGAGCGCAACTGTCTATATTTATTTGACGTCCTTTAACACAAAACCCGGAGGTACACAACTCCTAGTATTATACAATGCAGTGTAACATAACACGAATATAGCACATAGAGCACGGTGGTAATTCTGGGTATAGTACAGTACGTATGCACAAAGCTCAGTTTCTTTACACACAAAAGATTCACCATCAGGCATACTCGCTGCGTGTTCCTTTACTTTATTGAGGAAAAAATCCAGCTCAGAAGATTCTGGGAATTTACCGATTGCCTTTCCAAGCTTTTTTTTAGCCTCAGAGTATTTGCCCATAAAGTATAAAACCTCAGATTTTACCCAATGGTAATTTTTCATTACAGAAATGTCTGCGCATATTGACAAGATGGAGATCGCACTGTATGTAGTTGTTTTAAATGAATGAGTGGCTTTTGATATGCCAGCTTTTACAGACTGTTTGATTGGAGCAAGCAAGCACCCCATGGTTAGGATCAACTGAGGAGGAGCAAAGTAGGTCTCACTCTGTGCTACAGTTTGTTCATCAGCAACCTGAATAAACTCTGCCTGAGCCTTAAGCTTGAGGTAAGCAGATGTACGTATGTAGATAGATGAAGCTAACAGAATGTTCAAGTAGTCATGATTGTCATGGGACAACAGGCCCTTTTCTCTCATAGTTGAAAAAACCTCCCAGCAACTCACGGCATCAACATGCAAACACATTTTCATATTATTTGCTAGCAAGGTTGGATATCGGAATAACTTCTCCTTAACTTTTACACTCCGGTTTTCTGGTGGTTGAAATTTTGTGAACTCAAGAAGAAATGAATACTTTTGCATGTCCTGCTGAAATGACTGTAAACATTTTTGCAAAACGTTTTTTTTTCTGGCACAGAACTCTCATAGATTCTTTTAGCTGACTGAAACAATCGATACGGCTCACAAGAGTCAGATTTTGACTCTTTAGCTAAAATAGCAACAGTTGATGAAAGCATGTCAGACTTGTCTCCAGCAAAACCATCAAATGGTTTTTCAGCTTCATTTTGGTAAAGCATCATGAGTTCATCTACAGTGAATGTCAACTTATACCCTCCTTTACCGTTTCCTGTTGGTATGTTACCTGAGTTTGATGTAATTCCATCAATTCTGTAGCCAGCTACAATATTAGCAGCAGAGATCTGGTGATCCAAGTAGTCATTCTCAATCAGTTCTTGGATATCAAAAGCTTTTAGTGGTGTCTCTTTGAGATTCCCTATACGGAAGTAACTGTCTACGGCTAATCTTTCAAAGTAGCTAGAGTTCCTTTCAACTATGATTCCATATTCTAGGTCAGAATATGGAGTTGCCTCCCCCTTTGCAATGGAGCCCAGGCCTATGACCACAAACTTACGATCACATTCCTCATTCAACCTCTTTAGAAGTGTTACACTTGCTTTTAAGATGTTTCTAGAAACTTTGATCAGACCCTCTGTGCATCGCTCACTTGCTTCAAACACGCTTTTACAAAATGTTTTGCATTTTAGTTTGTTGTGTTCACTAAAAATGTCATCAGTTTCTAATTCTTTAACTGAGCCATTTAAAAGTCCAAAATCTTCATTTGTTTTCTCTCGGTACTCATGTAGAAGCTTTTCATGGTTTCTAGTTAGTTCCTGATGCTCATCATAACTGAGTGGATGATTACCTTTGTACCAACTCTCTTCTATCTCATAGACTAACTTATGTCTCACAGGTAGTGGATCCTCTGCTACACAGAAGTTAGCTAGACCATGAGCCTGTAAATTGTATAGGACACTAATAGATAAAGCAGAGTTTATATAAATTATTATCAGATAGTACGAATAAATACTATTGATTTGTCAGAAAAGTTTAAGATGACTCAATAACAGCCCAAGTTCCAAGGTTCTGTATTTTTGCAATCTATCAGTTTTGAGAAATAAGTTAAGCTAGTTGATAATAGGTTTAGTACCTCAATAGGTGCACAGGCTACAGTAGCCGTGGAGCAAAACTTATCATTAACTTCAATAGGCAAAATTGAATTTATTGATAGTGTAACTTTATATAAAACTTTTTAAAAACAACTAAGTTGTGTTCAAAAAGGAGTCAAGTTAAATTACCTGCACATAGTCTCTCCAGGAACCGGTCTCCTCACCTTTGGATTTATAACTTCTAGCTAGCCATTCTACATATGGAAACTCAGACATTACGCAGTCCACATGTTGATAAGTCTACTCTACAACATATATTGGATAATCATCTACTAAACTTTACATTGCTACCGACAGGAACCTAATGGTAGAACATGGTATTATGGTTATTAGAAATATATGTATTATGATAGTATTATAATATGGTTACGGTTAGTGGCAACTATTTGTTTACTGCTTTGGCACTTGTCACTTTACAAATTCAATTCAACATCAAAATATCTGCTGCCATACAAATAAACTATGTTTGTTAAGTTCAGTATTTTTTGTTAATGACTAATTAACACAATATTGTTAACATTTATTAGTAATCTGGCCTTAAATGTCTACAACAACTACAATTATTGTTAACATAATAGGCCCACAATAACTAAAATTATTGTTAACATAATATAAAATTATAGAAATAAAAATTTAAAGATTTTTTACGTTGTTAGTTTTTGTAGGAGCTATTGTCTCTTGTGATGTTCTTAAATGATTTTCATCGTAGCAATTGTTATTCACAGCTATGAAGTAAAATGAAAGCACTAGACAAGAACTGTTTTATATGTCATCACTGCCAGCACTGTGGCTGACCAACTGGCGGCAAGGTTAGTTGGTCAACTGAAGTTACCAAAGGCAAAGTGGCTCTATCTTGTCTAGGTTTAAAGCAGAAAGGCTAATTTTATAACCAAATCTTGAGAAAAAAGTCTAACTATGGTGCCGGACAAAGATATGGAAAACATGATGGACAATTCAACCAGATATGAACTTTCAAACTTTAAACCATACAACCAATGTTCAACAGACACGCATATATAGACAATAAATATATAGCTTCTTACCCTCTATTATGTAAAGATTTAAAATATCAGTAGATTCAAACACCCTGTTCATATGTGTAGACCTATTAACATTATTACTTGTTGTGTTACGTTTTGTTGTATTATGTTTTATGTTCTTTTATATGTCTGTAAAAGCATTGCTTACAAATGCTACTGAACCTGAGTCTCAGTAAACTTATCAGCGTTAACCAAGCGTCAAAAGGACAGATGGCCACTTTATGTTGAGACACATGAGAAATTATTTTCCAGTGAGGTTAACAGAGAGTCGTTTGAAGGACCCACTTGGCCCCTAGCTTCAACCGGTCTGCACAGCACGCAATGTACTCAAAAGGTGCCTAAACTTAAC